>NC_091959.1:26621409-26979534 GCF_031021105.1 Erythrolamprus reginae | reverse complement strand
AATTTAATTGCAGCATTAACATCCATTAACATTTAACTAACCTTTTAAACTAACCTCAGGCACAACCTTAAAGACTAAATGAAGTAAAATTGCATATAAAAAGGTAGTAACGTACAGCTGTAAGGAACTTCAGTGATTTTTTCCGTTTTCTGTTTCTCCCCCCCTCCCTCTTTTTAAGGGTGATTTAGCATTGCTTCCTATATGAGACCGTTTTCTCTTCCTGCAAAATTCAGGAGATAACCGGAATTCTCATTTAGAGGAAAAGGAAAACAGACATGTTTAATTGCCTGATATTAAGCTTCATCAAGATCGTGCGGACAAGCTCATCAAAGTGGGTGGAATCTATTGAAGATCTACAGAGTGCTGAAAGGAGAACTATCCATTTTAAGTGATTGGAAATGTGGCTAAAAACTCAAATTCTTAGTTTCATCCCTGTTGTACATTTATATGCATAAAGTGCCATTCTCCATCCCATGCCTCACAAAATTCAGCAAATCAGTTTGGCCACAGCATAAAATGATTGCCCCCCCCTCCCACATAGTGATTCCTTAACAGATTTAACAAATTAACAGAGTTGAAAGGGACCTTGTAGGTCATCTAGTCCAACCCCCCTGTTTAGGCAGGAGACCCTACATCATTTCTGACAAATGGCAATTCAGTCTCTTCTTGAAAGCCTCCAGTGATGAAGTTCCCACAACTTTTGAAGGCGACTTCTGTTCCATGGGTTGATTGTTCTCCCTGTCAGAACATTTCTGGTTGAATCTCTCCTTGATTAGTTTCCATCCATTATTCCTTCTCTGGCCTTCAGGTGCCTTGGAAAATAGCTTGACCATTCACTTGAAAACAATTTTAAAAGACACACACACACACACCATTCTAAACATTTTTCAAACACATTTCATTTGTTTCTGTATAAGTAGAAAATGTGCATTTGTGTGACTCTTGATACGAAGTTTAAAGCAGAAGGAAAAGAAGTACAGGGAGTCTCCAACATGCAAGAGTTCATTTAGTGACCTCTCAAAGTTACAACAGCACTGAAAAAAAAGCGACTTAGGACCATTTTTCACACTTACAACCCTTGCAGCATCCCAAAAGTCACCTGATCAAAATTTGGTCAATTTGCAATTGGCATGTAATAATGAAGGCTGCAATATCCCAAGGTCACACGATCCCCTTGGCCACCTTCTGACAAGCAAAGTCAGTGGGGTAGCCAGATTCACCTAACAACCCTGTTACTAACTTAACAACTGCAGTGATTCATTTAACAACGGTAGCAAGAAAGATCGTAATATTGGGCAAAACTCTCTTAACGTATGTCTCACTTGGTAACAGAAATATTGGGCTCATTTGTGGTTGCACCTATACAGAACATTTTAATTCTAAAAGTTATACAGCTAGAAATCTTCCTTCCATAAGCCAACTATGTTGTGAGTCTGGCAATAAAATCCTAAAAAGAAGGGATGTATAAAAGTAAAGGTAACAGTTCCCCTCGCACATACATGCTAGTCATTCCTGACTCTAGGGGGCAGTGCTCATCTCCATTTCAAAGCCGAAGAGCCAGGTCTGTCAGAAAAAGTCTCCATGGTCACGTGGCCGGCATGATTAAACATCAAAGATGCATGGAATTAAAGGTGGCCCCTATTTTTCTACTTGCATTTTTTATGTGCTTTCGAACTGCTTGGTTGCGACAAGTAACAGGAGCACACCCCATTACATAGGGATTCGAACCGCTGAACTGCAGACCTTTCTGATTGACAAGCTCAGTGAAATCCAATCCTGAATTCATTTAATTCCAATTGTTGAATCAAGTCAACTCAATCTGAATTATCAAACTGATAATTACCTCAACCCTCACAAATCTATTTGAAAGCCCTCATTTTTATTTAATCTGTCAAATCAATTTGGTGATTCAGTGCAAAGAATGATTTGGATGAATCCCTTTCACATCCAAGTTTTTAATTGAAACTTCATTCAGCCCAATTAAAAGGCAGAGAAAGGGAACCATCACCTCAGAAAAAATGAGACATTTTGACTTTGTAAAGTTTAGGGTACTTAGATTTGATTCTGGCTGAATGAAAAATTAGTACTGCAAAAGTAGTGAAGCCTGTAAGTTACTAAATGAGTCCGTGCAAATTATCACTGCCTTGTTGTTTCATGGGAAAAAGGGATCTTTCAAAATGTAATTATAACTTGAGGTTCCATCAATCAGTTATTGCTGTTGAAACTTTACAAGAACAATTAATATGCTATTTATCTGCCTTAACTAACCTTGAAAGCTGAGCCATTTCAGTGGAGGTTACGTGAAACACAAGGTGACAAAGTTGTTCCTGAACTCTTAACACCATCATAGCAAATATTTCATTTGCAACAATAGGCTTTTCACTAGGAAATTATGCTACAACAGTGAAAAAGTCTATATTTTCATTAATGTAATGATACCATTTCCTGTCAGTGAAGAATGCTCAGGAAGAATTTCTCAAGACTGGATTGTCTGTTCAAGTTCTACCATAAGATCGCTACCAAAAAGTTGGAAGTATGCATTTTCTGAAGGATTAAATATAGGAGATTGCAGATTTTTTAATATTTTTTTGCACCTCTTCATTCACTCTCCTCACCTTTTGTAAGAGTCTTAAGACTCATTTATGTTGCCAGGCATGGGCCAATTACACCTTTGCCCCTGGCCAATGAACAATTGTATGGTTGCTGTACGAATGGGTGTGATTGATTTTAATATAGCTAGGGATTTTAGATAGTTATGTAATTTTAATTTAATTGGATTTAATCTTATTGTAACCTATTTTTTTATATGTTGCAAGACACCTTGAGTCTTCAGAGAGGGGCGACATAGAAATCCAATCAATCAATCAATAAACCCTTTCACCCTATTTTTGCATTCATTTATACATACAGGAGGGAAAAAAATTGGAATTCATTTCCTAAAAAATAAGTTCTCAAGAAGTTTTCTAAGTTTCTCTCCATGCAGAGAGTGGGAGAGAGAAAGGAGAACAAGGAAAGCATTAGTGGACATTCATGATGCTGGATGTGGAAAGGGAGAAATAACAAAATGTGTGTTCCATGCCATAAAATAATGCAGATATTTTGGATGCGCACATATCAAGGGTCCCAACTTGATTAATTAGAAAAGAAAGTTAATGGGGGTTAACTTTGTTAATGAAAGTATACTTTACTAAATCAAGCAATCTCCCCTGAAGATATATTAGAAGTCTCCAGAAATAGACCAGAGCATAAGTTCAGTGATGGCTTGGTGGTACCATGTTTCTGAAGGGTGGTCTGCAAAATTGAACCTACAAAACAGCTTTTCATCAAGACCATTATCCTAATAGCCAGAAACAACATCAGTTACAACAAACTTGGATTCAGACCAGACCTTTCACTCATTCAATGCATCCGATCCCGTGAACTAAGGGTGGAACTAAAGAGATGCCTTGAACTGGGTGAAACAAACCTCTACATAGAGTTTCGTACCGAATGCATCAAATCCAGGACCCACAACCCTCACTACATCTTTGAGTCTAACTATTCTTATCAACCAGCCAACACCTCCCAACTGACCATCCCACATCAACAAACTGATACCTACTAACTAGCCACACTACAACAACAACAAAATGGCTTCCCAAACACCACAAACAAAGACTAGGAAAGCATGCCCCTTACTACCTCTAAGAAATCCAAAACCTACTCCCAACACAAAACTAATCTCAAATGCAAATTATTAAATGCCAGAAGTATAGTCCAAAAGATGTCTGAATTCCTCCTTCTTCCTGACTCCTCAGTCTTTGCTATTATCGTTGTCTGTGAAACATGGCTCAATGTATCCTACCCAGACTCAATTATTACAACAAGGAACTATCTTGTCTCTTGTTCTGACCGTGAATCCCACAGAGGAGGCAGGGTAGCTATATTTTACAAAAAAATATCTAAATCTAAAAAAACATCAAAGTTGCACAAGATCTATCACTCCCTGAAACTATTGTCTGTGATCTATCCCTAAATACCACAATTTGTTTCTTACTCTGCTACAGAGCTCCAGACTATGACGTTGCACATGCAAACAAATTATCCTCACTACAAACGTGGGCTACCCACTGCCCACACCCCATCATCTTCCTCGGAGACCTCAAACTGCCACACATTAACTGGACCTTAAGTGAATGCAGTACAGAACCTACCCATTCTACTATACTTAACACTGTCACCAGCTTGGGACTTGACCAACTAATAACTAACAATACTAGATAGATAATTGTCTGGATCTCATCTTCTGCAACAGCAAAAGTGCAATATATGGTTTACAAATAAAAGAATCATTTTCCAACAGCGACCACAGCATGATAAACCTCAATCTCAACCTAAGCCACACTAAGATCCGCCCAAATAATGCGACACCGAAATTCAATTTAAAAAAAGTGAACTATGAACGCATTGAAGCCCATCTCTCAACATTAAACTGGCAAACTATATTCTCTAACTGCAACTCTACTCATGACCTCTACAACATATTCCTGTTCGAAATGAAAATAATTATCAGACTTCACGTACCACTAACATCGACCTCAAACAAGAAAAATAACCTTCCCATGTCAATAAGAAAATTACAAACAAAGAAAAAATCACTCTGGTGGAAAAACAAAAAAGGACAAGTAGTAACTTCAAAAGCCTTTATAAAAACATATGCAACCAAATAAAAGCAGAATGTCTCAACTACCACAGCAAACAAGAGGAAAACCTCCTACGCACCAAATCTAATCGAGCCTTCTACAATTTTGTCAACAACAAACTCAAGGACTCTAGACCTATCCCACCCCTCAAAGGACCCAGCAACAAAGAATACCATGATGATTCATCCAAAGCTAACCTCCTCAAATCATTCTTTGGCTCTGTCTGTTAACAGTAACAGCTCATCTCCCAATTTCATCAATCACACCTCAAACTCTCTCAACTCTCTTTACTGAAGACCGAGTTGAAAAAGCATTTCATGACCTTAAACCCTCTTTATCAGTCAGACCAGACGGTCTATGCGCATACTTCCTAAAAAAGCTCTCTTCTGCTATAGCTGAACCACTAAGCATAATTTTCAAAAAATCCTTCAGAACAAGCACATTTCCTAAACTATGGTCAAAAGCAATGGTCATCTCCATCTTGAAAAAAGAAGACCCCTCTCTTGTCAATAACTACAGACCAATATCACTATGCTGCGTCCAATGCAAAGTCATGGAATCTATTATAAACCAATCAATTACTCTCCAACTTGAAAATAATAATCTGCTCTCTAACAAACAATTTGGATTCAGAAAAAAACTATTCTGCAACCTATAGCTCCTCCACTGCAAAAACATATGGACTACTCATCTTGATCAAGGAAAATCTATAGATGCAATTTATATTGACTTCTCCAAAGCCTGTGATACAGTGGTACATGACAAACTATTCCTTAAACTCAAATCTTATGGCATCTCAGAATCCCTCCACCACTGGATTACAGCATTCCTGTCAAACAGACAAGTGGTTAAAATAGGAAGCACCATATCTACCCCCGTCCCTGTAAAAAGCAGCATCCCCCAAGGTAGCATACTGGGACCAACGCTTTTCATTCTCTACATCAATGACCTTTGCGATATCATTACATGTAACTGTGTTCTCTTCGCAGATGATGTAAAACTCTTCAGCACCACTGATAACACAACTACTCTCCAAAAAGACCTGTTTCTGATTGTCTAGCACATGGAAATTCCAATTCTCAAACAGCAAATGCTCTGTCTTACACATTGGCAAAAAGAATCAGAACTCCAAATACAAACTGAATAAACAAATTATCACAGATAATCCCCACTTGATTAAAAACCTCGAAGTACTAATAACAAAAGACCTAAGTGCCAAAGCCCACTGCAACAACATCGCCAAGAAAGCTTCAAGAGTTGTTAATAATCCTACGTAACTTCTGCTCTGGCAATCTCACACTACTTACCAGAGCTTACAAAACTTTCGCCAGGCCCGTCCTAGAATACAGCTCATCTGTTTGGAACCCATACTGCATATTGGACATTAACACCCTCGAAAATGTCCAAAGATACTTCACCAGAAGAGCCCTGCACTCCTCTACCCACCCCTCTTCGAAACTAGACTGACAATCCTGGGTCTTGAAAGCTTAGAACTATGACACATTAAATATGATCTAAGTATTGCCCACAAGATCATATGCTGCAACGTTCTGCCTGTCAATGACTACTTCAGCTTCACCGGCAACAGCACAAGAGCACACAACAGATTCAAGCTTAATATTAACCACTCCAAACTTGTCTGTAAAAAAATATGATTTTAGTAATAGAGTCGTTGAAGCATGGAACTCATTTCCAGACTCCGTAATAGCATCCCCTAACCCCCAACATTTTCCCCTTACTCTGTCCACTGTTGACCTCTCCAGATTCCTAAGAGATCAGTAAGGGGCAGTGATGGGCTCCTACGGGAACGGCCAGGAACACAGTTCCAGTAGCAAAATTTGGAGCTCCACCCCAGAGCACCCAATTTGCACTGAAAGATGTTGAAACAAAACGCATAAGCCACGCCCACAGTGTGGTAGTAAAAATTTTGGTAGCCTGTCACTGGTAAGGGGCGTGTATAAGTGCACTAATGTGCCTTCTGACCCCTGTCCTATTGTCTCTCCTATATCTCATATAACTTCTCTTCTCTTCTATACCTATATCTTTTCTTCTATTCTCTCATTGATATATTTTATTCCTATACTCTCTCATCTTTTCTTTCTCTAATATATTTTACTTGAAGGTATCCTCTATTACCTTCAATGTGTATTATTGTGTATTTGACAAAATAAATAAATAAATAAAAATGTGCTGACTAAGTTAAAAAAAATAGTGGTTTTAGAGTGGCAAAACCAAATCTTAGGTTTTTGCACCCAAAGTGTGCTCTCACCTTCCCCTTTGGCAATCTCTAAGTGTCCAATTGGATTCAAATACAGTAAATTGTTTGGCTAAGAGTCTGTGGCTTCGCATTCTGGATGGTGCTGCATTCCATAGTGTGACCCTAGAAATCCTGGTGGCTCTTATAGGATGGCACAACGCGTCATTTCGAATGCACTCATACCGAAGCAGTTAAATTGTTCCAAAAGTTGATTTCTAGATCTTCAACATTGAGTAAAAAACTGAGTAGAAACTGGGCATCTACAAATTTTGGTGTCCATTGTTTGAATTCCAAGTCTGACCCTAGAAAGCAAAATTTGGGTTATGAGCCGTAGATTGCTCCCAGTTCAGACTAGTTCTTAGAACCAATAGTGCCAGCAGTGGGAGGCTCCACTCACCCACCAAGGATGCTTTTGCACAAATGTACAAACCGGTGGCAAAATTATTTAGAACCCACCACTGGATTATTTGTTCCATGTTTACAGAATGGAAATTTATTTCTTTATTTCTTGCAGAAAATTGTGAGATTCCTGCCACCACAAGAAATTTGCTCGGTATGATAAGATGACTTTTAGTATCTTGTATTCTTTTCAACACTATGTGATTTGTCTGTTGTTTGAAACAGAAAGGAATAGAATAACAGAGTTGGAAGGGACCTTGGAGGTCTTCTAGTCCAGCCCCCTGCTTAGGCAGGAAGCTCTGCACCACTTCTGACAAATGGTTATCCGACATCTTCTTAAAAACTTCCAGTGTTGGAGCATTCACAACTTCTGGAGGCAAGCTGTTCCACTGATTAATTGTTCTAATTGTCAGGAAATTTCTCTTAGTTCTAAGTTACTTCTCTCCTTGTTTAGTTTCCACCTATTACTTCTTGTTCTACCCTCAGGTGCTTTGGAGAATAGGTTGACTCTCTCTACTTTGTGGCAACACCTGAGATATTGGAATGCTGCTATCATGTCTCCCCAGTCCTTCTTTTCATTAAACTAGACGTACCCAGTTCCTGCAACTGTTCATTGTGTGGCTTAGCCTCCAGTTCCCTAATATTCTTTGTTTCTCTTCTCTGCACTTTTTCTAGAGTCTCAACATCTTGTTTACATCATGGTGACAAAAACTGAATGCCGTATTCCAAGTGTGGCCTTACCAAGGCCTTATAAAGTGGTATTAACACTTCACGTGAACTTGATTCTATCCCTCTGTTAATGCAGCCTAGAACTGTGTTGGCTATTTTTTGGCACTTCTGGCTCATATTTAAGTGATTGTCCACCAGGACTCCAAGATGTTTCCCTTTGTGTTTAGAGCAATCCTACTGAAAACAGGACTTAGTGGTCATGATTAGTTTATGTCATTTAACTATAATTTGATTTTTATCCACTCTTTTTCTCTCATTCTAATACAATATGTTGTCCTTTTTAAGTTTGCATTTTTATTATCCTGCCTTGTATATTTGCCCTTTCTTCCTTGTAACATGAATCAAGAAGGGGAAAAAAACATTTTTTGGGGGGATGGGGGTGTTCTTTGAGTCCCTGTTGCAGGCAATGAATACATGTCTTCAATAAATAAATACGCTAAGGGAAAACTGTTGTTTATTAATCTGATAAATAATGCAGCAATCTCTGGAGAAGAAATAGAAACAAACAATGGGGGGGGGGAATCTCTGGTCTGGGTAAAGAGGGAAAACCCTTAATTTCTAGGCTGCTTTTTGAAAACTATTATTTAGTTATCCTATGGACTCATCCATTGACAAGCCGGGATTGGGTTTCCCACACAAACAACTGAAACACCGGCCTGTCAAAGGAAGAGAAGCTGCATAATGTGATTAAATTATTGAGATTCCATGGACACCCCCCCCCCCCCTCCTCCTTGCATTCTTCCTCTGGCTCCTTGTTGTACTTTATTCCATTTATACAATAGTGAAAAAGGGTGGGATTTAAACTGTTTAACACCTACACTCCCACTAAGTGGAAGAAAGACTCTTTAATGTGAATAACAAGTGTCAAGGGGTATTTGGGGAGAACACCCCCCGCCCCCGTATTTCTTTTGCAAGTTTCAACTGGACACAAAGAAATCGGGGAGGGGGGACAGGAGGGGAGGGGGAGGGGGGAGGTTGAGCAGGCCACCAGAGGAGGCCAAGCTTGAGGGATAACAGTGAATTAATAATAGAGAAACCTGATTAGAATATAATTTGTCCTCATTAGCACCTTGTTCCCCAAAGGATCCTGCTCCTTCAGTCCTGTTTACTTTGAAATGCCAAAGAAAGAAACCTTATATCATTATTAACCTTCGGCTTTTCAAGGAGAGGTTGGGAGGCTGCCTACAACCACGGAGCCAGCTGTGGTCCTTGGACTGCTGACGGAGCTGTCGAGGCGTGCACACATGGTTGTGCACCGAAGCATTTAGCAAAGCCTTTTCAGACCACTTCTCTGGCCCCCTGGCTACAAATCTCCCCCCCCCCCCACTCCACACCGTCATGTTTAACTAAAACCCAAGACCCATTCAAGATGAAATCCATCAGTATTACATTGGGTGGGGTAGAGCAGTGTTTCCCAACCTTGGCCACTTGAAGATATTTGGACTTCAACTCCCAGAATTCCCCAGCCAGCGAATGCTGTCTGGGGAATTTTGGGAGTTGAAGTCCAAATATCTTCAAGTGGCCACGGTTGGGAAACACTGGGGTAGAGGACAATGACAAAGTCCTCAGATGTGTGTCCCAGGGGGGAAACACCAACAATCCTTCTGAAAGCAAACCAATTGCCCCGGAAGCGGAGTAAAGACGCTGAGACATATTGTGGATTAAATAAAGGGTCATTTTATTAAATTAACATAAATTTAAATAACGTAACTTTAAATACGTAAATTTAAATATTTAAATTCAACATAACTAAGGACCTGCAGAGGTCAAAACTAATGGGGCAGAAATTCCTGCCAGAAACTTCCTTGGCAACATTGGGCAAAACTCCTTGCTGAACCAGGTGAAGGTAGCCACCTTCACCTGGATCCAAGCCACGCCCCTTAGTCGTGTGGGAGGAGCTCACCCTCCAATCCCCGAGGGAAATTGGATCCGGTGATTCCCATGGACATCCTCTCTCCAATCCCCAACATTGTTCCAACCTCTAGTTCCTGGAGAGAGGCAGTCCATCACCCTTTAAAAGGATGCCCAAAGGAGCACACGCAGTTGCTTCTAATTGCCCATTTCCGCCCCTAACCTGCCACAGAGGGGGGGGGGTCAGATCTCAATCTTGGCCCCCCGACCCCCACCCAGCCTCCTAAACTAATTCCTGGAGGCACCTCTGCAGGTTCGACAGGAAAATGGCGTTCCCCTCATCTGAGAGGTGAATGCCATCGGCCCAGTAGAGCCAGGGCGTTCTAAATTTAATCAGGGGGTGTTTCACTACGTATCCCCCCAACTCCCTAACAACCTTCCCAATGGCCTGGTTAACCCTTAACCTGGCCTTGTTGACAGCCTTGGGAGACACAGCGTTCCACCAGACAAGTCTGGGGAGAATCTCAGACCACATGTTACGTGTGTCTGGAAAAGCAGCAGCGATGGCCCGGAGGTCATCGCGGGCTTGGATGCTCACCGCCAAGCCACTCAAAACGCTGAGGTCGTTGCCCCCAAGGTGGATCACCCGCAACTCGGGGGCTCTCTCAGATCGGCACCAGCCAAAAATCAGGGGGAGGAGCCCCTCCCAACGCAGACCCCTGCAGCCCAACTAAATGACATCCGTCCGAAGGCCCAGGGACAGCTGCAATCCGAAGGAAGACTTCGCAGCAAACCTTCCGGCCCAAAAAACGAAACTGTGGCCACAGAGTCAAACAACGGGCCGGTAAGCAGAAACGGATGAAAAAACAAGCAACAATTAAAAACAGCCGATAACGGAGACCCTATTGAGGGGGCCTAACATACGAACGATGCGGTGGTCCGCGAAACCCGCTGCTGCAGCCGCAGTAGCGGCACCTATACGAAAGGAGTGTGTGCCGAACCTGGACGAGTCCGCACCTATCTGATCTAAGGCCCTGGATGTGACTGTCCAAAATTGGTACTTGGTTAAAGGGGGCCCGTTAATATGGCAAAAAAAGTTCCCCGGGCCTTCACCGTGAACTGCACGGAAGGCCACCAATGCTGCCACCGGGCATCCTGCCTTGTTTGTTGTTGGCGCTAATGTGATCTCTGTTCCGTGGCCATGCTGGTCCGTTTTGGACTGGCGCAGGCGGAGGGAGACACCTGTCTCTTGGTAATGCACATCGCTCCGCTGGAGTGTGCGCAAACTAATATCCCTATTGGAGGTGGCCAGAACGTCACTTATCCTAAATGCCCCAAAGAAAAGAATCATCGCTGTCGCGTGGAACAGGCAGGCAGGCCTCATACTGAGAAGTACACAGCCTCGCCCACGTTTGGCTTAAGGCCGACAGCTGTGGGATGGACAATGGTCGCTGGGCATCAGCCACTGGCCGTGGCCGTTCCCGGGACCATCCTTCCAACATCCTCCTGATGCGGAAGTCCCTACCAGTATCCATAAACCCATGAGCCTTGGCAATAAACTCCAGGCCCGCTAACTTACCCTTGATAGTTTTAACGTTCAACCCCCGTTGATGTAACAGCACACAGTGCTCCAACAACTGTTCAATCGGTATGAGCCAAATCTGCCTGTAACCCTTGATTGACTTAAAGTCCCACAACTCCTTACCTGCTCTTTGGTAAGCAGTCCCGGAGCTCGGGGCTAAAGACAGCCCAATGGCCCGATCTGCCTCCTGCCTCCAGGGTTCGGCATTCCTGCCAGGCTCCATAAATGCCGTGGCATGCTGTCTGGTATGCTCCGTACCTTGGGCGCCAAAGCCCGGAACCTGGCCAGCTGTCCATGGGATAAGGCATCAGCTGCGCCATTCTCCAATCCAGGGACATGGCGCGCTGTGAATAGCGCATTTAGAGCCAAAGCTCTACTCACGAAAAAATGAACCAGGTGCATTACCCGTTCGTTTTTGGATGACAATGAATTAACCACGTGGAAAACCGCCAGGTTGTCACATCAAAGGTGGACCGTCCGGTTGGCTAGCTGTTCTCCCCAAAGTTCCAGTGTTACTACTAGGGGAAAGAATTCTAAAAAGGTAAGGTCCCTACAAATCCCGGCCGCTGCCCAATCAGCAGGCCATGAGGAGTGGCACCACCTATCTCCCAGTATTATTCCAAAGCCAAGGGAGCCCGAGGCATCGGAGTGCAATTGCAAGTCTGCTTGGAGAAGCAAATCTTGCCGCCAAAAAGAAACCCCGTTAAACTGGGCCAAGAATGTCTGCCAAATTTGCAAGTCTTTTCTGGCCCCTGCTTTGAGCCGCACCTGATGGTGGGGCGAGCTCAAGCCCTGCATGGAAGAATACACCCTGCGTAAAAACGCCCTACCAGGTGCAATTACCCAGCATGCGAAATTAAGCAGCCCTGTGAGCTCCTGGAATTGTTTGAGGGTTACCTTCTTGAGGCGGGACACCTCCTCCAGCTTGAGCCGTATCTTCACTAACTTCTCCTCAGGCAGTCTGCAAGACTGCGTGGAAGAGTCTAATTCTATACCTAGGAAGGAAATCCTAGAGAATGGTCCTTCCGTCTTTTCGGGTGCTAGGGGAACCCCAAGGTAAGAACACAGTGTTTCAAACGCCGCCATCAAAGCTTGGCATTGAGGTGCGCCAGCCGGGCCCGCTACCAGGAAGTCATCCAAATAGTGAATGACTGACTTGGATCCCGTTCGCCTCCTGAACGCCCACTCGAGGAAGGTGCTAAAACTCTCAAAGAGAGCGCATGATATCGAACATCCCATGGGGAGAGTCCGATCCACATAGAAACCTCCCTCGAAGCGGAAGCCCAGGAGGTCGAAGTAGTCGGGGTGTATGGGCAAGAGCCTAAAGGCCGATTTAACATCGCTTTTGCCCATTATTGCCCCGACACCGCAAGCCCGTACCATGGCTACGGCAGCATCGAACGACGCGTATCGCACAGAACAAAGGTCTTCCAGGATGAAGTTGTTCACCGAGTCCCCCCGGGGAAAGGACAGATGGTGAATAAGCCGATATTCACCCTGCGCTTTCTTGGGTACTACACCAAGGGGGGATACCCTTAAGTTAGGTACTGGGGGGGAAGGGAAGGGGCCAAGGACCCTTCCTTCATCAACCTCTTTTTTAATTTTAGCCCTAACTAGCTCTTCTTTCCCCGCTACTGACCTAAGGTTCTGCGAAAGAAAAGCCCTGCGTGGGCCCTGGTAGGGTATCCTAAAACCCTCGCAAAAACCCTGAAGGATAGTGGCTCGGGCAGGTGATATCCCCGAAGGAGGCTGGCCAGCCGGTCAAGCCTGACCGGGCTGGGGCCCTTTTGCCGCAGGAATGGCTGGTTTATTCCTGTCCCGGTTGTTCCTGTTCCTATTGGGGCAGGTAAATGCATGTGTGGTGTGGGAGCCGCCGCATTTGGCACATGTGTGTCGGAATTTGCAAGAGGAGCGTGTGCAAGAGCCCTTGGCGCTAAACTCAAAACAAATTTGGGTGGGTCGAACACCCTGCCCCGCACCAGTGTGGGGCGGCCGGCTCTTCCTCCTCCATCAAATGACCGCTGTTGGTCCTCTGTCCAGTACCGCTTTTCTAATTTGCATGGAACCAGAGGTCGGGAACCTCCCGGTCCCAAGGCAGGGAGTTGTCAAAAACCACCCTCATCCTAAGCGATTCGTCGTACTTCTGCCAGGCATCCCCCCTTACCTCGAAGTGTGCCATAGCAATGAGATTGATGTACTTGAGCAATTCCATGGCCCTACCTGGTTCCTTCTGAATAATTCTGGTGGCATAAGTTAAGAAGGCATAAAGCCAGGACCTAAAGCACCGCGGCACCTTAACTTTCTTCACCCTGTCAGTTTGGGCCTCCTCATCCCTCTCCTTCTTCAGGACCTCCCGATTAAGTAGGGTATAAAGGTCAATGTATTCCCCACGCCAGATCTTCTCCCTAATGGAGGGGTGCAGATGATATCCCAAGGGTGTAAATGGGAGGCCAAAGGGGATTGCCCCCCCAGCCACCGCCAGGGGGTCAGTTGAGGTGGCCACACTGGTTTGAGCAGTCCCGCTGCAGCCAAAGCGGCAGCTAGGGGGGCCAGTCCCTGCACGGCTGATGACCTACCTGCCACGGCGGGTGGTGACAAGGCACCCACACCGCCTACCATGCTTGTTAATGAGACAGATGGTCCTGAAGATCTGGGCATCAGATTAAACCACTGAGTGGGGGAACCAACACCTCCACTTCCCCCTACCGTTGCAATTGTGTTCACTTGTGATGCCCCGGCAGGGACCAAAGCCAATTGAGCGGTGGCCCCCCAAACTTGGGAGCACACCGCTGGGGTGCTGGACCCCAAAGGGGCCCCCAGACCGGTTGGCCCCATGGGGGGGGTGTTAGGGTGGCTAACCCCTGTAGGCCCGGTGTGGGTGTGTTGGTAGCTGACTCACCCCTACCATCTGATGTGGCCCCAAGGGCCAAGGCACTGGAGCCGGAATCCTGTGTGGCCGGGTCGCTCTGGTCCAGAGCTGGGTCTGGTGACTCCACGGGGCCCGGAGGGGCTCCCAACACAGCCGAGGGTCCCAATCTGTGGCCTGCTCCAAAGGCAGCTTCCCAGCGCACGTCCATCCGATCTAAACATTCCAACAGAGCAGAAAATGACTGGGCAGATACGCCAGGTTCAGGGCCTACCGTGGCCCAGTTTTCAGAAGGGCCCCATGCCTGGGGGGTAGGAGCTGCCTCCCCTGCCTCCCTAGCCCGCACCGAAGGGGTCCGTGTCCTACAAGGGCGGGATCCCAGGGGCCCTTGGGTGGAAGCACGCCACTTGGGGGCCATGCTGTAGCTGGTCCCCGAAACAGGAAAAAAACTTTAAAATTTTTAACCAGTTAGCAAAAGGGGCGCTCAAGAGCAGGCCCTAAGCACCCAAGCCTCCCGGATGGGGGGGTCCTGGTGCCCTAACAAGGGGAAAACTAGCTAAATCCCTACAAAAGAAAATCTCTGCTAAACAAATCCCTGATAAAAAAGGGGCGGCTTAATAAAAAGGGATAGCCCCCGTTAAATACCCGCCTTTGGTGGCCCACCCACACAGCCCTCCTTGAGGCCCCCTCCCAATGTGGGGAGGGAGTGAAAAGGCCCTACCCAACCCTGTTAACCCACCCCCAATAGCCAGCCCTGACCCAGCCCTGAAGAGACGTCGGAGGGGGGTTCGTGAGAGGGGGGGCGTAAGGCTCCCTCCCCACCACAATGGGAAGTAGTCTAAGCAAATTTAACCTGAGTGAGGCCTCGATAGGCCTCACCATGTGGTCCAGCTTCAAAGTGAACAGAAAGCCTTCTGTTCGCTTCCAGGGGCAGCCAAGGCAAGGAGGAGGTCCTGTTCGGATCGCCCTTAAATAGGCGATCAAGGACCTCCCCTTGTACCCAAAATGCAGTGTGCCTTCCTGGCGCGCTGCCAGAAGCCGAACTTCTGGTTTCACCGGAAACCAGAAGTTTGGGGCTCTGTGGAGCCGCCAGCAGCGTCCCCCTGTTCCAGGGGCAATTTCGGCTGGCGGTTTAAGCTGCCAGTCGGGCATTTCTGGTTCTCGCACCACCACCTGTGGAAATTGATCACCAAGGATTCCTTTTCAGAGAAGCATCCAGTAATGGGCTGTTGCCCCTATGGGGGGAAACACAGTGGGGGAGTAGGTTTATGCACTATTTATTGAATATGTAATAGTTCTTTTATTGTCCTTCCTTCTTTAGTACCTTAGTATGATTGTTAATTACTTGTAAAATAGGAAATAATTAAATAGTATGTTTTTACCCTTAAATTGTTTAATCATTATCTAGAACTGAAATTTTATAGGAATTAAAGAAAATTGAGCTACTTGCCTAATCTGTTATCAGCCTTAAGACCCATCTATGTTGCCAGGCACAGGGCAATTAGATCATGCCCTCCCTCTCTGACCATTATTATTATTATTATTATTATTATTATTATTATTATTATTAATTAGATTTGTATGCCACCCCTCAGCAGACTCAAGGCGGCTCACTACAGTGATAAAACAATATACAATAACAAATCTAATATTAAAAGTCTAAAATAACAATTTAACATTAAAAGCCTAAAACCCCCAATTATTTAAAAAGCATACACACAAACATACCATACATAAAACTACATAGGCAAGGGGAGATGTCTCAGTTCCCCCATGCCTGACGGCAGAGGTTGATTTTAAGAAGTTTATGAAAGGCAAGGAGGGTGGGGGCAATCCTAATCTCTGGGGGGAACTGGTTCCAGAGTGTCTGGGCCGCCATAGAGAAGGCTCTTCCCCTGAGTCCTGCCAAACGACATTGTTTAGTCGACAGGACCCGGAGAAGGCCAACTCTGTGGGACCTAGCCGGCCGCTGGCAGAAGGCAGTCTCACAGATATTCTGGTCCGGTGCCATGAAGGGCTTTATAGGTCATAACCAACACATTGAATTGTGACCAGAAACTGATCAGCAACCAATGCAGACTGCGGAGTGTTGGTGTAACATGGGCATATTTAGGAAAGCCCATGATAGCTCTCGCATCTGCATTCTGCACGATCTGAAGTTTCCGAACACTTTTCAAAGGTAGCCCCATGTAGAGAGCATTACAGTAGTCGAACCGCGAGGTGATGAGGGCATGAATGACTGTGAGCAGTGACTCCGGGTCCAAATAGGGCCGCAACTGGTGCACCAGGCGAACCCGGGCAAACGCCCCTCTCACCACAGCTGAAAGATGTTTCTCTAATGTGAGCTGTGGATCGAGGAGGACGTCCAAGTTGTGGACCCTCTTTGAGGGGGTCAATAATTTCCCCCCCAGGATGATGGACGGACAGATGGAATTGTCCTTGGGAGGCAAAACCCACAGCCACTCCATCTTATCAGGATTGAGTTTGAATCTGTTGACACCCATCCAGACCCCACACAGGCACATCACTTCCACTGCATTGTTGGCTGGACATTAAATGTTATGTGTGGATGTGATTGAGTTAATTGACTGCTTTTTAATATAATGGGATCTTAGCTTATAGTTTTTAACTATTAGATTTGTACACATTGTTTTTGTATTGTATTATGTGAGCCGCCCCAAGTCTTCGGAGAAGGGCAGCATACAAGTCTAATTAATAATAATAATAATAATAATAATAATAATAATAATAATAATAATAATAATAATAATAATAATAATCGTACTGAACCTTGTGAGTTCAGTACAAAGGCTTAAAATGTTCCTGTGCTCCTTAACAAATAATGCTGTCTATTATTTGTCCTTTTTGTGGCTATTCAAATAATGGGACTTAATCAACTGAAACAGAGTCCAAGCACCTATTTGAAAACTTATCTTGGTTGGTAAGCCACTCCCACCCAGTCACATGACCTTTAAGCCTCCCCCGGCCACATGATTGTCAAGCCACTTCCACCTGGTCACATGGCCAGCAAGGCACTTCTACCCAGTCACATGACCACCAAGCCACACCCACGTGATAAGCCACGCCCACAGAGTGACAGTAACAATTTTGGCAGTCCATCACTGGAAGCCTCCCACCCTCTAATAAAGGACCAATGGTTCAAACCACCGGTTTATATTTTACAAGGGCGGGAGAAAAAGGCATTTGGATGGGCTCTCCTATCCCGTTCACAGCTTGGCAGGTTTGAAGAAGCATCTTTCCAAAGGGTCAGAAAAAGGAGAGTAGAGTTTGTAGTACGCAGATTGGCAGAGTTGGAAGGGGCCTTGGAGGTCTCCTAATCCAGCCCTCTGTTCATGTGGGAAACCCTGTATACCATTACATTACGGACAAATGGCTGCCCAAGCTCTTCTTAAAAATCTTCAGTGAAAGGAATACCTGCAACTTCTGGAGATGAGCTGTTCCACTGATTTTCTATGTCCTAAAAAGTGAGTTTGGAGGGATTAACTTTATTGTAAATGTACACAGATGTACACAATGATTGAAATGCTTTCTTTCTTTGCTCCTTCTATAAAGAAAGGAAAGGAGAGAGAAAGAAAAATAGCATTACTATTCATGGACAGAGGGGGATAATGTCACAAGGCAAGCATTTATCTATTTATACAAACCCTTTCTTTCTTTCTTTCTTTCTTTCTTTCTTTCTTTCTTTTTCTTCCTCCCTCCCTCCCTCCCTCTCTTTTTTTTTCTTTCTTTCTTTCTTTCTTTCTTCCTTCCTTCCTTTTCCTCTCTCCATCTCTCTCCTTCCTTCCCTCCCTCTTGTGATTGGCTCAAAATTTATTTATTTACTCGGAGTGGCTCACAACAATAAAACAGTACAAATCTAATTGATTAAAACAATTTAAAAACCCTTAATATAAAAAGCAATCATACATCTCATATGAACCATACATAAAACAGAAACGGCCCAGGGGAATCAATTTCCCCATGCCTGACAACAGAGGTGGGTTTTGAGGAGTTTGCAAAAGGCAAGTTACCCAACTCCCTTTGAAGGTAGGACTATAACTCACTGTCTCCTGATTTCTAACCTGTTGCCTTAAACCATTTTTCCAAAGTGGTTCCTGCTTGAGCAGGGGGTTGGATTAGAAGACCTCCAAGGTCCCTTCAAAATGTATTTTCTACTTTTTGTGTTCTATGTTTTAAGACATGCAACCTGCATTGGGTCTTGTCATGGATGACTTGAGCCTCAAGTTCAAGATGCCAACTCCAAAGTCACCTTGCAAAGCTATCCAATCCTGAGTCCAGGTCATTCTTGAAGTCATCCTGAGTCCAGGTCATTCTTGAAGTCATCTAGCAGGTAGAAATGAGAACAGCTGACAGTTGATAGTCCTGGCTTGTTGCAATTATTTTTCTCCCATAGAAAGTCATGAAAGGTGTTTTAAACTTTAAAAAATCAACATACGTACAACATTAAAACATACTCATGCATAAAACCCCCCCAAAATCAAACATACAGAAAAACACCCCCCCCAATAAATTTATTTATTTATTGTATTTATATGCCATTCATCCCAAAATGGACTCAAAGTGGCTAACAAGAGACATAAATACAACAATAATAAAATATGATCAGAATACCCAATAAAATAAATAAAATATAATATAACAATAATATCCTAAAAGAACCATACATACACTACAGTCAATCTAATTCCAGGCCTGCCGGAAAAGCCAGGTCTTAACAGCTTTCCGGAAGACTGATAGGCAAATGTCTGGGGTCAATTTGATTCCATAAGGTTGGAGCCACCACAGAGAAGGCTCTTCCCCGAGGTCCCGCCAACCGACATTGCTTAGTGGACGGGACCTGGAGAAGACGAACTCTGTGGGACTTTACTGGCTACAATGAGGCATGAGGTCAGAGGCAGTCCTGTAAATAGTCTGGCCCTGAGCAATTTAGGGCTTTAAATTAGTTTATTAGTTCTCTTTTATGTATGTGTATATTTTAATATTGTACATATGTTGGTTTTTTAAAGATAAAAACTAATAAAATATTTTTTTTTAAAGAAACTCATGAAAGGTGAAAAAAAAAAAGAAATATCGAGTTCAATAAGCAATTCATCTGTACTTTAGCTGGGAATAAAGCTGTGTGACAGAAGCCCAAAGCAGAAGCCCCCTGATCCATCAGATTCTGAGTGGCTTCTACTACTCTTAGTCCAATTAAGGAGGCATTTATTTTATTTATTAAATTTAAATGTCCTTTGTCTCATTACCAAGCAACTCCGGCAGGCATTGCTAGAAACAACCAGCAGGAATCATTACAAGAGCTGAAGGGGTCAATTTCTCTTTTCTGGTTTGAAAAGGAAAAAACAAAGGACATATCCTTTAATTTTTAGCATCCGCTATTGTGGGAAGCAGAGGGCTGCATTCTCCCTGTGCTTTCTGAGTCTTCTGGTGTCTTTAAAAGGTCTTTCCAATTTTTCAGGCCCTTCAGAACAAAAAGAAACAGAAAAGAAAAAAGCCACTGAGAGAACCTTGATAGAAATAAAACTAAGAATGTTGTGAGTACATTTTCAACATGACCATAATAACAGAGAACGAACTATCAGAGCTTTGTGTTCTTCCTGGATGTGGCCTGGCTTGGCCTCCTTCTCTCTTCCCTCCGGAGGGAAACGTAGCATTGATTATGTCCACCAAACACTACAGCTGCCTTGGTCGCTTCTTTATCGCCAGCTCATTTTCCATCTCTATTAAGGACAAAATTAAAGGAAAACTCTTCAGAAAAGTGAGCTCATTGTCCACGGACTCTGTGAACGGTGGAATAAATTATGATTGATTGTATTAATTAAGTTCAGCAGCTCATATCTTTACAATAATGGGCTAGTTAAGAGGCATAGTCAGGATTCTATAGGTAACCCCCCCCCCCCCTGTACCTTGAGGTTGGAGTAATAAAAAGGAATGTGGGTAAAAGCCGATACATAAGGGCGTGACATAACATCTGTATTTCTCTGCTCTGAGAAGTTAAGAGAACATGAATTATCTATCCATCCATCCATCCATCCATCCATCCATCCATCCATCCATCCATCCATCCATCTATCTATCTATCTATCTATCTATCTATCTATCCATATATCATCTATCTGTCTATCTATCATCATCTGTATCTTATCTCTCTGTGTGTGTCTCTATCATTTCTCTCTCTCTCTCTCATCTATCCATCTATCCACACGCTAGATTGGAATGCTTTTTTTTTATGCTGTGATCATAGCGATCACATTATCCTGAAATAGCCACAGCACTTAGACTTATATACTGCTTCACGGTGCTTTGTAGCAGTCTCTAAGCAGTTTGCAGAGTCAGCCTATTGTCTCCAACAATCTGTGTCTTCATTTTACCCATGTTGGAAGGAGGAAAGATTGACTCAACCGTGAGCTGGTCAGGATTGAACTCCTGACAGTGGGCAGAGTTAGCCTGCAATATTACATCTAACTACTACTGGGATGGGATAGAAGTAGAAGTAGAAGCAGAAGTAGAAACAAAAGCAAAAGCAAAAATAAAAAAAGCACAAGCAAAAGCGTAGAAGTGGAAGTCAAAGTAGAAATAATAGAAATAGCACTCTTTACTGTGCTTTTACAGCCCTCTCAGTGGTTTACAGAGTCAGCCTCTTGCCCCCAACAATCTATGTCCTCAGTTGACCCACCTCAGAAGGCTGGAAGGATGAGTTAACCATGAGCCTGGTGAGGGTTGAACTGGCAAATTGCAAATTCATCCCCTATCTCCTTCTACCTTTCTACTTCCTCTCCTTCTTTCTTTACCTCCCCCTGAAGGTAGTTCTTCTCTTTATTATTAGGCTAAACATGCCTACTTGTTAAACATTCCTAAACATTCCCTCAATTCTTCATCATATGGTTTCGCTTCCAGACCCATCATTGTTGAATCCTATGTAAATAGTTGCTCCTATGTAAAAAATGCTGTCTCCATGCAAGCTGTGTAAAAATAGAAGTCGCGCCTGATTGGCTCAGATGCTGACAGTTCTCTTTTGGTGGGAGCCGCAAAAGTATAAAAGGAGCGCTTGTTCTCTGTAAAGTTAGACGCGTTCCAGCTGAATGTCACTTGTCTTAAAGAGCTGAAATAAAGGAACCGTCTTGTTAGCCTCCTGACTCTGGACCCTTCACTGGCGACGTCGGACGGAAGAACCACGCTCTCACCATGAACAACCTTCCAGTTGGCCGGGCTCCTGAGTTCTTCGATCCGAAGAAAACCTCCTGGGATGCCTACATGGCCAAGTTCGAGATCTTCCTCGAAGCTGCCGGGATGAGGGACGCCGACACCGAACGGAAGCGGGTAATCTTCCTGAACTACTGCGGCTCAGAGATATTCGATCTCGCCCAGACCCTAACCGATCCGCTACCGGCCAACTCCGTCGCTTGGGACGTCCTGAAAACCAAGCTCGCCACGCACTTCAAGCCCACGAAGCCAGCCGTCGTGTTCCGGCACCAGTTTTCCAGAATGGGCCAGCTCGAATCCGAGTCAATAAACCAGTATGCTACGCGTCTTCGTACGGTGCTGTCAAAATGTAAATTTGACAACCCAGAAGCTCGCCTCACCGATGCCCTCATTTTCGGCATGAAAAATGCTACGGTCCGCAACAAGCTCCTCACAGAAGACGAGCCTTCTCTCCAAGCAGTAATCAAGCTGGCACAAACCGCAGAAGTCGCCGACGCTGCTGCCAAGGAGTTGAAGAAACATGACAAGCAGGAAGTCGTCGCCCAGATCGACTCCAAAGCTTCCCGCGCCGAGGCCCCAGACGACCTCAGCCCACCTGCGTTCTCCGAGGACAGCTGTCTCCTGCTGCAACAGGACCGGTCGAGACAACCCAGATACCCTCGCCCCGTCGCCCCCTGCTCCGGCTGCCGAGGGAACCATCCGCGCCAACGCTGCCCTTTCCGGGACGCCATCTGCCGCCGCTGCAACAGCGGGGCCACATCGCTGAAGCCTGCAGAGCCCCCCTGCCAGAAGTCTCTTTTTTCACCCCGCGGCCTCCTCGGTTCCAGACCCAAACAGCTCAACCACGCGAAAACCGACTTCCTCGGTTTTCCGGCCACAGAAACTACTCAACCGTCAACCGCGACTACGCAAGAGGTAAAAAACATTTTTCCGTAAATAGCACGGCAACAAAAAACAGGAGCAAAATCATAATGTCACTGCTCCTAAACAACAAGCAGTGCAACATGGAACTGGACACGGGGTCTAAGTATACCATTATGCCATGGGAAAAGCTAAAATTGTACATGCCTAGTCTCTCAAAATCTGATCTTATGCATACTACTTTAGTAATTAAGGATTTTCAAGGGGGAATAATACCAGTATTGGGAAAGGTAAATGTGCCAATTATGTTCAAAAATGTCAAATGTAACCTTCCTTTGATTGTTGTTGCAGGGGCTAGGCACTCTCTTCTGGGATTGGCATGGATGGATCCTTTGGGTATTGAAATCTCTGGTATTTGTAATGTCAAATCTGATGACATTCCCAACTTCTTGCAGGAATTCCCTGAGGTCTTTAGCTCCACTTTGGGGTCTTACAAAGGGCCACCTATCTCCTTTTCTATTGACCCTAAGGTCCCCCCTGTCAGGCTCAAACCCCGTAGGGTTCCCCTACCGCTTCTTCCAAAGCTTGATCTACAGCTTGACAAGCTTATAGGCCAGGGCATTTTAGTCCCCGTGGATCAAGGGCCTTGGGAAACACCCATAGTCACGCCTTTAAAGCCTGATGGCTCTTTGAGGGTTTGTGCTGACTATAAGTCAATGCTTAATAAGGCCCTCCAACATCACCCTTACCCCATTCCAGAGGTGCAACAACTTCTTCACTCCCTGGGGGAAGGGAAAGTGTTTGCCAAGATCGATTTGGCGCAAGCTTATCAACAGCTCCCTGTCGATGAACCAACCGCACTCGTGCAGACTATTGTCACTCACAGGGGGGCGTTTAAATGTACCAGATTGCAATTTGGGGTAAGCATAGCCCCTGGGATTTTTCAAAGCATAATGGAACGCTTGTTGTCAGGAATTAAGGGCACTATTCCCTATTTTGATGACATATTGATTTCAGGAGAAAACCAATCTCAACTGAACCAGAGAATAAGGGAGGTATTACATAGACTGCAAGCTAAAGGTCTAAGAATCAAACCAGACAAGTGCGTTTGGGGAACTAGCAGTGTGGAATTCTTAGGGTATAGGATTGATGGCGAAGGCATCCACCCCACTACTGAAAAATTAAAAGCCATTAGAGAAGCCCCAGAGCCACAGAATAAGACAGAACTGCAGG
This sequence comes from Erythrolamprus reginae, assembly GCF_031021105.1. Lineage (NCBI taxonomy): Eukaryota > Metazoa > Chordata > Lepidosauria > Squamata > Dipsadidae > Erythrolamprus > Erythrolamprus reginae. The sequence continues at coordinate 26,955,853 of NC_091959.1, read as the reverse complement.
CATTTTTAGGCCTTCTAAATTTTTATTCTGTTTTTTTAAAGCAGAAGGCAACAGCAGCAGAGCCTCTACACCGGCTGCTTCAGAAGGGAACTCCTTGGACATGGGGGAGAACTGAGCACGAAGCCTTTTCGCAAATAAAGCAGTTGTTAACTTCCAAAAGTGTGGTAGTTCAGTATAGCACTTTGCTACCCGTCAGGCTTACGTGCGATGCGTCCCCATATGGGGTCGGGGGGGTCTTGGCACATGTCTTGCCAAATAATACAGAAGCCCCAATTGCTTTCTTTTCCAGGACAATGACTAGTACTGAGAGAAATTACAGCCAGCTAGATAAAGAGGCTCTAGCTATAGTGGCTGGGGTAAAAAAGTTTCATAACTACCTTTTTGGCAGGAAATTTGAGTTAGTCACTGACCACAAACCCTTGCTAGGCCTGCTAGCCCCTAACAAACCAACACCTCTGTTTATGTCTCCTAGACTAATCAGATGGGCATTGTTTCTTTCAGGTTACCAGTATGAGCTTATTCATAAAGGAGGTAAAGCCATCAACCACGCAGATGGTCTAAGTAGGTGCCCCATGGCAGAAATAGTTGAGGACCCAGCCCCATCTGCTGATGTTTTAATTCTAGAGCTTGAGGATAACCCTCTAACAACAGCAAAAGAGATTGCTGACCACACTCAGCAAGATAAGATTTTACAAAAGGTGGTAAATTGTGTACTCAAGGGGTGGCATAACGACTCTTTAGAAGCAAACTTAATTGAGTTTAAAAACAAAAGACTGGAACTGTCATATGTAAAGGGTTGTCTGTTGTGGGGTGATAGAGTAATCATTCCTGAAAGTCTAAGGACTAAAGTACTCACTATGTTACATGTGGGCCATCCTGGCATTGTCAGGATGAAGGGCTTAGCTAGGGGGCACTTATGGTGGCCTGGTCTGGATACAGACATTGAAAGTGGGTAGCCAAGTGTGACCCATGCCAAGAGTCACGGCCAAATCCCCCCAAAACAGCTCCAGTTGAGTGGGAGCAACCTGCAGGGCCTTGGTCCAGGGTCCATATTGATTTTGCAGGGCCAGTGGGATCTCAATATTTCTTGATAGTGGTAGATGCATTTTCAAGGTGGGTTGAAATTATTGCAATGAATAATATAACCACTAGTGCTACAATTAAGGTTCTGCGCCATTTGTTTGCCACCCATGGCTGTCCAGACATCTTAGTATCAGACAATGGGCCCCAATTGACAGCCAGGCAATTTGAATTGTTCTTGGATAACTTGGGGGTCAGACATGCTCTCATCTCGCCTTTCTCGCCATGGGCTAACGGGTTGGCAGAACGGTACGTTCGGGTGGCAAAAGAGGCATTGCACAGGTCAGGCCCTGGGGATATACAACAGCATCTGGACCAATTTTTGTTAACACAACATATTACACCTAACTCCCACACGCACAAAAGTCCTGCTGAAATCCTAATGGGAAGGAAACTTAGATCCCCACTGGATAGATTACACCCAAGGTATTGTACTCATAATTCTATGTATGTAAATCCTGAAAGACAATTGTACTTGGGTCAAAGTATTTTTGCAAAAATTTTTGATGGGGGGTTAAATTGGATGAAGGGAACAATTGTACAGCAAACAGCTCCTAAAACGTATGTTGTAAAATTGGATGATGGCCGATTGTGGAGAAGGCACATCGATCATTTACGAAGGCGCATTGAGGCCTCCCCTGTACAACCTGCTAATACAGACTCTTCCCCCCTACTAGACTTAAACATGCAACCCGTCTTAATGGACATACAAATGGACTTACCAAGATGGGAAAGGTCCTCCAGCGATGTTGAGCCATCTTCGTCCTCGGAGGTCGGTGTTGTGCCTGCCCACTCAGCCTCGGCCCCAGCCGCACTGTGGAGGTACAAGCGAACCGACCTCCACCGTTGAAAGCGAGGACTCAAATGATCTGCGCAGGTCAGAAAGAACTCTGCGTAGGCCAAGCCGATTGGAGGACTTTGTCACATGGCTGGCAGATTGACTTGTCTCTGACTAAGGAGGGAGGGGTGTTGAATCCTATGTAAATAGTTGCTCCTATGTAAAAAATGCTGTGTCCATGCAAGCTGTGTAAAAATAGAAGTCGCGCCTGATTGGCTCAGACGCTGACAGTTCTCTTTTGGCGGGAGCCGCAAAAGTATAAAAGGAGTGCTTGTTCTCTGTAAAGTTAGACGCGTTCCAGCTGAATGTCACTTGTCTTAAAGAGCTGAAATAAAGGAACCGTCTTGTTAGCCTCCTGACTCTGGATCCTTCAATCATCAATTATCTTGCTCTTCTCAGCACACTTTGTAAAGTCTCAACATCTATTTTGGATCATGATGAACTGGACATAGTATTCCAAGAGTGTCCTCAGGGAGTACAGTATATTTGGGCAATATTATCCCATGATCTTGAGGCTATCCCTCTATTGATGCATCCACATTGGCTTTTTTGGCAGCTGAAGTACACAGCGGTCTCATACTTAAGTGTTGGCCTACTACAGTGTTTTTCAACCAGTGTGCCGCGACACACTAGTGTGCTGTGAGCATGGTCAGGTGTGCTGTGGGGAAATTAAACATGGGTCCCCAAATTACAGCCCACGTGCTGGATACAGCCTGCGGAAGCCATTTATCCGGCCCACCGACAACCGCCTCCATCTGAACATAAACATTCCCCTCACAATCCCTCCAGCTATCAGCGATAGGAAGAGTGGAGGCACAGGGAACGCTCATTGACCAATCACCTTCTAGGATTCATCCCGACCATTAGCAATGAACCAATAGCAGGCCACCTCTCATCCACCCCCAGGAAGGTCCCCACTCGGGCTGCCGCGCACTTGTCATTGTGTGGCCGCGGTGAGTAGTTGAAGCTGCTACTCTTCCCCATGGTCCTGTTTTCTAATCCTGGTCAGGACTGGAGGTAAATGTCATTTTGTGTCATTTTGGTTGGTGGTGTGCCCCAGGATTTTGTACATGTAAAAAAATGTGCCGCAGCTCAAAAAAGGTTGAAAATCACTGGCCTACTAGGACACACCTATATCCCTCTCTCAGGTACTGCAGATAGTGGTTCAACATAAAGTGTGATGTACTATTTACAATAGTGGATTCATTGAATGAAACTAGAATAGAATATAATTTTATTGGCCAAGTGTGATTGGACACACAAGGAATTTGTCTTGGTGCATACAAGTAAGTAAGCAAATAAATAAGTAAGATCAAACAGACAAAACCAAATATGTCTTATTAGGCTACCATTCATGGACTGGAAAACTAATCCAAATGATTACAATGTCACCAAAGAGTTGAGAAAGCCTCGAACTGTTTTCTACCACTTAATTTAACAGATTAGCAGAGTTAGAAGGGACCTTGCAGATCATCTAGCCCAAACCCCTGCCCAAGCAGGAGACTCTGCATCTGCCTCTACCTAGGATCAAACTCACAACCTAATGATAGACTTGATTTTCATTGCCCAGATGTCATTTTCCTCCACTAATTCTTCACCACAATTTTGGGAGCTCTTCTTACTATTTTTTTATTTTCATTTGTGAAAAGGTACTTCTCAAATATTGTGCTTTCCCCATTTTGCAATGTCATTGAAATGCAAATGGTCCGCGTTAATTTTTTGCCTTTCTTCATCTCCTTGGGGAATCCATCGATATCATTCTAGAAGATTTTGGATTTCAATATTAAGTTCCACCAGAATTAGGAAAACTCAATCACTCCTGGTGATGAAATGATTATTTCATTACTGTCAAGTTGCTTTTCAATACCACAAAGAGCAAGGCAAGAACATTCCCAATCAATGGTAATGTGCTAATCAATTGAGAATAGTAGCGCCTGTATAAGCATAATTTGCATGGGACAATTACATTATGTACACAATACTCAGATGTGCATTCTCGCACTTGCAGTAGAAAATACTTGATGGTGGATGTTAAGGAATATTGGAAGGTAAGACTAATTCATGTGAAGTGTATGATTCAGAAATCTAAACAAAGAAAAAAAGCTTTTTTTATCACCATGATATAAAAAAGAACCACAGTGGCACAGTGAATGCGGTGCTGCAGGCTATTTCTGTTGACTGCCAGCTGTCTGCAATTTGGCAGTTCGAGACTGCCAAATTGCATACAGGCTCAAGGTTGACTCAGCCTTCTATCCTTCTGAGGTCGGTAAAATGAGGACCCACATCGTTGGGAGTAATATGCTGACTTTAAACTGCTTAGAGAGGGCTGTAAAGCACTGTGGAGCACTATATAAGTGTAAGTGGTATTGCTATTGCTATGATATAAAAAAGATGGTGAAATTCTAGAAAGAGTGCAGAGAAAAGCAACAAAAATGATTATGGGTTTGGAGGCTAAAACATATGTTGAATGACTGCTGGCATTGGATAGTCTTGTAGTCTTGTGGAAAGGAGAGGAGTGATATGATAGCAGCCTTCCAATATTTGAGGGATTGCCACAAGGAAGAGATAATTAACCTATTTTCCAAAGCACCAGAAGGCAAAACAGGAAACAATGGATGGAAACTAATCAAGAAGAGAAGCAACTTAGAATTAAGGAGAGACTTCTTAACAGTGAAGACAATTAACCACTGGGACAGCTTGCCACCAGAGGTTGTAAGGGTTCCATCACTGGAGGTTTTCAAGAAGAGATTGGACAGTCATTTGTCTGGAATGTTATAAGGTGTTCTGCTCAAGCAGGAAAGTCCCCTCCACCTCTATTATTCTGTTAGTCAGGTTCATGAACAAGTGTACATGTCTATGGAATTTCTCAGTCATCCAGATCATGGTTGCCCCAAAGGTAAATTTTTTAAAGAGGCAACTGGACTTTCTGGTTCAAAGAAAAGCCAGAAAGTCCAGTTGCCCCTTGGGGAAAAAAAAGCACTTTTGGGATGGGTGAAAAAGTCAGAAAGAGGAAGAGACAAGGACAGAAGGAACTAGAAGTCATATTGGATGACCTACTTTATTCTGCTCTACTCTATTCTAGAGCCAGAATAAAGTTGCATTTCTGGCTGCTTTCAGCTTACTGCCTAAGAGCAGAAGACAAGAAGTCTAGGAAAGAGGTTTGGACCAGGCTAAGAAAAATAAGAGGAAACAAAACTGATGCTCCAAAGGCATTTCAGCAATATCATTGTTGTTCTTATTCCAAACCTCATCGGCAGCAATTATGGTAGTTTATAGTTTTCCCTATGTAGCTAAAGTTATATTGGTCTCCGGTTACAATTCAAGCTGTTGATTATTACCTATAAAGCCCCACATGGCTTAAGACCAGACTATTTACAGGACCGTCTCCTGCTGTACACCAGAGATTAGAGCCCACAGAGTCAGCCTTCTCTGGATCCCGTCGACTAAGCAATGTCGGTTGGTGGGACTGCAGGGAAGGGCCTTCTCTGTGGAGGCTCCGGCTCTTTGGAATCAACTACCTCCCAAGGTCTGTACTGTCTCCACCCTACTGGCTTTTTATAAGGCCCTAAAGATCTGGCTTGAGGGTCAAGAGACCATCACCTTATTCCTGCCAAGATATGATTCGATTGGGATGTTTGATAGTATGATTGCAGTGGATTATTTAGGGTTTTAAAGTACTTTTGTTTATTTTAATTATTTAATTGTTATTTTTTATTTCTGCTGTAAGCTGCCCTGAGTCCCATGGGATTGGGTGGCATATAAATATAAACAAACAAACAAATATTAGCACTTTCTCCATCTTGGTGTCCTATAAAAGTTTTGTGACTTTAATTTTAGAAATTGTAGTAAGATCTTGACAATGCTATAATCCTAAGTAGTGTTGGGCAAACCCAACAAAGTTCAGGTTCGGCGAACTCACCCGAACTTTATCGTAAAGTTTGGGTGAGTTTGCCGAACCCAAACCCGAACTTTACCCGAATCCGAACTTTACCCGAACCCGAACCCAAAGAGCAGCAGCGCCACTGCGGCATCCTTTTCTGTAAAAATAAACAAGGAGGTGGGGAATTCCCCACCTCCTTTTGCTTCCTTTTATTTTTACAGAAAAGAATGCTGCAGCGGTGCTGCAAGCAAAAGGAGGTAGGAACTCTCTGTGACGTCAAAGCCCCACAAGCAAAAGGAGGTGGGAAATCCCATGATGGGATTCCCCACTCTCCTCTCAGGCGTCGTCGTTTCACGGAGTTCGGCATGCCGAACACTACAAAGTTTGGCACGAGCCCGAACTTTGCAGGTTCGGTTTGCCCAACACTAATCCAAAAAATGATGAGTATCCCTTCAGTAAAATTGTTATCTAAAAATCAAAGCTCCTGAAACACTTGTCTAAGTCCATCAGTCTCGATTGGTAATGAAGATGGTGAGCTTTTCTTTAAAAAAAAAAAAAGTGCTCCTCTTGAGCCACATCCTTGTATCTTCCAGTAGGTCCCTCTGTCCTCTCTTCTCCACCAGGCAATCTTCTAAAGAAGAGAAGAAATATAGTTCACCAGGTAAAGGCAGCATGATCAGTTACTGGATTCCACGGAGTTGAAAGCGAGGTGAACAGCGGGCTTGGTGGTAAGAAGGTCTTTACTCTCCATTCAGTGGTGATGGAAGTTCAAAGCAGAAGGGCTATTTCAGTGGCCAAAGTGTAGTGCTTGAAAATTGCAATAAAACATTGAGTTGTCATGTGAATGTCACAGTGCACTTTTCTTCTTATTAAATTCCTGAGAGATATTTTTTTTTGTTCTGCTTTCAAAGGGATTGGAGAACCTCACATGAAAGGATAGTGGAGCACAAAGCAAATGATGTTGCTCTTAACTTCTCCAAGAAAAGGAAAAAAGGCAAGATGCTCCTCCGAATTAAAGCACCATTATTCTCAACCGACATCTTAAGAAAAGGATAGTTGAGCACGGAGCATGTTCTTTTCATGTTTGTTCTTTTACATCTCAACTTTCTTCAGTCAGGGCAAAACAGCAGACTTTGCTGTCTCTGTATACAATACCCATAGTGAGAGAGTTGGGATTGAGATAGAATGACTCATTCCCAGACAGTCCTGGAGTCAAGTGGGTTTTAAAAACTTTTGTCTCCATGGTCCATGTGGAACAAAGCCAATGTGGCTTCCATTTGGTGTAAAGTGAGGTGTCAAACAGTTCCATTTCAAAGGTAATGCTCTTATTTGACAGATGTTCTAAGATATTTCCAAAATCAGAATTCAGGACCCTGAGAGAAAAATGCACAGGTTATTTTTGCTACCTGAAATGTCTCTTAAATGAATACGTCTGAAGATTCAGAGCCAGATGAATTAAAAAATGCGGAAGATGGTACATATTTTCATATGTGGTGGACATGTGAGAAGGCAAAAAAGTTTTGTGTAAAAATTAGAAAAATGATAGAAGAAATAATAAATAATATTTATAAATAATAATATAATATAATAATATAATAATAATTATAAATAATAATATTGATAGAAAACAAAAAAAATATCTATTAGGAATTGTTACAGGATATTATGCCAAAGAAATATATTACCTAATAATACATATGGTCCCAACAGCTAGAATAACATATGCACCAAAATGGAAACACAATGATGCACCAAGCGAAGAAGAAATCATAAGGAAAATTCTTAATTGTGCAGAGACAGACAAAATGACAAAGGAGTTACAAGAAAAGAAGAAACTGAATACTACCTAACTACCTACCGAACAGATTGTATGATTGGCTAAAGAATAAGGAAAATAAAATATAGAATGTGCAAATACTAAACATTGGTTGTATATAGATGTAAATAAATAGAATAAAAAGGAACAGAAAACAAATATGTATGTATAGAAGATGTAATTATATTAATATATTAATATTAGATACTAATATCAACATTAGTCTGGGACGCTACACATCCTATCCATGATTGCCTTTCTTTGTTACCTTCAGGGAACACGCTTCTTGCTATCCGAAACAGAACAACTAGATTCAGTAATAGCTTTATACCATGCAGTATCGACCTTGTCAACTCTCAATACTCTTTTTTCTGCTATGTATTCAAAATGGACTCTGATTAGTGTGTGTGTGTGTGTGTGTGTGTGTGATGGTATGGTATGGGACAGGGTAGGATAAAATAAGGTAAGATAAGATAAGACAAGTCAAGTCAAAACAAGCTTTATGGTCACTTTTTTCACTGAACACACTGGCACCTATTAAAAAATGAACTACTGATGCCCACTCTCAAAAAGTATATCTCATTCTTTTGAGAGAGGGCAACAAAATTTCATGTTTTAATAGGTGCCAGTGTGTTCAGTGAAAAAAGTAACCATAAAGGTTAGATTATCTCGCCTACTCTCATCTTACCTTACCTGACCTTGTTTGTGTGTGTGTGTGGAGAGAGACAGAGAGAGAGAGAGACCGATTGACTGACTGACTGCTGATATTGGATCTATATTGACTTCAAAGTCTTGCAAATTTTAATATGGCAACTATTTGGATGGTGATTACTTCCTACTGGCCTACCTATGGGTATAAATACTTTGTACTGGAGCTAATATATACACGCAGGCATGTCAATTAACAGTATGTACACTGATCTCATTATGATTTAGGGAATAGTTTTTTCTGGAGAATTAGATTGAGGTCGGATTGATAGGAAAAGCAGAATCCAACAGTTTGTTCTTCCTTTCTTTCCCCTCAGCGATGTTGAGCAGTCAATTCAATGAGACAATTCACCTCTTTGGAAGTAGGACAATAAAGTTTTACAGGAGCCTACCATCTAAACACCTAGGAAAGTGCACGTACAAATTTGAGGCAGATTTGTCCCTCTGTATTTTTTAAAATATATTACTATGCATATGGCCTACAGAATATTTTAAAGGAGCATTTCTGTCGAGATGTTAATGGGAGTGAGTGGAAAGGGAGGATGAGCTATAAGAAAGGTTTACTCCATCATTGTGAAAGATAGATGTGTTTCACCCAGTTTTGCTTTAAAATTACTTCTAATTTATCTACTTCTTAGCCATGCATTGAGGTAATATGATCCTCAGTAATGTGCAGAAGGAAGATATATACTTTTTTAATTGTAGCCAGGAGGAGAAAACCCCCCCAGCATGGAATAACTTAATCGTTGCTAATTATAATATCACTGTGGTAATTACAATAGATTTTGATTGTCTCATTTTCACACCAGAGGAGGGAATCAGGGTAGCTTTTCCTTTAATACATATTTGTTTTTTAAGAGAGGAACTGACAATTACACTAATTGTAGTCACAGCATGAAACTTTGTTTTTAAGGAAAAATTTGTCTACATGTCACACAGCATAAATGCCTCTTTTCTGTTTCGTTAGGTGCAAATTAAAGACATTAATTGCTTTGTTCAGCATGACAATGCTAAAATCGACAAAGGCGAATCAGGATAAATTTATATCAGAGTCCCATCAGCTAGGAGATCATGGTGGGTCCCAAAATGCTTTGCATGGGACTAACGAGGAGCCTTCACACAGGTTATTGTTTGGAGGATAGCAAAGCACAAAGAGGAAGGATGAAAACTTGGATCGGTCATTTGTTTGCCTAAGGAAAATGCAGGTGGGGATTCTTTCGTCCTAGTACCAGGGATGCAGTGTAAGAATTTGGAGGAAAACAGATGCTTTATACCCCAGGAGAAAATCATGCATCCACTTGGAAATAATCTTCTCAGATTGATATCTGGCACAGAAATTCTCCAGCAAGTGACAGCTGTCATGTCATCCTTAGTCCTTCTCTTCATTAGGCTAGACACACTTCGTTAGGCTAGACACACACATCATTAAGTGTTGTACCTCATGATTCTTGACAAATGTATCTTTTCTTGTATGTACACTGAGAGCATTTGTACTAATGACAAATTCCTTGCGTGTCCAATCCCACTTGGCCAATAAAGAATTCTATTCTATTCTAGTTCCCGAATGCCATCACTCTGCTAAACAAATTATTCCCTCAACGCTGTCAAACTATTTACTAAATTTGCACTACTATTACTACTAGTTTTTTCTCATCTTTCCTATCACCCATTTCCTCCCACTTATGATGGTATGATAGTACCTTGTTGCTTGTATCCTTAAGATTTTTATTAATATTGTTTCCTGATTGCTTATTTGACCCCTATGACAATCATTAAGTGTTGTACCTCATGATTGTTGTCAAATATATATTTTCTTTTATGTACACTGAGAGCCTCTGCACCAAGACAAATTCCTTGTGTGTCTAATCACACTTCATCAATATTCTATTATTTATTTATTCTTTAACAGTTCATCGTATGGTTTAGCCTCCAGACTCCTGATCATCTTTGTTGCTTTTGTCTCTACTTTTTGTAGGGTTCCATTTATAAATTATTATTGTTGTTTCTCCTGGATTGGATCTCTCTTTGATGAGCTTCCACTCATGGCTTCTTGTTCTTGCCTCAGCAGGAGTTTGGACTAGAAGATCTCCAAGGTCTGCTCCAATTCTGTTATTCTGTTCCCTTGTTACTTATTAAGATATTCTTCGTGAAATCCAAGACAGCCATTAAAATGCTATTTAGAGAAGCAAAGGGAATGAGGCTCCCTAGATTCCATAAGGGGACACGATGGCTCACTGGATAAAGATGCTGATCTTGTCGGCTGGAAAGCTGATAGCTGAGGTCCGAGACCTGAATACCAGGGATGGGTTCCAACCTGTGTGGTCCAGTGCACATGCTCCGGTAGTAGCCCGCGATGACGCAGTTTTGGTGCTCCAGTGCTGTCTGTGCTGCCATATTTTTTTGCAAGTTTTGGCAATTTTTTGTCTCTCTGAGCATGCGTGGAAGTAAAATTGTCCCTCTGAGCATGCGCAGAAGCAAAATTGTGCAAGGGGACGTGCATCATGAAATGTCATGATGTGCATCGGTAGGAAAAGGCAAAGGAACCCACCCCTGGTGAGCACCTTGAGGGTGAGCACCCATTCTTGCCTTAACTCCTGCCTTTTAGCAGTTGGAAAGCATGCAAATGCAAGTAGATAAACAGGTACCACTTCAGTGGGAAGGCAACAGCATTCTGTAAGCCTATGGCACAGAAGTACTTCACAAAAGCTGCAACATTTTGTGGCAGATCCCACTTGCTATTAAAATCAGCATCAAATTCTGCCCTTGCAGAAAGTTTTGATATAAAACCAGTGGCAGGTTGGAGGAGGATGGCTGGCTAAGCGAGGCAAGGGAGGGCCACGGGGAAGGATGGCTGTGAAGTGCCTCAAATCACCCCATTCTCCAGAGGTGAGTTGTGGTTGACAAGGCTGACAGCAGTGATCTGCTCAGAGATGACTTGAAATTTTCCAGCAGAAGGGAAGTAGTGATTTGCCACTTTATCACATCATATCATTACTCTGTCTAATGGCACCTTGCCAAGTGACCTGCTTATATGTCAAAACATCAGGCACCCTTCAAAGAATGTTAAATGGCATTACCTGTTTTATGATGAGGAACTCGCCAGCACTTAACAAGCTGCTGGAACTGAATGATCTCTGCAAGGAAAAGAAAGAAAGAAAAGAAAGGAGAAAAAAAAGAAAAGAAAGAATCCGATTTCTCTGCTTTATTTCATGACCTTTACATTTTCTGCCTCTTCCTATTTTTCAGACCTTTCAAAGTATGTTAAATTATTTATTTTCTGATGAGGAACTTATTAGCACTTAAGCTGCTGCAATCAAATGATCTCTGCAAAGGAAGGAAGGAAGGAAGGAAGGAACAAGAAAAGAGGGGGAGAGGGAATGAGGAAAGAAGGAACAAAGAAACAAAAGAAGGAAGGAAAGAAGGAACAAAGGAAGGAAAGAAAGAAGAAGAAGAAGAAGAAGAAGAAGAAGAAGAAGAAGAAGAAGAAGAGGAAAGAAAAGATAAGGAGGTAATGAGGAAAGAAGGAAGGAAGGAAAAAGAAAGGAAAGAAGGAACAAAGGAGGAAAGAAGGATGGATGGAAGGAAGAAAAGAAAGATGGAAGGAAGGAAGCAAGGAAAGAAAGAAAAAGAAAAGCCGATAATGCTTTTTAAAGAAATCTTGTACATATGTTCTTTGGAGATTCTCAATAATCCTGGTCATGGTTGCCCCAAAAGTAGTTTTCCAAAGGCAACTGGGATTTTCTTGGTTCTGGGATGAGAAACGTTTTCAAAGAAAAACACACACACAAGTCCAGCTGCCTTTTGAAAAGCACCTTTAGGCCATCTTGTGCATGTGTTTATTATCTGTAATAAAGTTTAATTCAGAGATGAAGCCAGCAGTTGGAATCAGTCTTGCACAGAATTCAATCTAATTTTCTTTTCCTCCTCCTCTTCATCAATTTGAGGGTTTGATTTTTTTAAAAATTGGGAAAACATACAACAGAATGTTTCAAACAGTTCTAAAAAAAGCCCTTCTCCTATGTACACCTAAGCATAGGTATCCTTAATGCCAGGGAACTGTTATCCATTCCCCGGCATCCATTCTTACAGAGGGTCCTATGCCACAGAATACCAAGGGTGATGATATCTGAATAATAATTCTGCATTGTCCTTCCCAAGCAAATATCTCCAGAGAAAACAAATGGATGATTCATTTGGTGCCCCCCCCCCAGCCTTTGTTTCAGATACCTATTTCTGTTGGGATTCAATCTAACAAGGTTCACCTTCCTAGAACAGAATTGGGAAGGACCTGGAGGTCTTCTATTCCAATCCTTCTCAAGTAAGAGATCCTATACCAGTGATGGAGTGCCCAAGCCAAAATGTGTGCGTGAGCGCATCAGCACGCATGTTTGTCGGAGCACCGGAAACCCAAAGATCAGCTGGTAGGTGGGTGCTTGTCTGGGTTTTTTGGCTGCTTTCAGGCTGTTTCTCGGGCCATTTTCTGGGCTTGGAAAAGGCCAAAGAAACCCAGCCTGTAAAGTGGCTTGTTTTTTGGCTGTTTTCCAGCCATTTTCTGGCACTCCAGTGCCCACAAAGACCAGCTAGCAGGCGTGCTGGAAACCAGAAGAGCAGCTGACGATGGTGGCCATGCCCACAGAGAGGGCTCTGCATGCCACCTCTGGCACGTGTGCCACAGGTTCACCATCTCGGCTCTATACTATTTCAGTGCTTGTCCTGTCTCTCTTTAAAATGCTCCAGTGATGGAGCATCCACAACTTTCAAAGACAAGAATTCTACTCATTAATTGTTCTAAAAGAAAATTTCTCCTTAGTTCCAGGTTTCATCTCTCCTTCTTTAGTTTCCATCCATTGTTTCTTGTCTTGCTCTTAGGAGCTTTGGAAAATGGGTTGACACCCTCCCCTTCCTTGTAGCAGCCCCTCAAATATTGGACACTGCTATCATGTCACCCCTAGTCCTTCTTTTGGAATCTAGACTAGCCATATCCAATTCCTATAACCATTCTTCATATGATTAAGCTTCCAGCCCCCTGATAATCTTTGCTGTTCTTCTCTGCATTCTTTCCAGAGTCTCAACATATTTTATATATTGTGGTGATCCTTTTGCATATTATTATAAATTAATATTAATAAAATTTTAGTATTATTGTTTTAATATGTTGTGGCGATCCTGGGCTTTATTGCTAAAGCATTGCTTCAAATAATAATTTCAACCCCAGTGCAAATTTTGAAATCCTATAATAATGACTTGCTTTTATTGCTGTTAAGATAGGGCATGGCTTGTATAAACAACAACATACAACTGTAAATCTGTTTCAGACAAAAAGCTTGGCAATTCGAGATTTGCACAATTTGCAGCCAGAGCACTCAAGGCTACAAGTTTTACATATTTCATTAATTAGCCATTCTTACCAAACCAAGCCTATCTTGCTTTTTTCAGGGTTCAGCCACTCTAGATAAGACATATTTACGGGAAAAGTCAATGGATGAGACATTAGAGGCCAACCTCAAAAGTCAGAATCAGGGAACCGTAGACCTCACTGAAGTACTTCATTAGCCAAGGCTTGGTTGCTTATTGATCTGAGTTCTCTTGCTTTCGGGTTGCAACAGCACTTCCCCTCCTCTCTTCCTTTCGAGTGTAAATATAAGTAAAATTGAATGGGTGTTGCTGAAAACAATCTGTAAATCTCCATTTTGTGGTTAATGTTGTAATTGCAGTTACGGGAAGGTTCAATATCTCGGGCAGGCGAGTGGAGACAGGGTTGTGGCACAAGTAACCTCAGCTCTGTAAATAGGGCCTGATGCAGTTTCTCGGAGGTCATTAGAGGGACTTGGAGTCACGGCTTTGCTGAGAAGCAGAAAAACCACATAGGCTCTCTTAAAAAAAAAAAGACCAGAGAAGACCAGGAAAGAAAGGAGAGGACCTGTGTGTGTGTTTGCTACAAGGAGCCTTCTGCCTCCAGCTTTTAGCTAGCGCTCTTCCACGGAGGTCAGCCAGACAATTAAAGGAAACTTTAATTTACTTTTCGGGCAGGCAAACCTTTATAAATGATTTGGGGGCTGCAGTTCAGTTCAGGGATTTGAACTGGGATCTATGAGGGATAGTTAGAACTGTGGTCTTTTATTTGTTTGTCTATTTGTACCCCACCTTTGTTATTTAGCAAGTAACTCAAAGTGGCAGACATATCTAATATCTAACCTTGCGTAGCTTCTTCTCTATTACACTGCTAACTGGAGCATACAAAGCATTTGCTAGACCAATTCTCGAATACAGTCCACCTGTCTGGAACCCGCACTGCATATCAGACATTAATACAATTGATAGAATCCAGAAATATTCCATGATAAGAGTCCTCCCTTCTTCTGCTCACAGTGGAATAATTTATTCCACCAGACTTTAAATTTTGAGTTTAGACAATTTAGAACTACGTCATCTTTGGGGGGTTTTTTCAAATATTTTTATTAATTTTTTAAAATGTAAGACAAGACAAGGCATACAACATTTAACATTTAAAGGAGCTACAATTGCTCCGGTAAGTATAGAAGTCTTCTTAGCAGAGCAATTGTAGTTCCTTTAAATGTTAAATGTTGTATGTCTTGTCTTGTCTTACATTTTTAAAAATTAATAAAAATACTTGAAAAAAAGAACAAAGAACTACATCATCTTTGATCTGATCTAAATGTAGTTCATCTGCCACAACATCCTACCTGCCAATGACTACTTCAGCGTCTGTAAAAATAAATATTTTTTCTGCACAATAAAAATATGCTTATAACATGCTCATATACCTTCAATACAACTCAAACATATATTTTCTTTTCAAATACAAACAAGCTCACATATCCATATCTTGACCTTTGGTATATATTGCTTAACTTATGCTACCTCCTTTTCTAATTTCATCATCCAGATAACCAGATTATCTTCCAATTAACTTTACCACTAATGTTCCCTTCATCTATTAAGAAATATATCTCTAACTTCTTAAATCCAAGCCATAGTGCCTCCTACTTCAGCTTCAACTGCAACAATACACAAGCACACAATAGATACAAACTTCATGTAAATATACTCCAAACTCAATTGTAGAAAATACAACTCCAGCAACAGAGCGATCAATGCCTGGAATACACGGTGGTTTCTTCCTCAAAGCTTAACTTTACACTGTCTACTGTCGACCTCCACACATTCCTAAGAGCTCTGTAAGGGGTGTGCATAAGCACACTAATGTGCCTACATCCCTGTCTTACTGCCCTATTGTCCTAATTAATCTGTACTTACTTTGCTTATGTTTGCGTTTATACCTGCTATTGTGTACATATTTCACAAACAAACAAATAAATAAAATAAATAAATAAAAATAAATATCCAACACACCTTCCTTCTCTTATTTTCCCCAGAACAGCAAATCTGTGAGGTTGATTGGGATGAGAGAGAAGGACTGGCCCAAAGTCAGCCAGCTGGTTTGCATGGCTAAAGCAGGACTAGAACTCAGAGTCTTCCGGTGAGTGGCCCAAAGTCAGCCAGCTGGCCTGCACGGGCTGTCGTGGTTAAGGATAGGAGCTGGGGAGCAGAAAGAGCTTCAAGAGACAGGCAGAATTCTTTTTCCAGAGACTAATCTGATTGAGGCTACCTGAGTGTTAAAATACTCATGAACTGGGGAGCCAATGTTAAGAAGGTCAGCCAATGAATAGCCCTAGCAACTCAGTCAGCAAATTGGAGCTAAACACATCTGAGTCTGCGCAGGGAATCAAAACTGCTCAGTGCAATTTTTTTTTTAAAAAAAAAATACTTTTTTTTATTTAAAAAAAGCCAAAAACGAGTTGGAGACCACATGCACAATTCTGGAAACTCTGCTTCTGCACATGTTCAAAAGGAAAAAAAAGAAAAATAATAATTAAAAAATATATTTTTTTTAAAAAAAATTAAGATGGCAGCACCCATGGACCGGCACTGACTGAACCAGGTCGGTGACATCATTGTGACATCATCAGTGGGTCACTACTGATTCAAACCAGGAGAAACCCTTCCCTTGGTAGTGTCCTTCAGATGTTTTTCTCCTCTTTCGTGTCATCTTCAGCCACACCAACCAACATGTGCAGGGAATTTTACAGGCATCCAATTTCAAATCTCTGATACTTCCTCTTTCTTTCACTTGAGCAAAAAAGGAATCGTAACATTGTCATGCACGCCGACGCAAATGTTCAATGGGGCCAGTCAATAGTGAGCTGACCAATTTAACCACAAAGTAAACGTTGGAAGCACCATGTCCTTCTTATTCATGGTCTTCAAAAAAAGATGCGGTTGCTTTAAAGAGCTGCAGAGCATGCTACATTGTAGCTTTTATGCACTCTGAAGCATTTTGGGGGGGGGGGTCAGGAGAGGAAAGCAAGGCAATGCATAGATGTAATACATAGGAGTATATGTGTGCCCCCCGCTTTTTCCACGTTCTCAAACCCATGGAGATATAAAATTCTCTCTCCTACAGTCTGCCGGTCATTTGTCTTCACACAGTTTCCTTAAATTCAAAGAGAAAACTAAGGATAAATTTCCTGACAGTCAGTATAATTAATCAATGGAACGGATTGGTTCCAGAGGTAGTGGTGGGTGCTCTTTTTTTATTATTATTATTTTAATTTTCATACTTTTCACCCTTCCCTCAGTTCTTTCTCCAATGCACTTGCAAGGAGAATCCAGGATGGGTAATTCTTCAGTCTGATTGGTAGGGACTGAGTTTAATTTAAATATTAGGCAGGTGCCGCCCCCTTAGCCCTCCAGTCTAAAAAACTCAGTCGCAGTAAAGGGACTTAGAGTTTCTTGCTCTTCCAATTAAATTTGGTTTGAGTAGTTAGGCATTAGATTTAGAATAGAATAGAATTTTTTTTTTTTATTGGCCAAGTGTGATTGGACACACAAGGAATTTGTCTTGGTGCATATGCTCTCAACGTACATAAAATAAAATATACATTTGTCAAGAATCATGTGGTACAACACTTAATGATTGTCATAGGGGTCAAATAAGCAATGAAGAAGCAATATTAATAAAAATCTTAGGGTATACGCAACAAGTTACAGTCATACAGTCAACATGGGAGGAAATGGGTGATAGAAATGATGAGAAAAACTAGTAGAATAGAAGTGCAGATTTAGTAGAAAGTCTGACAGTGTTGAGGGAATTATTTGTTTAGTAGAGTGATGGCGTTCGGGAAAAAACTGTTCTTGTGTCTAGTTGTCTTGGTGTGCAGTGCTCTGTAGCGACGTTTTGAGGGTAGGAGTTGAAACAATTTGTGTCCAGGATGTGAGGGGTCAGTAAATATTTTACCTGCCCTCTTTTTGACTCGTGCAGTATACAGGTCCTCAATGGAAGGCAGATTGGCAGCAATTGTTTTTTCTGCAATTCTGATTATCCTCTGAAGTCTGTGTCGGTCCTGTTGGGTTGCAGCACCAAACCAGACAGTTATAGAGGTGCAGATGACAGACTCAATGATTCCTCTGTAGAACTGAATCAGCAGCTCCTTGGGCAGTTTGAGCTTCCTGAGCTGGCGCAGAAAGAACATTCTTTGTTGTGCTTTTTTGATGATGTTTTTGATGTTATGTGACCATTTTAGGTCTTGAGATATGATAGAACCTAGAAATTTGAAGGTCTCTACTGTTGATACTGTGTTGTCTAGTATTGTGAGAGGTGGAAGGGTGGAAGGGTTTCTCTTAAAGTCTACCACCATTTCTACGATTTTGAGTGTGTTCAGTTCTAGATTGTTCTGGTCACACCACAAGGATAGTTGTTCAACTTCCTGTCTGTATGCGGATTCATCATTGTCTCGAATGAGTCCGATCACTGTTGTATTTATTACTGGTTGTTAGCTTAATTAATTAATTATTATTTAATTTATTATTGATGTTTTGTTATTAATAAATAACTTTCCTTTTTCTTTTCATTCAATATTTTTCCACAGGTGCAGCTGGGGGATGACTCCTCAGGCAGCTCTGGTTTCAGACTTCCAGTGGGTCTAAACCAGTTGACTGCAGCTCCTCCATTCCTTTTGTGAGAATCCACACAGGGGCCTGTAGTGTGGATTCGGGAGTGAGCGCCCGGGGAAACTACCTCCGAGGTAGACTCCGGAGGAGAAGAGATGGTTGACGCCCACCCTCCCCCGTGGCGAATATACCGAAGGGGGCAGGATGCCAGAAGTCCTTCGCCGGGCCTTGGATCGTGAAGGCGCCCCCCCCGATCGCCCCAGTTCAGAGGACGGCTGGCGCTTGGCCAAGGAAAGGGCGGGAACTTGGAGGCTTTCCCGCCCATAGCCTGACAGCCCCGGCGGCCATGTTTGTGCAAAGGCCGGCGTTGGAGGTTTCGCGCCCAGGCTTGGGCGTTACCATGACAACCGACCGGCGGCCATTTTATTGTGAGCCGTTTGACAGCAGGGCGGGGCTTAAATGGCCTGGTTTGTAACACTGACTTGCCGAGCAGGGATTCTGCCCCAGCAGCACGCAGGCGCAGACGAGTGGGTTGCCTGTCATTTTGCTCAGGTTCGGTGAAAGCAGTTGGTGAGATTTTTGACTTGCTTTTACACCGGCTCTGTCAATCTCCCATTGAGTGACAGTATGGCAGATCAGACGCCCCAGCTGGTGGAGGAGGCCTCTGCAGGGCCTAGCACTCCGAAGGACAAGCCCCAAAAAACTAAGGCCTCTCAAGGGGCCTCTCTGAGGGAGGCAGAGAAGAGCATCCGAGCGCTGGAGAAGCAATTGGAGGCTTCCCAGAAGGTAATGGCCTCAGCTCCTTCTGTCAATCAGCCCAGCCCGTCGATGGCCTCCCCCATGTTCCTGCAAGGGGTGGTAGGCACAGCAACGGAGAGAGATTTGTCTCCAGAGAGGGTGAGGCTGCCAACACCCACACCCAGGGCTGAGAGACAATGGGCTGCAGGGATGTCTACATATCCAACTTTTCCATCAGCCCAGTCTGGTCAGACTGCCACTTTCACACTTACATCTGCAGGCCTGCGCAATTCCAATGACGCCTGGCAATGTATGCCACAGACTTTGCAGGACCTCATTGCCACAGCTTATACTCAAGGGGTGGCCATTGGGGCTCAGCAGCAGCAGCAGGCTCCCATGGGACTCC
Organism: Erythrolamprus reginae; assembly: GCF_031021105.1. Taxonomy (NCBI): domain Eukaryota; kingdom Metazoa; phylum Chordata; class Lepidosauria; order Squamata; family Dipsadidae; genus Erythrolamprus; species Erythrolamprus reginae. The sequence continues at coordinate 26,936,415 of NC_091959.1, read as the reverse complement.
CTCCACAGAGGTCTAGAGACCCATGGACTGCCCCTGTCACCCTTTCCATGGAAGGATCGATGGATGAGGAGCGGTCATCCAGAGGTGATTTCAGTGGGGCTGAAGATGAACTGTCAGGTGATGACCAGCCCCCTGAACCGCCCAGTTTTCCGGGACTCTTCAAGTCGTCACTCTTTAGGGTCCTTCTGAATAAAGCCAAGATGACCATTGAGCAGGCAGGTGAAGGGGACCAGACAGCAGCGACAGACACGGCTCAGCCTGCTGGGGGCTTATTTGTCTTCCCCAAGCAGGAAACGGTCCACATTCCATCTTCCCACCTGTTCAGGGAGACAATCCAGCGTCCGTGGGAGAACCCAGCCACCGCCCAAGGACCGTCTAATCTGGATCGCAGGTTCTATACGTTTGATCAGGCGATGGAGGAACTGCTGGAATTCCCAGTGGTGGATAAGCCAGTTACGAGCCTGGTGTCCAATGCCCTCGTTCCCTCAGAGTCTCAAGAGGGTCTGAGGGCAGAGGACAAGAGGGCGGAAAATGTGGTACACAGGACTCACCAGATGGCGGCCTGGGCTCTTCGAGCCGCTTCAGCAGCATCGTTCTTCAACAGAGCCACAATGCTCTGGATCCAGGAGCTGCAATCCAGGGTAAATCCGGAAGACAGTAGACTCCGCCAAGACCTCAACAAACTCCTGGCGGCCACGGAGTTTTCGGCAGACACTACGGTCAACGCTGCTAAATTCGCTTCCTGGGCAATGGCCTCATCAGTCACCTCCCGTAGGCTCATTTGGCTCAGGAGCTGGCAGGCGGACGTTAAGTCCAAATGGAGCCTGGCATCTGCCCCTTTCAAAGGCAAGAAGCTGTTTGGCAAGGTACTGGACGATGTCCTCATTGAGGATAAAGATAAGAAAAAGGTCATGCCTAAGGCGAGCAGGAAGCAGGATAGGAGATTCAATCCCTATCAACGGAGGCAGCCCTTTCGGTCTGAGCCCTCCTCGATGGGCACCCAGGCATTGAGGCCGTATTTCCAGGGCTCCTTTGGCCAGGGGTCCTTTCGGGCGGACAGGTCCTTCCAGGATGACAGGAATAGGTCTTATCAAGGTCGACGCCCCTTTCGAGGAGGAAGCAGAGGCTTCAAGAAGGCGAAGTGACTCCGAGCTCAACGGCTGTCTGGGCGGCCTTCCATGCAGCATGGGAGGCGACGTCCTCAGACCCCTGGGCGGTATCCACAGTTGCCCAGGGCCTGAGGATAGAATTCTTCTACCCTCCACCACACAGGTTTCTCCCGTGTCGAGTGCCATCAGATGGGGAGAGAAGAAGACTCCTATACAAAGAAGTCGAGCACTTACTGGACATTGGAGCTATAGAGGAGGTTCCCTTGGCACAACAAGGCAGGGGCTTCTACTCGGCGATCTTTCTCATTCCCAAGTCGTCGGGGGGAGTGCGGCTGATTCTGAACCTGAGGCACTTGAACCTCTATGTCAAATACAGGAGGTTCAAGATGCACTCTCTCAGGTCAATACTGGCAGCCATCCGCCACAGGGACCTCATGTCCTCCATAGACCTGAAGGAGGCATATCTCCATGTCCCGATATTTCCTCCTCACAGATAATTTCTCAGATTCTGCATCGCCGGAGCACATTTCCAGTACATGGCAATGCCCTTTGGCCTATCCTCGGCCCCAAGGGCATTTACGAAGTTGCTGGATGTCCTTACGGCACACCTCAGATGTCAGTCGGTACGCCTCATGGCGTATTTGGACGACATCGTGATTTTGTCCAGAACACGGGATCAGGCTCTCAGGGACTTAAATTTGACCATACAGACCCTTCAAGACCATGGCTTTTCCATAAACTGGGACAAAAGCCACCTGCATCCCACGACCCATCTGGCCCACTTGGGGACAATGATAGATTCCAAGCTGGGCGAAATGTTTCTGTCCCGGGACAGACAGTCTACCATCAGGAAGCTGGTGAGAGAGCTGCGCCTCCAGCAGTACCCAAGTCTGCTATTCCTGTCCAAGCTCCTGGGAACTCTAGTGTCATGCATTGGCATACTACCGTGGGCAAGGTACCACCTTCGACCATTACAGTGGTTCCTTCTCCCATTTCAGAAGCGGAAATCAAGCCACTCTCGCAGGAGGGTTTTCCTCAATGCCAGGGTTCGCAGATCTCTCCGGTGGTGGGTGTCTCCGGCCTTGAGCAGCGGTTCATCCTTTCTGGAAAAGGATTTCCTCACGGTAACGACCGATGCAAGTCTGCGGGGGTGGGGAGCACATCTTTCCTCACAAATAGCCCAGGGTCTGTGGTCGCAGCAGGACCTTTGCAACGTCAATATAAACTTCTTGGAACTGAAGGCAGTGTCATTGGCCCTCCACAGCTTTGCTCACCTGGTGAAGGATCAGCACGTATTGATTATGACCGACAACGTAACCACGCGTTCCCACATCAACAGACAGGGGGGAACAAGGTCACGGAGGCTGACGGCAGAGGCGGAGTCTCTTTTCAGGTGGGCGGAGACGAATCTGGCATCGCTTTCAGCGGAACACATCTCCGGGGTGGAGAACGTATGTGCAGACTGGCTCAGCAGGGAGACCCTAGATCCAGGGGAGTGGCAACTGGAACCCAGGATCTTCCAGGAGATCACCAGGAGGTTTGGGGTGCCGGTTATGGATTTGTTTGCAACATGTCTCAACTCCCAGCTTCCCCGCTTCTTCTCCCGATTTAGAAACATAGAAACATAGAAACATAGAAGCCTGACGGCAGAAAAAGACCTCATGGTCCATCTAGTCTGCCCTTATACTATTTTCTGTATTTTATCTTAGGATGGATATATGTTTATCCCAGGCATGTTTAAATTCAGTTACTGTGGATTTATCTACCACGTCTGCTGGAAGTTTGTTCCAAGGATCTACTACTCTTTCAGTAAAATAATATTTTGTCATGTTGCTTTTGATCTTTCCCCCAACTAACTTCAGTTTGTGTCCCCTTGTTCTTGTGTTCACTTTCCTATTAAAAACACTTCCCTCCTGGACCTTATTTAACCCTTTAATATATTTAAATGTTTCGATCATGTCCCCCCTTTTCCTTCTGTCCTCCAGACTATACAGATTGAGTTCATTAAGTCTTTCCTGATACGTTTTATGCTTAAGACCTTCCACCATTCTTGTAGCCTGTCTTTGGACCCGTTCAATTTTGTCAATATCTTTTTGTAGGTGAGGTCTCCAGAACTGAACACAGTATTCTAAATGTGGTCTCACCAGCATTCTATATAGTGGGATCATAATCTCCCTCTTCCTGCTTGTTATACCTCTAGCTATGCAGCCAAGCATCCTACTTGCTTTCCCTACCGCCTGACTGCACTGTTCACCCATTTTGAGATTGTCAGAAATCACTACCCCTAAATCCTTTTCTTTTGAAGTATTTGCCAACACAGAACTGCCAATACAATACTCAGATTGAGGATTCCTTTTCCCCAAGTGCATTATTTTACATTTGGAAACATTAAACTACAGTTTCCATTGCTTAGACCATTTATCTAGTAAAGCTAAATCATTTACCTTATTACAGACGCCTCCAGGAATATCAACCCTATTGCACACTTTAGAGTCATCGGCAAATAGGCAAACCTTCCCTACCAAACCTTCCCCTATGTCACTCACAAATATATTAAAAAGAATAGGACCCAGAACAGACCCTTGTGGCACACCGCTTGTAACCTGACTCTGCTCAGAATACTCGCCATTAACAATAACTCTCTGATGTCTACGCTTCAGCCAGCTGCAAATCCATTGAACTATCCAGGGATTAAGTCCAATCTTCACTAATTTATCTATCAGCTCTTTATGTGTAACCGTATCAAAGGCTTTGCTGAAGTCCAGGTAGGCAATATCCACGGCACCACCTTCATCCAACACCTTTGTGACATAGTCAAAGAAATCAATGAGATTAGTCTGACATGATTTGCCTTCAGTAAAGCCATGCTGATTTGGGTCCAATAAGTTATTGTTTTTTAGGTGCTGATTTATCCTCTTTTTGAGTAGAGTCTCCATCATTTTAACTACAACTGATGTCAAGCTAACTGGCCTGTAGTTACCAGCTTCTTCTCTACTGCCCTTCTTGTGGATAGGCACAACACTGGCCATTCTCCAATCCTCAGGAACTTCTCCTGTTAACAAGGATTGGTTAAACAAATCAGTCAGGGGGGTAGTAATGACAGATCTGAGTTCTTTAAGAACTCTGGGGTGGATGCCATCTGGACCCATTGCCTTATTTATCTTTAATCGTTCAAGTTCTTCTAAGACATCGGCTTCTAAGATCACTGGAGCTGAATCCGTACAGCTGGAAGCAATGCTATATCCCTCTATAGTATTATTTTGTAAGGTGTCTTTTGAGAAAACTGAACAGAAGTAGCTATTGAAATGGTCAGCGATCTCCTTATTCCCATTAATGCATGTATTATTCCCGGTACTAAGCTTCGTGATGCCGCAGTTTTTCTTCTTCTTATCATTAATATATCTGAAGAAGGTTTTATCCCCCTTCTTTACAGATTTGGCAATTTCTTCCTCTTTTGAGGCTTTAGCAGCATATATTATCTGTTTCGCCTCCTTCTGTCTCATTTTATATACCTTCCTATCAGCTATACTTCCAGACTCTTTATACCTCCTATAGGCAGCCTTTTTTTCATTGACTATAGCCCTTACATCATTGCTAAACCATAGCGGTTTCTTCTTCCTTTTACCTTTAGTTATTTGTCTTACATACAGTCCAGTGGCTTTTAAGATGGCCTTTTTTAATACAGTCCACTGGATGCTCGCTCCTGCCATTTTATCCCTCCCCTTTAATTCATTATCTAAATATTCTCCCATTGCATTAAAATTTGTTTTTCTGAAATCAAATTTTAATGCAATGGGAGAATATTTAGATAATGAATTAAAGGGGAGGGATAAAATGGCAGGAGCGAGCATCCAGTGGACTGTATTAAAAAAGGATTTCCATCCCCGGGAGCGGAAGGAGTGGATGCACTGCACCTCAGATGGCCTCCGGGGCTTTTATATGCGTTTCCACCGATTTCCATCATCCCCAGAGTCATCCGGAAAATATTGCAGGAGCAAGCAGAGGTGCTGTTACTGGCCCCCTTTTGGCCCCGTCGGATCTGGTTCGCAGACCTGATGCAACTCTCAAGTGCTCCATCATGGAGGATTCCGGACCACCGGATCTCTCTCCTCCAGGGGACCTTGTCACACCCGGAGCCGCAGTGGTGGCAGCTGACCGTGTGGCGCTTGAGCGGGAACGGCTAAGGAGTCACGCTCTGCCAGACACGGTTATTGAGACCATACAGGCTGCTCGTAGGCCTTCTACCAGGAGGATCTACCAGGCCACTTGGGCGGCTTTTTCTAGGTTCTGTGCACAAAGACAGGTAGAACCTCAAACGGCTTCTCCTCCTATGGTCCTGACATACTTGCAGGCCGGTCTGGACAACGGCCTCGCCCCGAATACTCTTCGTAGGCACGTGGCGGCTTTATCCAGCATCATAACAATGGACAGTCATCGTCCCTTGAGCAAACATCCATGGATAAGAGACTTCCTGAGAGGGGCGGCTAATCTTAAACCACCAGTCATTCATCGATTCCCGTCATGGGACCTGTCCTTGGTGCTACACTCCATCACAGCACCTCCATTTGAGCCTCTACGACAGGTTTCGGTACGGCTGTTGACTCTTAAGACTGCCTTTCTGGTAGCTATTACGTCTGCCAGGAGGGTCTCAGAGATTTCGGCTTTGTCTACAAGACCCGACTTATGTCATTTTCATCCGGACAGAGTGGTCCTTAGGCTGGACCTGGCGTTCCTGCCTAAGGTGAATACCGCTTTTCACAGGGCACAAGACACCGTGCTGCCGGATTTTTGTACCCATGGAACTCACCCCTTAGAGTTGAGATGGCACAAGCTGGACGTGAGGAGAGCCCTTAAAATCTACATTCGCAGGACTCAGTCCTTTAGAGCTTCAGAAGCCTTGTTTGTGTCCTTTTCATCAACATCTATGGGGTCCAGGGTTTCCTCCCAGACCATCAGCCGTTGGCTCCGCGACTGTATTTTGGAGGCCTACAGAGCTAGAGGTTCGCCTGTGCCACAGGGGATCATGGGGCACTCGACTCGCAGTGCTGCCACCTCGACGGCATGGAGGACACAGGCGTCTTTAGAGGACATTTGCCGGGCGGCCACTTGGGCTGCTCCTTCAACTTTTATAAAGCACTATCGAATAGACTCCTATGCTTCATCAGAAGCGGCTTTTGGGAGGAGGGTTCTACAGGAGGTTTGTTCCTTTGCCGAGCCACTGGTCCAGCCTTCTCCCTCCCCTTGAGATATGCCCCTTGGGCATATCCCATCCTGGACTCTCCTTGCAAGTGCATTGGAGAAGGACCGTTGAACTTACCTGAACGGTCTTCTCGATGCACTGCAAGGAGAGTCCAGACCCACCCGGCTCTGGACCAGGGGCCGTCTTAAGGTTTAAGGTTCCTTTCTTTAATGTTGTTGGGTTTTTCATATGGTTCAATAAATGTGTTGGACTTTACTGCTCCTTCGTTTTAATTTAGACTGGAGGGCTAAGGTGGCGGCACCTGCCTAATATTTAAATTAAACTCAGTCCCTACCAATCAGACTGAAGAATTACCCATCCTGGACTCTCCTTGCAGTGCATCGAGAAGACCGTTCAGGTAAGTTCAACGGTCCTTCTTATTCATAGGCCCAGCCAGGTCAGAGTTCTAGACAATTTCTTCTTTATGTCTTCATTATCCCTTTCCACCCATGCAAAATAAAGTTTCCATTTTTTTCTTATCCTTTCAGCTTTTTCATCCCATAAACATTTCAGTGAGATAATATGAGTAATTTCCATTTGTACTTGTTCAAAACCATCATTGGTGGTTTTCAAGGAAGTATTAGACATCCATTTGTCTGCAATGGTATAGGGCTGTAATGGCTAATCTATGGCATGCACGCTATAGGTTGCACGTGGAGGGCACACGGGGCATTGCCCTATGTCAGCTCCAGTGTGCTAGCCAACTGATTTTCAGCTTTAGGGAAGGCCGTTTTGCCCTTCGGAGGCTCCAGGAAAGCTTTCCTGAAGCCCCAGAGTGCAAAAAAACCACCCAACGGGCAAACTGGAAGTTCAGAAAAATGGACTTCCAATTTGTGTATTGTGCTGTTTTTTTGCACTCCAGGGGCTTCAAGGAAGCTTTCTGAAGTGCCGGAGTGTGAAAAAACATCACAATGTTCATACTGGAAGTCTGTTTGTTTGTTTGTTTGTTTGTTTGGCTGTTTTTTCACCATCCCAGGCTTCAGTGGGGATGGGGGGGATTGTGCGCATGCGCATGGGCAGCACAGGGGGTGCACGTGTGTGGGGCGAATGGGTGTGGGCATGTGTGCGTGTGCTAGCACATGTACACACACTCCTTTGGCATGTGAACCAAAAAAGGTTCACCATTACTGGTATAGGGCCTCCTGCTTAATCAGGGGGTTGGACAAGAAGACCTCCAAGGACCCTTCTAACTTTGTTACTCTACGTTCTAAGATTTCCCTATGGGCAGGCAGGGTGAAGGCTATGTTGTTGGACATCAAAGTACTTTGTGATCTACTGACTTCAAGAAAATGAGCAGTATAGAAATAATTGCCTGAACAAGTAATTAAGCAAGCAAATATTCACAGATCCCAAATATTTCTCTGACATCTTTTAAATATCTGCATGACCACTAAATGGCAGTTTTGAGATCTATCCTTCAGTTGATAGATCATCTGGATTTTTGAAGATCTGGTAACCCTAAAAAAGAAGAACATAGAGTGTTTTAGTAGCGAAGAGATATTATAGAGTATTCCCGCTAAGCCAGACCAACACTAAAAATCTTTTTTTTTCAATCACATAAAAGTGCAACAATGATCATGTTACATCTGAACCAAAAAAAGAGACTAAGTTAAGTATCCTCTTAGATATAAAATTCAGACCACATATTCTTGTTCCCTCACAGGGCTGTTGTGAGTATATATTGGGGGTTTCTGAGCCACGTAAAGTATCTTTTGTTCATAGAAGGCAAGGAAAGTTAATCATAATTACAAATGACAAATTGCTCTGAGCTTTATCCACTGGCCAAAAAACAGAATATAAACCCTACAAATAAATGAATTAAATAACCAGAGTGCTCTCAGTTTCAATGGGGTCTAAATGCAGCTAATTTAGTCTGGATGAAACCCTGCATCGGGCCATTAATAAACCACAGAAGAAAAACATTTGGAATAGTTCAAATAGAACTGAAAACAGCAGCCAATTACGACATAGGAATGAAACTACAATATGACCATGAAACAAAACAAAAGCAATTAACACACACAAAAGAGGCATTAATCACTGGAAATGTTGATGGAATTGGAGATATGGCTAGTGCAGGCTGATTCAATATACCTGTAATGGTCAGAAAAGCTGCCCTTCATTTTCTGCTTGTAGACAATTTTTGAAAATCTGTGGTTAATCTACATAATATAACTTTTTATTTATTTTAACTATAAAATTGTTCTTCTATAGAAGACACATGACAGTAGTCATCCAGTACTTGAGGGTCTGCTACAGAGAGTAGGGTGTCAACCTATTTTCCAAAACAGCTGAAGGCCAGACATGGAATAATGGAGGGAAACTGATCAAGGAGAGATTTTCTGACAGTGAGAGCAATCAACCAATGGAACAGAAGTTGCCTTCAGAAGTTTCATCACTTTCAAGAAGAGACTGATCTGCCATCTGCCAGAAATGGTGTAGAATCTCCTGCTTGGGCGAGGGATTGGACTAGATGACCTAAAAGCAGAGGTGGGCCACGCCCCGGAACACTGGGAACGCCGTTCCGGTGGCATAAATGGAGCGGGGAGCCTAGCTCCATTTCCGCCAGGCGTGCACAAGCTGTGCATGTGCAACCATAGCAATTCCACCCCGGTCTGCTCCCCGCACCATGGCTCATCTTCTTGGTGCCCTGCAGGAGGTCGTGCAAACACCAGAGCAACTTGGTGAGGGTGGGTGAGCGGACAGGCTGCACACAGCAGAGCTGCCGCGAGGAGCGCAGTGGAGCTGGCAGGCTACTTGTGGCGGAGCTGCTGTAAGTGGCACTGTGAAGCAGGCAGGCCACTTGTGGCAGAGCCACCACGAGTGGCGGCACAGGGATGGTGGTGAGTGGACAGGCTGCTCTCAGCAGAACCACCATGAGCGGCGTGGCGGAGCAGCAGGGCAGGCGTGTGGATGGGCGGCTTTCACTTACCTTATTTTGGCCAGTTTTTGAGACTTTTTGCTTTTTGCTTTGGAGAATAGGCTGACCCCCTTTTCTTTGTGTCAACCCCTCAAATATTGGAAGACTGCTGTCAGGTCACCTCCAATCCTTCTTTTCATTAGACTAGATTTACTCAATTCCTACAACTATTTGAGGCAAAAATATATAATTACAATAGTTTGCAATTCCTTTAATCTATATTTATAGTATATCTATATCATCTATATCTCATCTATATCTATAGCTTTAGATCATCTGTACCTGTGTTTAATTGCATTTAATGGAAATAAGTAGTCAGTTTTTAATTGATAGACTGGCCATTGTCAAGGTATTTCTGAGAAATATTCCTCCAGGCTTTGAAAACATTTTAATATTTTAATACCATAATAAAATGGTGATCACGATAATAGTAATAATACTATTTCTCTTTCTCCAATAGAGCTGAAAGAAATCATAGATTTAAAGGCTGAGAAGAATCACTGGGATGTTTTCAGAGTAAAAGCAGAAGGTTGTCCAAATGAGCTATAATCATAGAGAGGCTTAATGCACCAATAATTGCTGGGTCTTAACTAAAAATTTAAAGCAGTATTATCAGTTTCCACCCTTTCCTTGTCCGATCAAATGATGATTGAAAAGGGAGGAAGGTAAATATAGGATTACAAATTGGGCTGAAAAATCTGGATGATCACTAGATGGTGGTTAAGAGACACACATGTAACTCACTCTTTGAACCCATCTGCAATTTGGTTGCCCTAGCTAAATAATTCTGCCAAAATTTGCAGAGAAATACCAAAGCAGGCAAATCAGATATGGAATTTAGATAGTTTGGATCGGTTCACGCAAACCAATAGTAGAAATTGTGAGAGTTCCATTTTGTCTATTTTAGGCACATTTTTGAGACCAGGTGCATGTGCGGAAGGCACATACGTGAGAAAAGCATGTGCTTATATATATATTTAAAAATATATATTCTTCTTATATATTTTTTAAAAAAGAATTATCTTGCGGCTTTTGGAATATCCTGTGGAGGATTCCTGGGACCAGTTTACACATCCCAAGAAGATATGGAGTGACAAAGGAACCAGTTAATATATTTTTCCCACTATCCTAAGGGGATTTATAATCACTCCAGAGCAGGTTCCAGGTTTTCTGGATCTTCATCTGATGGCACTGGAGTTTCATCTCAGCATTTAGGCATGTAGACTTTTAGTGACCACATAGATTTTCTCCATGATCTGCCCACAAACTCTCTGTGGAGGTTCTCAGTCATCAATTGTCTCAAAGATGCTTTTTTCCTTGAAGAAGGTCTTTTGCTTCTCATCCAAGAAGCTTCATGAGTTCTGACAGGATGGTAGAAGCTATGGAGGGATTACCATATTTTTTGGTGTATAGGACATACCTTTTTACCCCAAAAAAGTATGTCAAAAACTGGGTGCATTTTATACATCGAATGGTGCCGGGCGTTCGGAACATAGGGCTGCAGTGCCAGAGTTTCCCTTTGGGAGACCAGTGGGCACTGGCCAAAGAGCCTTCCCGGCATTTATTTATTTATTTATTTATTTATTATTTGGATTTGTATGCCGCCCCTCTCCGAAGACTCGGGGCGGCTCACAACAAGTGAAAAGCAATCCAATACATAATCCAATTAATTAAAATATTGAAAAATTTAAAAAAACCCATATACTAAGATACATACACACAAGCATACCATGTATAAATTCAACGTGCCCAGGGGGAGATGTTTAGTTTCCCCATGCCTGATGGCAAAGGTGGGTTTTGAGGAGTTTGCGGAAGGCAGGAAGAGTAGGGGCGGTTCTGATCTCCGGGGGGAGTTGGTTCCAGAGAGTCGGTGCCGCCACAGGGAAGGCTCTCCCCCTGGGGCCCGCCAACCGACATTGTTTAGTTGACGGGACCCGGAGGAGGCCCACTCTGTGGGACCTAATCGGTCGCTGGGATTCGTGCGGCAGAAGGCGGTCTCGGAGATATTCTGGTCCGATGCCATTAAGGCCCGCCAGAGATCATCCATCAACGTGACCAAAGCAGTTTCCGTGCTGTAACCGGGCCTGAAACCCGACTGCTGGGGACCTAGATAATCGGCTTCTTCCAAGGACCGCTGGAGCTGGAGTGCCACCACCTTCTCGACAACCTTCCCCATAAAGGGAAGATTGGAGACTGGACGATAGTTGTTAAGTACGGCTGGGTCCAGGGAAGGCTTCTTGAGGAGGGGGCGCACAAGCGCTTCTTTATAGAGTGTTGGAAAAACTCCCCTCCCCAAGGAAGCGTTGGTAATCTCCTGGGCCCAGCTCCGTGTCACCTCCCTGCTGGCCGAGACCAACCAGGAGGGACACGGATCCAGTAAACAGGTGGCGGAACTCACAGCTCCAATGGCCTTGTCCACTTCATCAGGTGTCACCAGATTAAACTCTTCCCAGACAGGTGGACAAGTACGTGCCCCAGTCACCTCGACTGACTCATTGTCAGTCGACTCTGTTTTACAATTGGAGTCGAGATCGGCCTGGATCTGAGCGACTTTATCAGCGAAAAACGTGTTAAACTCCTCGGCACTACTCTGCAAGGGCTCCCCAACGCCCCCCTGGTTAAGAAGGGAGCGGGTCACCCTAAACAGAGCGGCCGGGCGGGATTCCGCTGATGCAATCAAGGCGGCATGGTACGCGCATCTTGCCGCCTTGAGCGCCACTTTGTAAGTCTTAATAAAAGCTCTTACAAGTGTTCGATCAGATTCAGACTTACTCTTCCTCCATCGCTTCTCTAGACATCTCTTCTGGCGTTTCGACTCCCGGAGCTCCTCGTTGAACCATGGAGCTCTACGGGGTCTAGCGCCACGGAGAGGTCGCAAAGGCGCAATCCGGTCGAGAGCCTCCGCAGCAGCCGTATTCCAGGCCTCCGCAAGAGACTCTGCCGAATTGTGGATGAGTGCCTCTGGAATAACCCCAAGCGCCATCTGAAAGCCCTCTGGGTCCATCAGGCGTCTGGGGCGGAACATCTTCATTGGTTCCGCCTCCCTGCGGGGAAGGATTGGAGCCAGGAAGTCAAGCCATAGTAGAAAATGGTCTGACCATGACAAAGGCACTGCTTCTAAGCCCCTTAGTCTCAGACCATTACTCAATTGCTCGGAAAGGAATACCATGTCAGGTGCGTGCCCCCCCTCATGAGTCGGACCCCGTACTACTTGAGTCAGGTCCATGGCTGTCATGGTGGCCATGAACTCCTGTGCGAACCCAGAGGTTTCGCCGAGTGACGGCAGGTTGAAGTCCCCCAAGACAATAAGTCTGGGGAACTCCACCGCCAACCCGGCTATCTCCTCGAGTAGTACAGGCAGGGCTTTTGACACGCAGCTTGGAGGCAGGTACGTGAGAAATAAGCCCACCTGAACCCCTAAGTCCAACTTCATCAAGAGAGACTCGCAACCCGCAATTTCCGGAGCAATGAGTCCACGCAGGCAAAGGCTCTCCCTGGCTATAATAGCCACTCCTCCCCCCCTTCCCTGAGGTCGAGGTTGATGCCATATCTGAAACCCGGCTGGGCAAATTTCAGAGAGAGGAACACCTCCCTCTGGGCCCAGCCAGGTTTCAGTAATACATGCCAGGTCGGCCTCCTCATCCAGGATCAGATCCCGGATGAGGAGAGCTTTATTTATCACCGACCTGGCATTAAGCAGCAGCAACCTGAGCCCAGGGCCAGAGTTACACTCATCACCAGTGCCCAAGATTGGGCTCACAGAGCCAAAACAAGGGACTGTTATTAAGCAACGGTCCCTCGTTCCCCTGGAACGGCTAGTTCTGTGGCCCCCACCATATCTGCCTCTCCCCAGCAACACAGGGATATTCTGACCCTCCGCCACCCCAGAGATCGGTGCCCCTTCCTCTCCTGTCTCCCGAGCGTCAGGTGGGCCAAATCTCTCATTCACACTACTATCAATCAACTCATCCATACCATAACCCCACCCACCCCCACCCACCCAATCATGCCAATCATTCCATTCATACCCACAAGTATATTTACCCCAGTCATCCATTACTTAGTACCCCAATTATCTTAAAAAACAATTAAATTAATAGCAGTATAAAATAGCAATTAATAGCAATACTAATATTAAAAACACTATTAGGCTGAAAAAATAACAATAAAATACAGAAAATACAAACATAGGCAATAGTATGCCAAAAAGTGACTCAGGAGAGCGACTGTGTCAGGGTCTGGGCAGGGGGCGCCTCTCCCTATCTGAGGCACTTCTCTGGGAATGCCCTTTGCCAACTGCTGCACCCTCCCAAAGGCACCCCCGAAGATGGGAGACTGAGATGGCAGCTGATGGAGCCAAGCCCCCTCCTGCCAGATGATCAAGGCCACCCTATCACCTCCTCCTCTGGCTGGATGCGCCGAGTGCTGAGGGGACACCTGCCCATTTCTCTGTAGCTGCTGCGGTGCATCCCACCTCACCTGCCCAACAGCGGGTGTTCCTTGTGTGGTCCCTGCTGGCAGCATCCCCAGTTTGGATAGGGGTGGCTTAGTTGCCGTGGGCATCCGAATTGGGGGTGGTGCCGGTGAAGGAAAAAACTCAGAAGATGTGACAGGCCGATACTTCCTTTCTGGTGAGATTTAAAGATAACTGCTGTTTGAATGGCAAATAATGATCTTCTTTATCTAGGAGCTGGATAGAGAGGACCATGGGCAGAGATAGAATGTCCCCACCTGGCACTTCAGATGTTCCAATGGTTCATCTGTCATTGACTCCATCTCTTCCACCCCGGCTCCTTTCTTCTCTCTGTCCTCCTTTCCTCTTTCCTTCTTTCCTTTCCCTCCCATCCCTACCATTATAGTTTCATCAGGAGAGCTTAATCATTGTATAATATATTCAAACGGGGTGGCGCAGTGGGTAGAGTGCTGTACTGCAGGCCACCGAAGCTGACTGCAGATCTGTAAGTCAGTGGTAAAATGAGGACCCAAATTGTGGGGGCAATAGGCTGGCTCTGTTTAAAAGTGCTATTGCTAACATGTAAGCCGCCCTGAGTCTAAGGAGAAGGGTGGCATAAAAATTGGATAAATAAGTAAATAAACTGCCATATTTTAAGCCCAGTCATAAGCCAGATCATGAGGTCTCTAATGTCTTTTCCAGGGCTAGGTTTGGATTGGTTTGGACCAGTTCACCTGAGCTAGTAGTGACCACTGGTGACCTTACAATGATGTCACCGAACCAGCCACCCAGTCACATGACCATCCAGTCACATGACTGCAAAGCCACTCTCACAAAATTAAGCCACACCCACAAAATTAAGCCACGCCCACAGAGTGATAGTAAAATATTTTGGAATCCACCCTGGTCTTTTCCAACACCAAAGTTCAAAAGGATTGGAACTCTTTCTATCCTCCTGCTACAAATCCCAGGTTCGAAACTGAACTTCAAAACAAAACAACCGGCACCAGAAACAATTGCTCCATATCAATGCTCTTAAAAATACAGCATCTCTCAAATTAAGACTCATTCAGCGCATTAGCCAAGTACTTAGCCAGGAGTGCTGGCATGGTGCCTTTTAAAAGACCAATAGGATTGGGTTATTTGAATTGGAAGGGTGCGTTCCTTATTCCACAGGGCAGGCACCATGCCAGAGAAGGCACACAATGACACAACAGTGACAGTTGCCATTTGGGAGATTTGTGAGTGTTAATAGGAATAAGTTTCTGTTGCTGTGTTCATTCAATATATTTACTCTGGTTCCTGAATTAACCTTATTTTTGAGTTCGCATCACACACAGGAGCAGGAGCTAACTAAATAAAATTATGGGAGATGAGTGGAATACACTATGGCAAAACAGCAACAAATCAATTAAAAACCTGCCAGATGTAGCAGGCTATTTCTTTACCTAAATGTTTTGGGAACAAAGCTTCTGAACATACTTGCTAGTTTTGTTGCCCTTCCTTCCTTCCTTCCCTCCCTCCCTCCTTCCTTCCTTCCTCCCTTCCTTCTTTCCTCCCTCCCTCCCTCCCTCCTCCCCTTTAGATTAGATTACTAGAGTTGGTAGGGATCTTGTAGGTCATTTATTCCAACCCCCAGTTCAAGCAGGAGTCCCTACACCATTTCAGACAAATGGCCATCCAATCTCCTCTTGAAAATCTCAAGTGTTGGAGTTCTCACAACCTCTGCAGGCAAACTGTCCCCATCCCCTCCCTCCCTCCCTTCCTCCCTCCCTTTATGTTCATCCCTCTGCTTATCTAGTGGAACCCTTATTTTCACCCATTTAGATTGAAGAATTTTTGAAGGCCATGTTTGCAATGGCAGCTGGATAATATTTATCTCCCCTTTCTTTCTTTCTTTCTTTCTTTTTTTCTTTCTTTCTTTCTTTCTTTCTCTCTTTTTAAAACTTCCAAATCTTTTTTTTAGTCTTCTACTCTGAAAATCTCCCCTTCACCCACATGTGGTTCCTAGCTTTGCCTTCCTTTATGTTTTTGCACGGTGAGAAGAACAAGGCAGATAGAAAAGCTAACAGGAGAGACTTCCGGAGGCTGTGAGCCGTGTCAGGAGGCTGGAGATGGAGCTCCGTTCCCAGACCTCCGTTTTTGCCCTGGTGGTCGTGACCCAGCGATCCGATTGGACCCAGAGAGTCTGATCCTGAACAGGGGGCTCCTGTGCACCGGAGGGGTTATTCGCCGCTGCCCCCAGGTGCAGGATCGCCCCGCAGCACCAGGAGCAAAGATTCGAGGCTGGATACCACTGGCGCCCGGCCATAGCGGCACCTCCACACAAGAGGAAGAACAAGAAAAAAGTACAGAAGAAGTCTAAAAGAGTACAGAGAAGAATGAAGGTAAAGCAATTTTACTCCCATAAATAAAACTGAGACACAGAAATAATAAACTGAATTAAGGTGAAGAAGAAGAAGAAGCAAAGAAACTTGCCAGTGTGAGTGGACTTTAATCTATTTCAGCTCACATAACCATAGAGTTTTAATTTATTTATTTATTTATTGGATTTGTATGCCGCCCCTCTCCAGAGACTCGGGGCGGCTAACAGCGACAATAAAACAGTGTACAATAGTAATTTGGTATTGATGATTAAAAATCAATTAATATAAAAACCAAACATACATACATACATACCATGCATAGAATTGTAAAGGCCTAGGGGGAAAGAGGATCTCAATTCTCCCATGCCTGGTGGCAGAGGTGGGTTTTAAGTTGTTTACGAAAGGCAAGGAGGGTGGGGGCAGTTCTAATCTCTGGGGGGAGTTGGTTCCAGAGGGCTGGGGCCACCACAGAGAAGGCTCTTCCCCTGGGTCCCGCCAGGCAACATTGCTTAGTTGACGGGACCCGGAGAAGATCCACTCTGTGAGACCTAACTGGTCGCTGGGATTCATGCAGCAGAAGGCGGTCCCTGAGGTAATCTGGTCCGGTGCCATGAAGGGCTTTATAGGTCATAACCAACACTTTGAATTGTGACCGGAAACTGATCGGCAACCAATGCAGACTGCGGAGTGTTGGTGTAACATGGGCATATTTGGGAAAGCCCATGATTGCTCTCGCAGCTGCATTCTGCACGATGTGAAGTTTCCGAACATTTTTCAAAGGTAGCCCCATGTAGAGAGCGTTACAGTAGTCAAGCCTCGAGGTGATGAGGGCATGAGTGACTGTGAGCAGTGACTCCCGGTCCAAGTAGGGTCGCAACTGGTGCACAAGGCGAACCTGGGCAAACGTCCCCCTCGCCACAGATGAAAGATGTTTCTCTAATGTCAGCTGTGGATCGAGGAGGACGCCCAAGTTGCGAACCTTCTCTGAGGGGGCCAGTGATTCTCCCCCCAGGGTAATGGATGGACAGATGGAGTTGTCCTTGGGAGGTAAGATCCACAGCCACTCCGTCTTGTCTGGGTTGAGTTTGAGCTTGTTGACACTCATCCAGGCCCTAACATCCTCCAGGCACCAGCCCATCACTTCCACTGCTTCGTTGGCTGGACATGGGGTGGAGATGTATAACTGGGTATCATCGGCGTATTGATGATACCTCACCCCATGCCCTTGGATGATCTCACCTAGCAGTTTCATGTAGATATTAAATAGCAGGGGGGAGAGGACCGACCCCTGAGGCACCCCACAAGGGAGAGACCTAGAGGTCGACCTCTGATCCCCTACTAACACCGACTGCGACCGACCAGAGAGGTATGAGGAGAACCACTGAAGAACAGTGCCTCCTACTCCCAACCCCTCTAGTCGGTGCAGAAGGATACCATGGTCGATGGTATCGAAAGCCGCTGAGAGGTCAAGAAGCACCAGGACAGAGGACAAGCCCCTGTCCTGGGCCCGCCAGAGATCATCCATCAACGCGACCAAAGCAGTTTCCGTGCTGTAGCCGGGCCTGAATCCAGACTGCTGAGGACCTAGATAATCGGCTTCTTCCAAGGACCGCTGGAGCTGAAGTGCCACCACCTTCTCAACAACCTTCCCCATAAAGGAAAGGTTGGAGACTGGACGGTAGTTATTGAGTATGGCTGGGTCCAGGGAAGGCTTCTTGAGGAGGGGGCGCACAAGTGCCTCCTTATAAGGAGCCGGAAAGGACCCACTCCCCAAAGAGGCGTTGACAATCTCCCAGACCCAGCTCCACGTCACCTCTCGACTGGCCGAAACCAACCAAGAGGGACACGGATCCAGTAGACAGGTGGCGGAACACACAGCTCCAATGGCCTTGTCCACTTCCTTAGGTGTCACCAAGTCAAACCTCTCCCAGACAGATGGACAAAGACGTTTAGCCCCAGTCACCTCGACTGACTCGTTGTCAGTTGACTCTGTTTTACAATTGGAGTCGAGGTCCGCTCGAATCCGAGCAATTTTATCAGCGAAAAATGTGTTAAAATCCTCGGCACTACTCTGCAAGGGCTCCCCAACTCCCCCCTGGTTAAGAAGGGAGCGGGTTACCCTGAACAGAGCGGCCGGGTGGGATTCCACTGATGCAATCAAGGTGGCATGATACACGCATCTTGCTGCCTTGAGTGCCACTTTGTAAGTCATAATATGAGCTCTTACAAGTGTTCGATCGGATTCGGACTTACTCTTCCTCCATCGCTTCTCTAGATGTCTCTTCTGGTGTTTCAACTCCCGGAGCTCCTCGTTGAACCATGGAGCTCTACGGGGTCTAGTGCCGCGGAGAGGTCGCAGCGGTGCAATTCGGTCAAGGGCCTCCGCTGCAGCCTTGTTCCAGGCCTCAACCAGAGACTCTGCTGAACTGTGGATGAGTGCATCTGGAAGAGCCCCAAGCGCCTTCTGAAAGCCTTCTGGATCCATCAGGTGCCTGGGGCGGAACAACTTAATTGGTTCCGCCTCCCTGCGAGGGAGGATTGGAGCCAGGAAGTCAAGCCGCAGTAGAAAATGGTCTGACCATGACAAAGGCAAAACTTCTAAGCCCCTTAATCTCAGACCATTACTCAGTTGCTCAGAGAGGAATACCATGTCGGGTGCGTGCCCCCCCTTATGAGTCGGACCCTGCACTACTTGAGTCAGGTCCATGGCTGCCATGGTGGCCATGAACTCCTGTGCCAGCCCAGAGGATCCGCCGAGCGATGACAGGTTGAGGTCCCCCAAGACCATAAGCCTAGGGAACTTCACCGCCAGCCCGGCCACCTCCTCCAGCAGCACAGGCAGGGCTGTTGACACGCAGCTGGGAGGCAGGTACGTGAGTAACAAGCCCACCTGAACCCCTAGGTCCAACTTCACCAGGAGGGACTCGCAACCCGCAATCTCTGGAGCAATGAGTCTACGCAGGCACAGGCTTTCCCTGGCTATAATAGCCACTCCTCCCCCCCTTCCCTGGGGTCGAGGCTGATGCCATATCCGAAACCCGGCTGGGCAGATTTCAGAGAGAGGAACTCCTCCCTCCGGGCCCAGCCAGGTTTCGGTCACACAAGCCAGGTCGGCCTCCTCATCCAGGATCAAATCCTGGATTAGGAGAGCTTTATTTACTACCGACCTGGCATTGAGTAGCAACAGCTTGAGCCCAGGGCCAGACTTACACTCATCACCAGTGCCTTGAGTTAAGCTCATGGAGCCGGAACAAGGGATCGTTATTAAGCAGCGATCCCTCCTTCCCCTGGAATGGCTAGCTCCATGGCTTCCGCCATATCTGCCTCTCCCCAGCAAGACCGGGATATTCTGACCCTCCGCCACCCCAGAGATAAGTGTTCCCCACCTCCTGCCCTTCCAGTGTCAGGTGTGCCTGAAATTTCATTCATATCATATTCATTCATTTCATACATATTATAATCCCACCCACCCACCCTGTTCCATCTATCACCCCCTTCCCATTCATTTCCATTCACAATATTCCATTCATTCCAATAATTACTAACATAATCCCATTCATTCATACCATAAATACATTAATCCCTAAAAAATAGTTAAAAAATTAAAAATACATAATACATATACCAGAAATATAAAAATAGCCTAAATGTACTAATTAATTGTCAGTTACTCTAAAACTAGTACTGGATGTCAAATTATTAAATATTTTTAAAGACCAAAATACAGGGGGGGGGGGGAATCAGTTAAAAATCAATTAGTTAGCAGTTCTTAGATCATCAACAGCTAGGTGGCCCCAGACTCTGAGTCAATTAAGTTCTGAAAAAAGTCCAGCATAAATGTCCAAGTCTTTAAATAATGAGTCCCTGGGGGAAAGAAAGATCTCTTTAGTGCCGTCCGTTGCCACCGCCTGGCACTCCCAGTTCGTAAATTGTGTCTCAAATTATTATTAACTCGGACTCCTGCGTCTCTACAGCTCCCCCGGCTCTCGGTGTTCACTCCGGTCACCCTGTGATAGTTACTGTTCTTACTGGGCAACAACTCCAGTTCTCCACACTCTCCTCTCACCGCGATCCCGCACAGTCTCTCAGTAATGTCGAACAGCCTCAGAACAGCTCCTCGCCCTCTCCTCAGCCTCGGCCATCCTTCTCTCTCTGCAGTAACCTCCTTTCCCTTGATAATGACAGTCCCCTTGCTAATGACAGCTCTAGTATAATCCTTCACTCCGACGGCTCCAACAGTCCCTCCGATGCCAGGCACCCCCACCATTTGGCACCACAGCCTCACAGGTCTGTCTGTCCGTCTGTCTGTCTGTCAGTCTTGGTCTTAAGGCCCAGCTCTCACTCTCTGCTACTCATTTGCTTGCGGTGGCCACACGATTAAATGGTGGCCGCCATTTTCTGAATCCCAGCTGATCGAGTTTGGCAGCGAAGGGATGATCAGGAATGCCACAGGGAGCTAAAGCACATAGCATACAGCTCTTCCGAGGCATACAGGTAAAGCAATTTTACTCCCATAAATAAAACTGAGACACAGAAATAATAAACTGAATTAAGGTGAAGAAGAAGAAGAAGCAAAGAAACTTGCCAGTGTGAGTGGACTTTAATCTATTTCAGCTCACATAACCATAGAGTTTTGTAATAGAGCATCAGCTTGAAATTAGTTAAAACCTACTCTTTAATTTTATTCCTGGAAGGTCACCTAACATACTGGAACCGAGGGGATAAGAATTCTTTTTAAATTGATCTCTATTTCCTAAGCCTAAAACAACTGGATTTTTTTTACTTACTTTTGGAACTGAGCTTACATGGTGTGCTTGCAGCCCTAGGAGCAGTTAAATAACATCCAAGATGGAGGATTAGCATTTCATAAAGACAAAGATACTATATTTGGTTTCGGTTTTGCTTAAAAAATTTTTTTCCCACTATCTTAATACAACTTCTGTTCGGATTACAACTTTATTTTTCCTGGATTATTTTGTACAGTACTTCTTTTTTCCTGTTGAAAAACCTTGTCAAATTAATTAAAACCTGCCTAGAACTTTTTGTTTTTTGGATTTTACCCGTTCTTTTGCATTTGGATTACTATCTGAACCACTTGGATTTTCTAATTGACTCAATTGGATTAAAACCTGTCTTTTTCCTCCTTTTTTTCCTTCTGTTTGGAACAATAAGGACACGTTAGTTATTTTAACTTGGGATTTGGAATATTAAATGAAATTTGGGTATTGATTTACCTCCAACCTACTTAATTTGGACATTGACTTAACAAGACAAAAAAATAAGACTGAACTGTTTTCTTCCAATTATAAGAACAATTTAAGATCCTTTTGGATATCATTGAAAACTGACTTTAAGTATTTTTTTTCCTTCTTACCCTTTAGCTTTTTTTATTTTTACCTAATACAAATGAATTGCTAAACCCTTTCTCTCCCTCTCCTTTGTCTGGTGGCCCTCCACCCCTCCCTATTGTTCTGTCTGGGTTCCCCCAGACCTCAACACCAACTGGAAAAAACAGCCAGACACTCTGGTAAAAGCAAAAGTACTTTATAGCTGGAAAAAATAAACACAGAGGAAAACCTGTTCTTCCCAACAGACAGGCTATAATACTTTACAGCAGAGTCCTGATGTCCAGACAATACAGCAAGCTTCTTGCTGGCACACCCACCCCAAGGTTTCAGTAGTCAAAGGCACAAACCAGGATTCCAAGACGCCAAAGTTCACAGCCAGGTCCCAAGACTCTCAAAGATAAAACTCCACAAGCCAGGAAGGGTGGGTCTGCCTTTTAGCCTTTCCAAAGAGCACCACACCCAAACCCAGCTGTTGCCTCTTTAATGCTGAAAGTACCTAGCCAATTGGTCCCTTCGCTGTGTAGCTCTTCTCTGTCGCAGATCAATTATGGCTTGTGCATTTTCCTCTAAGGAATCCAGGCTGCTTGCTGGGGAGAGCTCCCTCTGGGGGGACTCTGGCTGTCCTCCCTCTTCTTCAGCCTGGGATTCCTCCTCCTCGTCTGCCTGCACCTCCTGTTCCTCATCCTCTCCCTCTGAGCTGGAAACCGACAGAAGATCAGCCGTTCCCTGAGGGGCCTCAGATGGAACCACAACACCTATTTTTTTTTTTTTTTACATTTAGTTGGATATTAAGTTTTCTCTGTTGTATTAGGATTGTTTTGGATACACAGAAACTGCAAATATATTTTTACTCTTTGCTTTCCTTTTTATGATCCTTTCTTTTTTATGATATTTTCGATTTCTATAACATAAATAGATTTGGAGCTAAATTAAACTGAATTAAATAATTTCTTTTCTTTTTTCTTTTCTTTCTCTTTTTGTGTGCCTTTTTCTTTTCTTTGTTTTAAAATGAACTTTAAATGAATGAAGTTAAAGTCTAAGTATTGAATTTTTTTTCCTTATTAAATTGTATGCTATATCTTTTAATTAACTGATATTTTTGAATATGTTATTAATAATAATTAACAACTATATTAACTGACTTTAAGGCTTGATATCATATTTCTATATTGAAAATATTGAATTGCATAGTTTTGGAGAAATTTTCTATATATACAAGCCATTCTGTATATACAAGCCCCTCTTTCTATTTTTAGACATTGTAAATTTGTTGAATTGATGTCATTTTGGAAACAATTAAATTTTACAGGGTTTAGAAGACTCAGAAAAACACCTAAAATGTCTACCACATCCACTATTATAAAAACTTCTAAAAAACAGACTACAACTCTGACTGCTATTTTACAAGGATCTCCTTCACCATTGCCATCTCCTTTACCACAAAGAACAATAACAAGTATGTTGGGCAAGGAGAAAGAAAAAGAAAAGACTTCAGCAAAGCCAACTTTGCAGATCATCCAGGACACTCTGGCCCTACTTCAGATATCCATGAATGCCTATAGAGATGATGCGCGTGAAGAAGCCCAAAAACATTATGAAGATATAAAAGCAGAAATAAAAGCAGAAATGAGCGATCTGAAGGGTGAGTTAGGGAATGTGAAAGGAAGCGTATAAACACTGGATGGAAAAATTGATGAGATACAACAAATCTTAAAAGAAAGTGAACAATGGAAGAAAAAGGTCAAAGATAAAATGGAAACATCTGAACAGAGAATGGATGCATTTGAAGATCATAGCAACGTGATAAACAGAGGCGTCGGCAAAGCCATTACCAACTTAGAATTACAAGGAGCCTCACATGGGTTGAGTTCCAAAATGTACATAAAGAATGTCGGGATGGAGAGACCCCTTACCTTAAACAAGGCGCTCAGCCCGTGAGGAGTGAGCCGGGAGCTTCCAAAGGCGATGGGTATTGAAGTACAGACAAAGCATGTTCGAATGAACAAGTTACTTTATTTAAAAAGCATAAAAATAATAATTGTCTTGGGAGACATAAGATGGCACATCTTCTAGCTAAGAAAAGATGAACCAGAGAGTTTGAAAGAACAATGGACTCTGGATAGAGACCGCCCTTCTTCATCAGAAAGAGGGGATGTGAGCAAACAGGTTACATCACACAGGAGGAGCTATCTTACTAGACAGAGTTAACTCTCTAACTACTGGATGTTTCTCAATGTCGTGGGGGCTGGCAATTTCCAGCGCGACACCCCTTCTTTGTCAGTCATCAGAGACAAGAGGGACATCAGGACATCAAGACATCAATTCACTTGAGGCACATTTTGTTGGTGAGGTATTCATGTTGATCAGCTGGCAATGGCTTATTCAGCAAGTCAGCGATCTGCTCAGTAGTAGCCACATACTGAATTTTCACGAAACCATCTTTCACCTTCTCTCTGATATTTTGATACCGGATGTGAATGTGCCGTGAACGAGCTCCAACAAATTCAGCTTCAGCAATGAATGCAACTGAAATATTATCCTCCATAATAACAATTAGTGTCATAGGACCTTTCCAAATACTATCAATGAGAGGAAAAAGAGACATTAATGCATTACAGCAATCAGAAACACATGCATATTCAGATTCAGTTAAAGAGCAAGAAATAAACTTCTGCTGCCTAACATTCCAAAAGAAAGGACAACCATTTTAAAACATGATATAACCAAAAGTACTTTTTCGTGTTTCTGTGTCACTTGCCCAGTCAGCATCAGCATAACAAATCACTTCAGGGTACCCAACATGATCTGGCTCAAGGTACAGCTTCTTGCCTTTCGTGAGCTTCATGTATTTGAGCAGCTTCTTTATGCAAGACCAATGAAACGTGGTTGCTTTCCCAACGTATCTGGACAGTAGATTCACACTCAGTGAAATGTCAGGTCTCGTCCAGCTGCTGATGTACAATAGCGATCCAATCACTGACCGGTACAATGTTTTGTTCTCAAAATCAGGATACTCTTCTCGGGTTAACCTGTAAAAGTCAGTTTGCATAGGAGAACGACAAGTATGCGCATCAGACATGTTACAATTTTGCAAAAGCTGGTCAACCTTACTTTCTTGTGAAAGAGAGAACCCCTTCTCAGTTTTCTCAAACTGAACACCTAGATAATCATTGATATGCCCTAGGCTTTTTAAGGTGAAATGTTTCTCAAGGCCCTTAGCAAAAGTTTGACTAGTGCTTTCATTGAGACCCACATAAACAATATCATCAACATAAACAAGAACAATTTCATAAGTCTTACCTTGCCCTTTTGTGAACACGCATCCATCAGATTCGGACTTAATAAAGCCCATTGAATTTAGCTTTTGGGATAATAATTTGTACCAGCAGAGGGCGCTCTGCTTGAGGCCATATAAAGACTTGCTGAGAGACCAGACCTCTCCTTCTCGGTTCTGGAATCCGGGAGCACCCTTGACGTAGATCTCTTCATTCAGATCAGCGTTCAAATAGGCAGTCTCTACATCGAACTGAAAAACCTCTAAACCCAAAGCAACAGCAGTGATTAGGGCAATCTTGACACTTTCATTTCTGACTGAGGGTGAGTATGTGTCAGTGTAGTCATCCGGATAAACTTGAGAGAATCCTTGAGCTACTAGTCTAGCTTTATACAGCTTTTCCTCATTAGGTTTTTGTTTGACTTTATACACCCAGTGTGTGCCAATGACTTTCTTCTTGTTAGGAGGCTCCACCCTTTGGAACACATTAAGTTTCTTTAAACAGTCCAGTTCGTGTTCCATAGCCTCATGCCATTTTTCTTGTTCAGAGTCAGGCAAAAGTTTGATCTGGTGAAAATGATCAGGTGGAAGTGTAAGATTGTTACACATGAAAAGATAAGGAGAGTCAGATACTTGCTGTGCAAATCTCTTTGGAGGAGTTCCTTTGGTAGTTCTCTTGGAACGTCTTGGAATGCTGGCCCATCCTTCATCATCATCTCCGCCTTCAAGTTCATCACCAGAGGTTTCCTCGGCAACTGTCGAAGGCTGTTCATCATCTGGAACATCAGGAACATCTGGCACAGCTCCCTGGTCATCAGGACTCTGCACACTTTCCTTAGGAAAATAAACTGAAGTATCATTACTATGTATACTGGACCAATTTGTGTCTTCCTCAAATTTGGCTGAATTAGAAATGTAAACTCTATGATGAGAGTCAGCAAATTTGTGGTACTTGGAGACTTCATCAAAGCCGATGAATCTCATTCTTTCTGACACAGGACCTCCTTTTCTTCTCTGTTCAACTGGAATGTTAACAGTGGCATAACAACCAAAAATGTAAATATTTTGAATGTCAGGTTTCTTGCCATGGAGCAAGTAATAAGGAGTGTCTTGTATGACGCTGCTCCATGTTCTGTTAACAATGTAATTAGCATACCTTAATGCTTCGCCCCAGTATGAAAAGTCCACGTTTGCATCCTCAATGAGACAACGAAACATTGTCTGCAGAATCCCGTTCCTGCGTTCGCACACACCATTCTGCTGTGGCGTCCCGGGTGATGAGGTCTGCTGGCGGATTCCATTCCTGGCCATCCATCCTTGGAACTGTTGCGACATAAATTCGCCTCCACGATCACTTTGAATCCGCTTGATCCAGACGTCGTGTTGGGTGAGTATCTCTGCAGCAAAGCCTTTAAAAGCCTCAAACGCCTCTGATTTTTGTTTTAAAAGAAAAACATAGCCAAATCGTGAGTAACTGTCAACTACAGTTAAGAAATACTTACGTTTACCAACAGTAGGCCGAAATGGACCGACAACGTCGGTATGAACCAATTCAAAGATGCGTGTACACAGCCGGACAGCAATCTTGGGAACTGGGGAGTGCCGGGACTTGGCAGAATTACAAATTTTACAATCTAAGTAAACCTTGCAAGCCCCATCAATTGTGAAACCATCAACATATTCAGACATCTTTGCTAAGACGGGGTAAGAAGCATGCCCCAAGCGACGATGCCATCTGTGAATGCACCTGGAATGAAAAGATTTATTTGTTAACATTTGTTTAACATTTTTAACAGCATTAGGAACCTCAGGGGTTTCATTGGTTTTAGGAACCTTTGAACTAGCGGTGGCACCAGGGTTTCTCTCTGGACCTGTGCTTACGCCCTTTGGAACGCTTATACTTACACTACCTTTGCTGGCAGGTTTGGGTTGCAAATAAAAGACACCTTTGATGGGAATGGCAGTAGCAAGAAGTTTGCCATCCTTGATAATGTTAGTATCAGTAAGTTCAAAGTTTATTACAACCTTCAATTCTTCTCTCAGGCAATATCCACTAAGGATGTTGTTCTTGGCAGTTGGAACGTAGAAAACATTTGAGATAAGGGAGTCCAGTTCTTTGACGAAGACTTTTCCTTTTCCTTCCACCTTGGAACGTAGATCACCAACTCCAAACACTTCCTTGATATCTGTCGGGTGTAGCTCACTGAAGGATTCCTTCCGGTACGCGATGTGTGCCGCTGCTCCGCTGTCTAGGGTCCATAACTCACGAATGTCGTAGAGTGGACTCTTGTCAGGAACAATGCTGAGGTGGATGGTACCAACATAAGTAGGTTTCTCATCTTTGGAGTCTTTGGGAGTTGACTTTGCAGCTCCAGAACTCTTTCCTCTGGATCGCCAGACTTCACACCTTGCACATCAGGAGATTTGCGAGTGTCATCCTTCTTAAAAGGTTTCTGGCGTGAGTACTTTGGAGTACTTGTTTTCTGCTGACCGCCCTTGGCCAAGTTAGATTTAAATGCTGCTGACCTAGGTCTAAGGCCAGTGTTCAGCAACTCTGCTTCTTCAGTTAGCATGTTACAGAGTCTCTGAGTAGTCTTCTGGGCCAGTGGGAGTATACTGAACTTGTAAATAACTTCCTTCCATTCAGGACCAAGGGAAGTTATAATAGCCGCATTTACTTGATTATCATCATAGCGGTATCCTCTTTCTTCTAAATCTTTTTGCATAGTAAGGAGTTTAGAAAGATGAGGTGCAAGTTCACCCCCTGTTGGAAGTTTAGTGTTATTAAACTTGGCTATCAGTATGAAATTGCCTTCATCTGATATTGGCCTAAACATGCCGTCTATTGACTCTAGTATCTGAGCAGAAGTAATGTCACGTGTGTCATATCTTTGTGACAATTGTGAGTCCATGCTCATAAGAATGAGTAGCTTGGCTTTTATGTCAGCTTCCCTTTCTTCTGCAGTCCAGCGCCTTACTGGGGGATTATGAGCAATCCCATCTATGTCATGAGCCAGTAGGTGCAAATTTATTCTGTGAAGCCACTTCCGATAATTGTGTCCATTAGGTAACAGTATAAACTCACCTTTCAGAGCAGAAGAGGTGATGGTCTGCCTTGTTGATGCAGTCAGCTGGACCGCTTGGAGTTGTTGGGGTTGAGCCCCAACCCCTCCTGGCAAACCTTGTGGCTGTACCATCTGGGGAAGTTGTGCAGGCATCTGTGGAATAAAGACTGGAGGTCTCTGCGATGAAACAGAAGGACCTGAAACAAATGGAACTTGTCTTTGCATTTCAGCTGCCATATCTGCCTGGGAAAGTCCCTGTCTGGCTTCAGGTAATGCCTTTTCCTTTCGGGCATTCCATCCACTAGTGGCCGCTGTTGCGTAACTTGTAGCAGTGGGGGAAATCCTCCCCCCTCTGTAGTCAACAGATTCAAAATGCAAAGGGACCATTTTTTTCTCTTCGGGCTGGTTAGCCCTCCCTTCTTCGAAAGGAATGTGTTCTATGTTAGAGCCAGGCGGGAAGAAGTGGGTCACCATGGGAGTATTAATGATGTGCGCATGCTTATCTTGGGGTGAGTGGGAGGAATGGATTCCTTCTGTCTCTCCCTTTGGGGAATGAGCATGCGAACTGCCTCTCAGGGACATAACCTCCATCTTTTCTGTAATAAGTTTAAGCTGGAGTTTCTTCAGAGATCATAATTCAGTCCTGGCGTTATCAGCCTTTTTTAAATAACTGAAATAGATTTCTTGCTGCTCTGTATTTTTCATAGTAGGTAAGTTATCAAAGTGGAGACAGACTGATTCTAATGCGTGAATCTCCTTCTCATCCTTTTCAATGAGCTCCTCAATTTTCTGCAAGTTTAGGGATGTTCCCTTAATGTTAGCAGAAGTGAGAGAGCTGAAATCATCTAAGTGCTTCATTTTGGCTTGTGCCTTAACATGCATGGCAGATGATTGCGAGGGGAAGAGAGTTAATGTCTCCTCCTCTTCTTCGTCGCTAGGATTAATGGAAAGACTGCCGGAGGGACCACCCTGGGTAGATTTACATTCCTCTTTCCGGTTCCCAACATCATCAATCATGTAAGATAGACTTACAGTTTGCTGAATGCTGTCGTCAGCTGGAAGGCATTCCTTCTCACCATGCAAAGACATTGTAGGATTCCTTTTACTATCGGTTACACGAATAGTCTCCTTGAGTTGGGCAAGCTGCTCGCTCGTGAGGGAGTCCACGTAGGATTGCGTGAGAGGATTGCGTTTCTTCTTCGCTGGCATCAGGGAAGATTCCTAGGAAGCTTACAGGGTGTAAGCGGGGTCTATTACTTCAATAATAACCGTCACTCTCGCTACCATGTCAGGATGGAGAGACCCCTTACCTTAAACATGGCGCTCAGCCTGTGAGGAGTGAGCCGGGAGCTTCCAAAGGCGATGGGTATTGAAGTACAGACAAAGCATGTTCGAATGAACAAGTTACTTTATTTAAAAAGCATAAAAATAATAATTGTTTTGGGAGACATAAGATGGCACATCTTCTAGCTAAGAAAAGATGAACCGGAGAGTTTGAAAGAACAATGGACTCTGGATAGAGACCGCCCTTCTTCATCAGAAAGAGGGGATGTGAGCAAACAGGTTACATCACACAGGAGGAGCTATCTTACTAGACAGAGTTAACTCTCTAACTACTGGATGTTTCTCAATGTCGTGGGGGCTGGCAATTTCCAGCGCGACAAAGAAAAGGATGAAAACTTAGGTTCGAAAATGGCCGAAATAATAGGTGAGATTTTACAGATCGACCCACAGGAAGCAATTAGAGAGATTGATGAAATTTACAGAGTTCAAACTAACTATGTCAGAAAACACAACTTACCAAGAGAGGTCCATATTAAATTCCATGGAGTCCACGAAGAGGGGCGGCATACAAATCAAATAAATAAATAAATTCATCAGACTATAAGAGATGACATTTTGAAATGGACAACAGATGAAAATTTAAAATATAAAGACAAAGACGTCATAATATTAAAACAAGTTCCAAGAAGAGTACAAGAAAGCTGGAGGGAATTCTACTTCTTAACAAGAATTTTAATTAAAGAAAAAATAATTTTTCGTTGGCTGATCCCGGAAGGCGTTTCATTCTACTGGCAAAAATCTAGAGTAAAATTAGAGACGGTAGATGAAGCCAGATTCTTTTATGAACAATCTGGCCTGTTTAAACATGATTTATCCTACAGAGAAACTAGAGGAGCAGAGGAGGACAGAGGGGCGACCTCCAAGGGGGAGGAAGAGGCCCAAGAAGCTAAGGAAAAACAATCACAACCACAACAAAAATTGGTGTTAAGTACTAGACTTCGAGAACCTCGAGAAGCAAAAAAATACTATAAATAAAGATGTACTCAGATGTTAAATTTTTTTCCGTAAACGTAAACGGATTGAACCATCCAAGAAAAAGAAAACAGATATTTTCTAAACTTAAAAAACAAAGAGCGCAAATTGTTATTCTACAAGAAGTCCACATTAAAAATTCAATAAAGAATTATTACACAATACAAAATTAGGTAACTTGTTTACCAGCCTAGCTGGAAAAAAAAGAAGAGGGGTAGCTGTCTATATTAATGAAATGATTGAGGTTAAACAACTTTATAGCGATAATTATGGAAGAATTTTAATTTTGCAAGTAAACTTAGAAACAGGACCTCTTGTTATTATATTGATCTATGCCCCAAATGAAAATCAAAAAATATTTTATAAAGAATTACATGAAAAAATACTAGAGCTATCTATTGAAAATATGATTATAATTGGAGATTTTAATGCAATAGCTAATAGTCAAATGAATTATTCAGGTAAAAAGAAAGAAAAGAAAAAGAAAATCTTACCAACAACATTTTGGAAATTGACTTCAGAATTAACATTACAAGATACATGGCGAGATCGCCACCCAACAAATAAGCAATATACCTTTTATTCAAATCCACACAAAATTTGGACTAGAATCGATATGGCATGGATTTCAACTCAGATTTCTGAAAACGTTTCAAATATTGAAATTGAACATTATTGGGCAGACCCTAATCCACTAACAATTACTTGGAAGGGAAATAAAAAACAGAGACTTTGGCGAATGAATAGAAATATTTTACGGCATCCCCAATATAAAGATTGGATAGATAGAGAATTACATTTTTTTTAAACTTAAATAATAATACAGATCCTTCATCACAAAATTTATGGGATACAATTTCCATAATTAAAATGAATATTTTACCCAAAGTTTTGTTTTTATTTCAAGTAATCCTGATAAACCCAGGAAAAGAATTTTTTAAAGAATTAATGAAATAACAAAAAAAATTATATGGCAAGATAAAAAACCTAGAATAAAGCAGTGTGCATTAGAAGACATAAAAGAAAGAGGAAGTTTAGCCTTCCCGAACTGGAAACTGTACTATCAAGCTGCATCCTTAACTTGGATTAAAGAGTGGCTTACCCTACAAAACAGAAGATTATTAAATTTAGAAGGTCACGACTTAATGTTGGGTTGGCATGCTTTTGTATGGTATGAAAAATATAGAACGCATTTTTACTTTAAGAGACATATAATCAGAAAAGCACTTATAGATGTTTGGATTGATATAAAGAAATATTATTTTTTAGTCCTGCCAGAATGGATATCTCCTATCGAAACTATAACCCACCCAAACTTAATACAGGAGGGTAAGATATGGAAATATAAGGATTTAGTAGATAATCAGTGGAACTTAAAAACAAATCAGGACCTGTTGGAGTCAGGTATTGTTATAGATTGGTGGCAATATGGCCAGATTAAATCTAGGTTTTACAAAGATAAAAAATCATATATTCTTAGAAAAGATAACAATATCTTAGGCAAATTATTAACAACAAATCAAAGAAAACTGATTGGAAAAACATATAAATTTTTAATCAATTGCAAAAATATAGAATGGACAATAAAGGACAACATGATTAGTTGGTGTAGAAATTTAAATAAAGAGATAGACTTAAATACCTGGGAAAAGGTATGGACATATAATTGGAAAATAACAAAGTCAACTTCCTTTAAAGAAAATCAAATTAAGGTGTTTTATAGATGGCACCTGCCGCCTAATAGAATTGCAAAAATGTTTCAAACTAAGTCACCTAATTGTTGGAAATGCAAAATAGAAATAGGTACCTATTATCATACTTGGTGGACATGTCCAAAAGCAAAAGAATATTGGAACCTAATAGAAAAATGGTTAAGAGAAATAACCCAGCAAGAAATCAAGAAAACACCAGAATTTTTCTTATTAGGGATATCAAATAATAAATATAAAAAAGATATATATTATTTAATAGTTCATATATTAGTAGCAGCTAGGATAGCCTTTGCTCAAAAATGGAAGGAATTTGAGATTCCAAAAGAAACAGACATACTTTAAAAAGTTCTAGAATGTGCTGAGCTCGATATGACGAGAAGGTTAAACAACCAAGAAGAATCAGAATTCTATAATGTATGGCAAAAGGTATATATTTGGTGGGAAATAAAGAAAAAGGGATAACTTTGTTATACTATTTTAAATATATTTGAATTAGTAGTTTTATTATATTAGAGGGTGATTATTTACAACATAAATGTAGATTCCTTTTTTCTTCTTCTCTTATTTCCTTTATTTTAGTTTGATTTAATGCATAATTTAAGAATTTTTATATACGTTTTTATAAAATTTTAGATGTATTTTTTATTCTTTACTTATGTTATAATTAATATTTTTGCACATATTATAGATGATGTTAAACAATGATAAGATTTTTCTTTCATTTTTTCCTTTTTAATGTAAAGATGACTTCTTTCTTGAGCGGAGCGACTGTAGCTCCACTGTGTGTTTTATGTTATGTGTGTCATGTTTGTTTATGTAAATTAATAAACAATATTTTAAAAAAAAGAAAAGAAAAGCTAACAGGAACCTGAGGCTGGAGGAGAGCAAGACACAATAAGTTAAGACATAATTCTCTGAGGGGCATCTGAACCAGAATTTGCTGTCAAAATGAGTCTGAGTTTTTATAAGTATCTCTATTTTGTGTAGATCTAAAGCATAAATCCAGCTTCATGTTAATCTTCTGAAGATTAAATAACCTCCCTCTGAGACAATGGTGTATGAAGATGGCAAAAACAAAGAAAAAAGAGGGAAACAGAATGGAATTAAGTAAGACATCCAGCACATGGACTTAAACAGGACAGTAGCAGAACTTCAAAATGAAGCAAGGCTCACTTATGCTTAGTGGCAAAACAGGTCTTATCTGCCAAGTTTCTGCCACAAATGAAATAGAGGTTGACTTAGCCAACATTTAAACAGGATTTCTTGGCTGTACTACTTTGCGATCTTTGGAGAAGAAGAAATCATGTAATTTTTACCTTTTTAACAGAAATGCACTTGCCTCCCTCTTTAAGCCAAGAGTGGGTTCTAAAACCTGTTTGTGGATGCGTGATGCATCTGCAGATGTGCAAGAGTTGTCCTGGGTGGATGGGTGGAGTCTTCTGCCACTGCTACTACCAGTTCTAAGAATTGGGCCGAACCGGGAGTAGCCCAACGCTGCTGTAAGCCATTGGGTAAGTCCTTGCTGGAATTGGGTATGTTTACTTTAATGAAAAGGACTAGGTAAGGTGATGAGATTTTAACATTGGTAAAGTGGGACACCATTGATGGGGGTGGGGCTGTTGTCTTGATTAAAACTTTGGTCTATATGGAACAAATTTTGATCATATCTCTCTCTTCCTCCCTCCCCTTCTCTCTCTTTCTCTCTCTTTCTCTCTCTCTCTCCCTCCCTCTTTCTTTCTTTCTCTCTTTCTTCCCCTCTTTTTTCCTCTCTCTCCCTCCTTCACTCCCTCTCTCTTTCTCTCTGTCTTCCTCCCTCCCTTCCTCTATTTCTCTCTTTCTCCCTCCCTCTTTCTCTCTCTTTTCCTTACTCTCTTTTTTCTCTTTCTCCCTTCCTTTCTCTCTCTCTTTCTCTCCCTCTTTCTTTCTTTCTTTTGTTCCTTCTTTCTTTCTCTCCCTTCCTTCCTCTCTTTTTCTCTTTCTCCCTCCTTCTCCTTTCTCCCTCCATCTCTTTCTTTCTCTCTTCTTCCTTCACACCCTCTCTTTCTCTCTCTCTTTCTTCCTTTCTTTCCTTCTCTCTCTCTTTCTTCCTTTCTTTCCTTCTCTCTCTCTCTCTCTTCCTTCCCCTTTCTCTTTTTCTCTCTCTCTCCCTCCTTCCCTCCCTCTTGCTCTCTCTCTCTTTCTCCCTCCCTTTCTATTTCTCTCTCCCTCCATCTGTTGTGGTTCAGCCTGAGCCAGATCAAAGACCAGCTGCGTTTCTGCTGGCTCCATGCCCGGGGGAGGCTGAGAGTGTAGAGGAGAGTTGTTTGCAGTCAGACAGTGCAGACAGCAGTCATGAAAGTGATGCTGATGCAAGGCCTGGGAGCCCTGGGGAAGGGCTATCTCCAGCAAGTAGCTTTGATTCTCTGGAGTCCCTGGATGATGATGCACAAGCTATCATTAGTATGCGGCAGAGACGCATAGCTCAAAGGAGAAATCAACTGTGTAGATATTATCAGCATTGAATGAGGAACACCAGGGGGTTGAGTGTGGTCCTCATTAGCAGGGAAGGGTTTATAAGGCATGAGAACCATTCTGGCAGCGTGGAGTGTTATCAAAGGGGAGTTGGTGTTATCTGCATTTTCTCTCAGTGCTTTTGTTCCTGGCTCGTGGCCCAGCAGCCTTGAAGACTGGTGGAAGGTGTGTGTCTGTTAGCTCAACAGCCTTGTCTGCCATTAAGGATCCTGTGTTTCTGTATGAACTATTGCCTTCGTGTATCTCTTTGGAGTTCCAGTGTTTTCCTGATCTGTAAGGACATTTTCTGTTGGCTTCTTTTCTCTTTATCATTATAAAACTGTGTTTGGATTCAACCGGTGTGTCTGGCTTATCTTTTTTGGTTGGTCATAGCTTCCGGAATGACCCAGACAGAACACCATCTTACTTTTTTTCTCTCTCTTCCATCCTTCCCCTCTTTTTCTCTCTTTCTTCCTCCCTCTCTCTTTCTTTCTCTCTCCCTCCTTTCCTCCCACTCACTCTCTTTCTCTCTGTCTCTCTCTTCCTCTCTCCCTTCCCTGTCATTTCGGCAAGGCTGGGCTCAGCAAAGGGTTTTTTTAAAAAAGATTTTATTGATTGATTGATTGATTGATTGATTGGATTTGTATGCCACCCCTCTCCGTGGACTCGGGGCAGCGAACAACAGTGATAAAAACAGCATGTAACTGTTGCATTCGGGCCTGGGCCAGCTGTTGCCCCCACATATGTGAGAGATGTGTCAAAGAGTGATTGTGAAAGCCTGGCTGACAGCCAGGAAAATGTGGCAGACAGCCCAGAGGATGAGGCAGATGGTTCAGAGGAGTTGGCAGACAGCCCACAGGGATATAGCAGGGGATTTAGCAGGCAGCCTATCAGATAGCCTGTCTTCTTTGGATTCGGATGCTGAACAAATAATCAATATGCGTAGCCGTAGAGCAATGCAACCAACGTAGGGCTCAATTAAGGGATTATCAATGGTGATTATGGTGTCACCTGTGTTTGGGTGTGATCCACAGAATGAGGGCTGGGTATGGTTCCCATAATGAGGGCTACAGTTACAAAAGGTAACAGAGGCAGAGGCAAACTGTGGATGTTTATCTGTGTGGTTTGTGTGGCTTTGTGGTTCCTGCTTTGAAGCCTCTGCTCTGTGCCTTTGGATTTCAACTCAGCATTGTCAGGCAAGTGGGAGTTGAAAACTCTGGGAGAAGCTGCTGCTCTCGTGCCTCAAGAATTCAGAGAACTCCTGGAACATTTCTGCTATGTGAATTTTGTATTTGTTTGCTTTTTCATGAACTTTGTATCTAGCTGAATTTGTGCCTCGAACTGTGTTTTACTCCTGAAAATAAGGACAGTTTTCTTTAGCCTTTTCTTTTCTGTTTAATACAAGTTTGCTGATTAGCAATGCACGTGTGTGTCCGACCTTCTTTCCTGGACCATTAATTATCGCCTGAGCCCGGTGAGGTAGAAAAAGTAACAATCCAATACTAAAACAACTAAAAAACCCTTATTTATAAAACCAAACATACATACAAACATACCATGCATAAATTGTAGAGGCTTAGGGGGAAAGAATATCTCAGTTCCCCCATGCCTGATGGAAGAGGTGGGTTTTAAGGAGATTACGAAAGGTGAGGAGGGGGGGCAATTCTAATCCCTAGGGGGAGCTGGTTCCAGAGGCCCGGGGCCACCACAGGGAGGGCTCTTCCCCTGGGTCCTGCCAAATGACATTGTTTAGTTGATGGGACTCGGAGAAGGCCCACTCTGTGGGACCTAACTAGTCACTGGGATTCGTGCGGCAGAAGGCGGTCCCGGAGATAATCTGGTCCGGTGCCATGAAGGGCTTTATAGGTCATAACCAACACTTTGAATTGTGACCGGAAACTGATCGGAAACCAATGCAGACTGCGCAGTGTTGGTGTAACATGGGCATACTTAGGGAAGCCCATGATTGCTCTCGCAGCTGCATTCTGCACGATCTGGAGTTTCCGAACACTTTTCAGAGGTAGCCCCATGTAGAGAGTGTTACAGTAGTTAAGCCTCGAGGGGATGAGGGCATGAGTGACTGTGAGCAGTTACTCCTGGTCCAGATAGGGCCGCAACTGGTGCACCAGACGAACCTGGGCAAACGCCCCCCTCGCCACAGCTGAAAGATGTTTCTCTAATGTGAGCTATGGATCAAGGAGGATGCCCAATTTGCAGTCCCTCTCTGAGGGGGTTAGTGATTCCCCCCCCCCCAGGGTAATGGACGGACAGATGGAATTGTCCCTGGGAGGCAAAACCCACAGCCACTCCGTCTTATCAGGGTTCACTTTGAGTCTGTTGACACCCATCCAGACCACAATAGCCGCCAGGCACTGGCACATCACTTCCACTGCTTCACTGACTGGACAAGGGGTGGAGATGTAAAGCTGGGTATAATCTGCATGTTGATGATACCTCACCCAATGCCCTTGGATGATCTCACCCAGCAGTTTCATGTAGATATTAAATAGTGAGGGGGAGAGGACCGACCACTGAGGTACCCCACAAGGGAGCAACCTAGAGGTCGACCTCTGGCCCCCCACTAACACCGACTGGAGAACAGTGCCTCCCACTCCCAAGCCCTCCAGCCAGCGCAGAAGGATACCATGGTCGATGGTATCAAAAGCCGCTGAGAGGTCAAGAAGCACCAGGACAGAGGATAAACCCCTGTCTCGGGCCCGCCAGAGATCATCCATCAGAGCGACCAAAGCAGTTTCCATGCTGTAGCCGGGCCTGAAGCCTGACTGTTGAGGGCCTAGATAATCGGCTTCTTCCAAGGACCACTAGAGCTGGAGCGCCACCACCTTCTCAACAACCTTCCCTATGAAGGGAAGGTTGGAGACTGGGTGATAGTTGTTAAGAATGGCTGGGTCCAGGGAAGGCTTCTTGAGGAGGGGCACACAAGTGCCTCCTTGTAGGGATCCGGGAAGGACCCCCTCCCCAGAGAAGCATTGACAATCTCCTGGACCCAGGTGCGTGTCACCTCCCTGCTGGCAGAAAGCAGCCAGGAGGGACACGGATCCAGCAAACAGGTGGTGGAACTCACAGCTCCAATGGCCTTGTCCACTTCATCAGGTGTCACCAGATCAAACTCTTCCCAGACTGATGGACAAGTATGGGCCCCAGTCACCTCAGTCGACTCTGCTTCCAATTGGAATCGAGGTCCGCCCGGATCTGAGCAATTTTATCAGCAAAAAAGTGTTAAAATCCTCGGCACTACTCTGCAAGGGCTCCCCAACTCCCCCCTGGTTAAGAAGGGAGCGGGTCACCCTAAACAGAGCGGCCGGGCAGGATTCCACTGATGCAATCAAGGCGACATGATATGTGCATCTTGCCGCCTTGAGCACCACTTTGTAAGTCTTAATGTGAGCTGTTACAAGTGTTCAGTCGGATTCGGACTTTTATCAGCCAGTGGGTCCAAGGCACTTCCCAATACACATTTCTGGTTGGGCCAGTTTTGTGCAATAAAGCCATCCAACAGATCTGTTATTCCAGCCAGGGCAAACACACCCAGTGCTATATATTATGTTGTAAGCCACCCCGAGTCCACAGAGAGGGGTGGCATATAAGTCCAATAAATAAATAAATAAATAAAAATATATTAAAATCTTCCTCAGCAATCAAATAGCCCAAGATAGGTGCCAAACCAATCCTTGCCTATGAAAGTAGTTTAGGGACAGTCCAAGATTAGAGATAGTTCGGTTAATCCTTTGCTCTGCTCTGCTTTTTTCCCAGCATCAGGGGAATGAGGACTCTGCCGGCACAGGCAGTGTGACTGCCCGGGTCCACTGGAGGAGCAACCGAAAGGGGGCGCCCAAGCCACGGTGCTTGGAAGATGCTTGGGGATAGGTGAGTGCAGGCACAGTAGCAGACGTCACCCCATGCTCTCCTCGCGACAACGGCTACTACGCTGGCCTCCAAGCACCATCCAGGGCTCGCGGTCTGCAGAATACCCCACCGCCCCAAGTGCTGCCTTTGGCCAACCAAGCCACGGTCAGCATGGCTTGGTTGGCGCCGGGGTGGGGGCAGGGAAAAGACCTGTCTACCAATGAAGAGGAGGGAGTGCAGAATTGAAACATGCCCCTTCCCTCCTACTCTTCCACCGCTGCTGGCCATCCCCCTCTTCATTCCAAAATCGGGATATTTTTGAAATGCTGCAGGACGTGGGACAAATTATTAAATAGCGGGACTGTCCTGCCAAAAGTGGGACATCTGGTCACCTTAGACTAGGGGCAACATGATAGCAGTGTCTCAATATTTGAGTAGATGCCACAAAGAAAAGGAAGTCAAACCAGTGATGGGCTCCTACGGGAATGGTCAGGAATGCAGAGCACCCAATTTGCACTGAAAGATGTTGAAACGAAATGCATAAGCCACGCCCACAGGGTGGTAGTAAAAATTTTGGTAGCCCATCACTGAGTCAAGATATCAGCCACTCTGAGTCTACGGAGAGGGGTGGCATACAAATCTAATAAATTATTATTTTCTAAAGCACCAGAAAGTAGGATAGAGAGCAATGGACAGAAACTAATCAAGGGGAGAAGCAACCTAGAACTAAGGGATTTCCTAACATTTAGAACAATTAACCAGTAGAACAGCTTGCCTTCAGAAGTTATGGATGCTCCCTCACTGGTGATTGGACAGCTATTTGTCTGAAATGCTGCAGAGTCTCCTGCTTGAGCAGAAGACTGGACTAGAAGACCTCAAGGTCCTCTTCCCACTTTATTACCCTGTTAAGTACAATCAGGGAGCGATGGAGTCTGTGTATGTATAGATGTAATCACCAAGTTGAAGAATGAATGCACAATGTCACCATCATATTTTGAAAGATTTATGTTTGCTGGCAGCTGCCTTAGCAGCCATTGAGAAGGAAATGTTATGAGCTATCAACTATTTGCTACAGACCATTTCATGCCCACTGTCAGGAAACGTTAGACAATATTTCTGTTTAGTCTCAAAAATACGACTGCAAATCAATGACAAAATGACATTTTACTATTTTGTGATTACTGTTTTGAGAAAAAAATATGTTTCAACTCTTAAGCACAATTGAACACCAGGAAATGACTACCCAGTATTACCCAGAACACTGGAGGTGTTCTGATTTTGAATGTTTAATTATTTCTCTACTCAAAGTTCTGCCTTGTATGCAATATCAGTAATAAGATTTCAATATTACGTGTGCTATCAGAAAAAATATAAAAGGGTAAGTTGTTTTTAAAATAACCAATGCTGGCATTAAAGTTTACGACTTCTTAAAAAATTGAAGATGTATAAATTCAGACTGAGACAATAACTGAATTAAGCAAACTTAAATTTTGGAAGTCTCCTCCCATTTGGTTTTGTTTGTACAATAAAATGCAGTGGAAAGCAACTTTAGAGGCCTTCTAGACCAACGGTCACCAACTGGTGGTCCATGGACCAGTGGTGGTCTGCAGAAAAATTGTTTTTTATATTGCACTGAATCAGAGATGCTCAAATTATGGCCCCTGTGCCAGATACATGCAGTGAATGCTTGTGTTGTTGCAGAGAGTCTCCCCCACTGGGGTCTTTTTGTACAGTTTGGAGGGGGGCAGAATTTCCAACT
The DNA here is from genome assembly GCF_031021105.1 of Erythrolamprus reginae. NCBI lineage: Eukaryota > Metazoa > Chordata > Lepidosauria > Squamata > Dipsadidae > Erythrolamprus > Erythrolamprus reginae. The sequence continues at coordinate 26,896,497 of NC_091959.1, read as the reverse complement.
TGGGGTCTGCTTCGTCCTCCTGGTGCGGGGCTTTGGGCAAAAGCTGGAAAGAGGCGCCGCTGGTGGAAAAGAGCCAGAGGGCCTTGTTCTAGTGGGACCGCATCGTGGCCTGTGTGGCAAACGGGCAAAAGAAGAAGAAGAAGGAAGATGATTTGTACCTTGATTCAGAGTCAGTGTTGGTAAGTCACTTCCTTGTCGCCAGTGTAAAATCTGTTCAGAAATGAGACAGCAGTAGGCCGGGAACAATCAACCAGGTTTATTGTGAACAACAGCAATGTACAATGGCAACTAGGAACAAACAACAAGGTGGCCGCATCTGGCAGCTATTTATATCTCCTGCTGCCAGGCTGAGCCAGCCAATCTATTTTCCCGCCCATTAATAAGGGGTGGGCCCCACTTCCTAACTGTCCTCTGGACACAACAGCCTGGAACTGGCCAAACACCTCAGCCCGCTGAGCCTCCAAAGGCCGGTACCTGGCCTTACACTCCTGCAGGTTTTGTCTCTTTTTGGAAAGCCTATGCTCGTAGTCCTCAATGAAGTGCTGCTGAGCCTCCTTCTCGGACAGATCCAATTTGAACTGAACCAGCTGTTTTGCCAACTCTTTCTCACTAGGCACCCCTCGATGTGAGTGACATCAAGTTGGCCATGCCCACCCAGTCACATGATCACTACACACGCCCACTCAGCCAGTCATTGGGCAGATCATATTAGTGGTCCACAGGATTTAAAGTGATGAATGTAGTGGTCCTTGAGGTCTGGAAGGCTGGTGACCCTGGGCTAGAAAGTCCCTCCGAGGTCTCTTCCAGCCAGTGAAGGGCTGCACTTACCTTTCCATACTGGATCGGTCCCGGAGGCTGGCATGGGCGCATGAGGGGCAGCGGTGGGTGCGCGCACTTCTGTGCGAGAATTTGCTTCTGCACATGCATAGAAGCAAAGAAATAGGTGAAAATTGCTGAAATTTCACACAAGGAAAGATTTTGGCAAATTTTGCTGATTTCTTTGATTTAATTGTTCTCACGGCCAGGAAATTTCTCCTCAATTTGAGGTTGGATCTTTTTTAAATGATCTTCCTTTTTTTTAGTTCTTGTCTTGCTCTCAGAAGTTTTGGAGAATAGGTTGACCTCCCTCTTCTTTGTGGCAGCCCCTCAAACATTGGAAGCCTGCTATCACTGAATCTTTGTTCTTCTCTTTGTTAGACTAGACATACACAATTCCCTCAATTGTTCGTCCTATGCTTTAGCCTCCAGTCCTTGAAAGTGTTTTGTTGAAGAAATCAACAGCTTGTTATCCTGTTGTGGCAATTGAGTGGGTCCAAAAGTTGTTTTAAAATAGTGGATTTCAGTTTCCTTTATTTTCTCACTAGCTAATGCATTCCCTTTTGGAATCTGTTTTTATATGATAGCATGCAAGAGCTTCCAAAAAGGAAAATCCCCAATTTGAATCTTGATTGATGTGTTAATTTGCAAGGTGATCCTCCTTGGCAAACCAGTTTTCCCTCCTCTATTTCAGCCACATCTGTCACAAATCAACACACCAAATGATGTAAACTAAATCCGCTGAGTACTTATGAATGCGTTATGCAATGTAATACACTGTGCTTAAATAGTTTTAAAACTATTCATCGTATTCATGATTATACACTACTGGATTAAACATGGAATGAAATTTACAGGATTTAAAAAAGAGAACAAAATGTTATTGGTACAGTCGTTCTTAGAGATAATTTGGGCAGAAACCTCCAAGGAAAACATTTTGGATATTAAAACAAGACAGTTGATGGAAGAAAATATTTTGTAAAAGGCTCAGATTCTCCCTCCTTCTCCCCCCCTCTGTGTGTGTGTGTGTGTGTTTGTGTGTATGTGTGTTTGGTAGAAGAAATTAATTTCCCCTTCACTACTAGGCACATTTTTTCCTCTTCTGCACAGTTATGGTGAGAATAAGAAACTTTATTTGCAATAATAGAATAATGGAGTTGGAAGGGGCCTTGGAGATTTTCTAGTCCAACCCCCTGATCAAGCAGGAAACCTTACATAATTTCAGAAAAATTATTGTCCGATCTCTTCTTGAAAACTTTCAATGTTGGAGTATCTTCAGCTTCTGGAGGCAAGCTATTTCACTGATTAATTGTTCTAATTGTCAGGAAATTTCTCCTTAGTTCCAGGTTCGTTCTTTCCTTGATAAGTTTTCATCCATTGCTTCATGTCTTCCACTAGCCAGGCCTGAAGTCCACAAAGCTAAATCGGAGTGAACAATATGCTCCTTGCCATTGCTCTGAGCTGGCTTTGTCACATAGCCACATCTTTGGCTACGTGCATAACTTCTTCTCCAATATTATTGTTTAGGGCATACCAAACTTTTGCTGGACCAATTTTTGAATACAGCTCATCTGTCTCGAACCCACACTGCATATCAGACATTAACACGAGTCCAGTTATATTTCACGAGATGAGTCCTCCACTCCTCTGCTTGCAACAGAATACCTTAGGCCATCCAACTTGAAATTTTGTGCCTAGACAATTTAGAATTTTGCCGTCTTCAATCTGATTTAAGCATAGTACGTAAAATTATCTGTTACAATGTCCTACTTGTCAACGAATGCTTCAGCTTCAATCACAACAATATGCAAGCACACAATAGATACAAACTTATGGTGAACTGCTCCAAACTCAATTACAGAAAATACGACTTCAGTAACAGAGTGGTCAATGCCTGGAATTCACTACTCGACATTGTAGTTTCTTCCCCAAATCCCCACAACTTTAACCTTAGTCTACTATTGACCTCACACCATTCCTTTAAGAGGCGTGCATAAGCGCACCACCCTGCATAAGTCTATTGTCTGTCTCCTAATGTTTCCTTTTATTTGTATCCATTTCATGTATTCATGATTAAGATTTTATATCTGTTATCTAATGCATGCCTGAAGAAATAAACAAATAAATAATAAAATAAAGTAAAATAATAAAATAAAATAAGATGTAAGAACAGTTCACTGTTACTCATGCCATCATTTTATCTCCTAGTGAGGTCAACCAGGTACTACCAGGGATGCAAAACATTAGGGTATGTGCTTGATTGCTGTCATAATATTTAAACATGTTGTTTCTGATCTCAGAGATCATGGTTTGGTCAGGGAACCGTGGGAAAATTAGCAATGGCTTTCCTTGGAATATAATAAGATTGCATACCAATAAAGAAGAATATTTGTAGCTCAGGCTTGAACAGTGATGTTCTTGGTACTCTCTGAGTACCAGGGTTGTTTTCCTGCAGATGTTTCATGACCCAAATAGGTAACTTTATCAGTACCAGAGAGGAGTGGGGCTTGCTCTCTCTCTAACATGTATGTGTGTGCTGGCCAATGGCTTGCACAGAGGCTCTGAGAGGGCATCTTTTGTTTTCAGAGAGCCTCCAGGGGGACGGTGGAGGGTGTTCTTACCCTCCCCCAGCTCCAGGGAAGCCTTTGGAGTCTGGGGAGGGCTAAAGATGACTCTACTGGGTCCACCAGAAGTTGGAAAACAGGCTGTTTCCAGCCTCCAGAGGGCCTCCGGGGGGTGGGGGAAGCTGTTTTTGCCCTTCCCAGGCATTGAATTATGGGTGTGAGCACTCACACCTCCACGACAGCACGTGTCCAGGAAAAAAAGGTGTGCCATCCCTGATAGAGAGGATTGGTCAGAGGGCTAGTGAGATATCAGCTGGGTCCATGGACTAAATGAAGCTAAGCTTTGCAGATGTATTTCCATCTGAGAATATGCTGAGAAACTTTTGCCTAACATGCTTAAAGCAGATGATGGGGAAAGAGTATCTCAGAAACAGTTAGGAAGAATATGCTGAATTGAGAAAAATGATTAGGGATTCTCCTTGCAGCAGGTGGTACTTTTGGCAAATGCAGCTGGGGATATCGCCCTGCCTTCACACACTACTCCATAAGCAGTTGCTTGCATAATGACTTACCACCAGAATTTTAAACAGCCTGCAAGCCCGCTTTCTTCCAAATCAGGAGCAGAGGTGAATCACCCCATTTTTAAGCCAAAATCTTGCAGAGCTCTTAAGCGAGAAAGGTGGATCTGGGTAGGCTGAATGTGGAACTGTAAAAAAAAAAAGTCTTTAATAAGAAAATTTAAATGGGAATGGCATTATGGGTAGCATTCACAATGAGAGGCAGTGTTAAAGTTTGATAGGTAAATAGAACTTTAGCAGTGCTGGAATATACTTAGAGCACTTAAACAATGTCGTCAGGCAGGACCCAGGGAAGAACCTTCTCTATGGTGGCCCCAGCCCTCTGGAATCAACTCCCCCCAGATATTAGGACTGCCCCACCTCCTTGCCTTTTGCAAACTCCTGAAAACCCACCTATGTCGCCAGCCATGGGGAAACTGATATACCCGTCGGCTGTTCCGTTTTATGTATGATTTGTTTGGGTTGTATGATTGTTTTTTAATAAGGATTTTAAAATTGTTTTTAATATTGGATTTGTATTTTGTATTGCTTGTTGTGAGCCGCTCTGAGTCCTCGGAGAGGGGCGGCATACAAATCTAATAAATTATTATTATTAATTATTAAAGATCTGGAAATCCAACAAGATTGAGCTGCACTTCCCAAGAAAGTTTACTTGAGCCATCCAACTCCCTCTATTAATAAAGCAGAGAGATATTTATAAAGTTGAAACGTACTAAGAATGGTTTCAGGAATTGGGTGTGTCCAGATCAATGAAAAGAAGAACCAGCAGATATTTAAGGGGATGCCACAAAGAAATAGGTCAACCTAACCTTTGAAGAAGAGACTGGACTGCCATCTGTCAGAAATGGTGTAGGGTCTCCTGCTTGGGGGGAGGGGTTGGACTGAGGAAGACACGCTATGCACATTATTTTCCCAGTCTTCACAACCAGCATATTTGCTATTATATATTTAAGTATTCCTAAGAACAGTTCCTCTAACACAAACCATGCATTGTACTTTCCTTTTCTACACTTAAGGTAAAGCTTGCATTGTTACTTCCCCTTTTTACACCTTAATAACCTTGAACAGACCTCTTTTGCTTACTGTAACAAGCAAAGAACAATGTCACAAGACGGAGAATTCCCGGTCATGTAATGTTGTGGTTGGCTCTGGGCCAGCTCCTGCTCTGGACTGTGGATGTTGGTTTAGATGAATCCTCAAGTTCTCAGAGACTGGATTTACTGCCACCCGCTTCAGACAGTGAAGATTCTGTGCCAAGGGCAGACTCTGGGAGTGAAGCAGAATCGGATGGTGAGGTAGATGCAGGCAGCCCATTAGCTAATGACCCCATTAGTGAGTCATCATCAGACTAAGAGGAAGATGGATTAATAGTTGCTCGCAGGTGCAGGTTTATGATGAGAAGGGAACAACTGCGCAAGTATTATAGAAGATAAGGGAGCACACCTGTGGCTGGGGCAATTAGGCTAATGGGGCTGATGATAAATTGCCAGCGTCACTGAGAGCATGCGTGGGAGATTATCCATTTGGAGAAGGACGAGTGTTGTTTGATTTGGACTATTCCAGGACTTACAACGACTTTTTGGATATTTCACAGTTAAGGACATTTTGTGGACTCTTGAAGGGGGGTGGCTGTGACACCTTCACAGCTGCCTTTATCTGCTCTGTTTTGTTTTTGCTTTTCGCAGTATTCCAGGCTTGTGGTTTGTTGGCTGTTTAAAGGGCGTACATACAATACTTTTGTTTTGATAAACTGACTTTCTGTTTACTTTACAACAGCGTGCGTGTTTGAATTTACATTTCTGACTTAATTGGCGCTTGTATCGTGAAGATATGTTTCTGCCTGCCTGTTTGAACCTATATGTTCCTATTTACATGACTTGTACCTGCTATGATCTGCGCTTATGAACTTCGCCTTTTTCTGTATAAGGACATGATGTTATGTATTCACTGTAACTGGTAGATAGGATGATAGGCCTTGATCATCCTGCATTTCTGTAAAGGTATAAAAGTGCTTCCTCTTCCACAAGCTGAGCTTCAGACATTGACTTTTATCTTCTGAACCTGCATGCTTGCATCAATTAAATCCTGAGTTATTCAATCTCCTGCCTGAACTGGTAAACTGTTTCAGCTGCAACAGGACTAGATGACCTGTTAGGTCCCTTCCATCTCTGTTAATCTGTTAAGCCTATTTTCCAAAGCACCTGAAGATAGGACAAGAAATGGATCAAGGAGAGGACCAACCTAGAACTAAGGAGAAATTGAGAACAATTAATCAGTATAACGGGCTTTCCTTCAGAAGTTGTGGGTGCTCCATCAGTGGAGGTTTTTAAAAGAGATTGTCTGAAATGATGTAGGATTTCCTGCTTGAGTAAGAGGCTGGAGAAGACCTCCAAAGTCCCTTTTAACTCTGTTATTCAAGAATCTGAAGGGTGTTAACCTTCATTCACCTCAATGCACTTCCCATAGTAGTTTTGGAGGGCCAATCCAAAAGATATGACAGACAAGGGCATCCAGCTAGTAAATTCTCAGCATCATCCAGGTGCCCCAATTCTACCTTGCATAGGAACTACAGAGTCATAAAAAGGGAGTTTTACTTCTGCAAATTATGAGCTGAGACAGCCCGTTTCAGCTATCCAGAAGTGACAAATGCAGACTCCCTTATTCTAGCAAATCTTTCAGATGGGCCAGCTTCATTTTGCTAGCTTAATAACACCTATCATTATTTATTTTTATTTATTTATTTGTAGGTTTGTCAAACATCTATAGGTGTAAACATAAACAAAGTAAAAACAGATAAATTAGCATAATGGGATAGTAGGATAAGGGATGGTACACATACTGGTGCACTTATATATGCCCCTTACAGACCTCTTAGGAATAGGGTGAGGTTGACAGTAGAGAGTCTAAGGTTAAAGTTTTGGGGATTTGAGGATGAAACCACAGAGTCAGATAGTGTGTATTCCAGGCATTAATCACTCTGTTGCTGAAGTCGTGTTTTCTGCAGTCGAGTTTGGAGCAGTTAACATTACGTTTGTATCTATTGTGTGCTCTTGTATTGTTGTAATTGAAGCTGAAGTAGTCATTGACAGGTAGGACTTTGTATGCATTCTCTTGTATACAATTGATACGAAAGAGCCACATGGCACACACATAATGAGGAATCATTGCTGTTAAGTGGGATCGATAAGAAGAATGCAAATTCTCCAGATGAGGTATCCCACTCCACCCAAAAGCCAGAAGCTGTGAAGTTTAATGCTGTAAGAATATCTGGATATATCCGAAGATCAGCCAACACGCTAGCACCCATCTCTATCTATACGCTAAAATTCACCAGCCTTTCTCCCCTTCCCATCTCCAAAGACTCCCTCCCTTATCTCAAACCTTTAGCTCAGGGGTCTCCAACCTTGTCAACTTTAAGCCCGGAGGATTTCAACTCCCAGAATCCCCCAGCCAGAATTTCACCATGGAGTTGAAGTCTGCCAGGTTAAAAGTTGCCAACGTTGGAGACCTCTAGCTAGCCGTATTACGAAAGGTCCCTCCAAGGGATTTGCATGTTTAAATCTTGTCTTTAAACCTTGCATTTCCAAAATTATTTTAAAAAATAAAAAATTCATAAGAAAGTTTAAAAGACTTGCAGGTTGCCCCTGAAACCAAGATTGTAAAGATGGGCCTCCGTTGGATATGCTTTCCCAAGCCTTCTCTCTTTATTTCCCTCTTAATTATGATGACACTGCTGCTCCATATTCCTTGTCCACAGTTCAGTAACCCACAAATCTTCTTTGATAAGAAAGCCAAGCTGCACTGATCAGAAGGGAACGATGGGGGAGGAGGAGGAGAGCTATCAGAGTAGTAAAGATGCCAACAATGAGAAGATGATGTGATAAGAATCCTAAGAAAAGGGAGAGGAAGAGAGAGAGGGGGAGAGAGAGAGAAAGAGAGAGGGAGAGGGGAAGAGAGAGAGGGAAAGAGAAAGAGAGAGGGAAAGAGAAAGAGAGAGGGGGAGGGAGAGGGAGAGGGAGAGAGAAAGAGAGGGGGAGAGAAAGACAGAGAGAGGGGGGGGGAGAGAGAAAGACAGAGAGAAGGGGAGGGGAGTGAGAAAGACGGAGAGGAAGAGAGGGAAAGAAAAAGAGAGAGAGAAAGGGAGAGGGAGAGAGAGAAAGAGAGAGGGAGAGGGGGAAAGAGAAAGACGGAGGGAGAGAAAGAGAGAGGGGGGAGAGAGAAAGAGAGACAGAGGGAGAGAGAGAGAAAGAGAAAAAGAGAGGAAGAGAGGAAGAGAGAAAGAAAGAGAGGGAGATGAAGAGAGGGGGGGAGAGGGAGAAAGAGAGAGAAAAAGAGAGGGAGAAGAAGAGAGAGAGAAAGGGAGAGGGAGAGAGAGAAAAAGAGAAGGAGACGGAGAGAAAGGGACAGACAGAGGGGGACAGAGAGAGAAAGAGAGAGAGAAAGGGAGGGAGAGGGAGAAAGAGAGGGGGAGAGAAAGAGAGAGAAGGAGACAGAGAGAGAGGGAGAGACAGAGGGAGACAGAGAGAGAGAAAGAGACGGAGGGAAAGGGAGAGGGGGGCGCCATGGCTGGCTGGCAGGAGAGAGCAATGAAGAACAGCTATTGTAGTGATTCAAAGTGATAGAGACATCAGAATCGCTTCAGTAATCTTATGAAGGCCAGGCACAGTGTGGGGGCAAATGCAGCCCATATTGTGTCTGTCGTGATGGCAAGGACCACCGTGAGGAAGCTGAGAGAGGGCAGGCAGCTGGACAAATCAAAGCAGAAGAAAGTAATTTTCAATAAATTAAAGAAATCTCCATGGAAATTAGCATGAAACATTTTCTAATCTCTGGCTTTTCATTGCTGACATGGGTCAATGGTTTAACTCTGTTCTCTTATTTTATTACAGAGAGCTACAGTCTCTCTTGCTTTTTTTCTCTTTAAAGGGGTAAAAAAAACCTTATTCCTCCCATCTCTGAAATCTCTTCTCCCTTCTATCTCTAGCACACAGCTTGCTGTTATGAACTGTTTCAGGATTTCTGGTGTAGGAATTATTCTAGAAAATTAATTAATTGTTGGATGAAATTTAACCCTGCTGTTCTGTTTAAGAAAAGTAACAAATCTTCTGTTCCCGGGTCACCCTGACCCGGACCAAAAACTCTTCATTTGCAGTGCTTATGTTTGGTCTTTTTGAAAGCTTTTTTCACTTGGAAAGTAGTCTGAACATTTCTGCACACAATGATATGAAAATTGAAATGAAAAAAGTAAATCTTATTGGTTTATTTTGCGGATATAATGCAGCCCCCCCCCGTTTTGTGATTTTTTTTTTCAATTTATGGATAGTTTTGCTTGCAAAACGCATTCTATTTTACTAAAGTTGGTATGGGATTGGTAGCTTGAACATTTCTGAACATAATGATATGAAAATTGAACTGGAAAAATTGATGCATATTGGTTTATTTTGTTGATGAAATGCACGCCCCCCATTTTTTTAAAATAGTCTTCACTTTATGGATAGTTTTGCTAGCAAAATACATTCTATTTTACTAAAGTTGGTGTGGGATTGGTAGCTTGAACATTTCTGAACATAATGATATGAAAATTGAACTGGAAAAATTGATGCATATTGGTTTATTATGCACATAAATGTATGCCTCCCCCCGTGTTCAATTATTTCAATTTATATAAAAAATATGCTGTTAATTTCAAACTTACATACTTTTTTTTAGTAAAATGGATTTGTTTCATAAAATTAGTTCTCTGGCTACAATGTGGTTGATTTTCAAAAGGATATTCCAAATATTTCTAGACAAATATGTATAAACAGTGACAATAATGGCACATAGCAAGGCCGGGGGGTGGGGGGTGGCCCTTTTGTGGCAAAAATAAACCAATAAGAACCATTTTTTTCAGTTCATTTATATTTTTCTTATATTCAGAAATGTTCAATTTAGTATATCAAACCTTTTGGCGGAAAATTCCTTAGGGATTTGTAGCCTTAAAAAATAGAAATTGACACGAAATTAAAAAGGGATGGGGGGAGGGGCTTTTTGATCAAAATAAAAATATAAGTCTCAATTTTTCCAGTTCAATTTTCATATCATTATGTTCATAAATGTTCAAACTAGTTTTCCAGTTGAAAAAGTTTTCAAAAAGATCAAATTCAAGTACCTAAAAAAATTATTTTTGGTCCGGTCATATACGAACAGAAACAGACTCGAAGTTATGAAATTTTTTTGCCCAGAAAACAATTAGCCACCACCCCAAAAATATTTTTTGATGATCAGCATTGTTAAATTGAGTAAATGAATGCCTAAGATTTTAAAGAATATTTCGGATTTGGAGCATAAAAAAATAAAAAGTGAAAATGGTTGCAAGCAGCCAAGGGGGGGGAGGCCTTATTTCTGATATTAAAAAACCAATAAGAATCATTTTTTTCAGTTCCTTTATATTTTTCTTATATTCAGAAATGTGCAAGCTACCAATCCCACACCAACTTTAGTAAAATAGAATGCATTTTGCAAGCAAAACTATCCATAAATTGAAAAAAAATTCACAAAAATGGGGGGGGCGTGCATTATATCCGCAAAATAAACCAATAAGATTTACTTTTTTCATTTCAATTTTCATATCATTGTGTGCAGAAATGTTCAGACTACTTTCCAAGTGAAAAAAGCTTTCAAAAAGACCAAACATAAGCACTGCAAATGAAGAGTTTTCGGTCCGGGTCAGGGTGACCCGAGAACAGAAGATTTTTAACTTTTTTTGCCCAGCAAAAACTAAGCCCCCCACCCCCCAAAAAAAATTCTCATAGAGAGAACCCCTGAAATGATGAAAAGTCATGAAATTTCAAGTTTCAGATATGCAGGGAAAATTTTTTACAGGGACTCAAACTTGGCTTCGGGTCGCATATGACCCGAACAGAACAGCAGGGTTTGGGCCAGAAATTTCAAGTGGTCCAGTGATGGCGAACCTTCTTTTTCTTGGGTGCCGAAAAAGCATGGGCATGCGCTCTCGTGCATGTGCGAGTGCCCAAACTGATAATTCAATGCCTGGGGAGGGCTCTCTATAAACCAAAAATGCCCTCCAGAGCATCTGTGTGAGCCAAAAATCAGCTGACCAGCACACATGCACATTAGAGCTTAGATAGGGCAACAGTTCGCATGCCAGCAGATATGGCTTCACGTGCCACCTGTGGCACCTGTGCCATAGGTTCGCCATCATTGAACTAGTCCTTTAAACCAGTGTTTCCCAACCAGTGTGCCGTGGCACACTAGTGTGCCGCGGGACATGGTCAGGTGTGCCGCGAGCCCGGCTTGGCTGGAGCTTCCCTGGCGGTGACGGGAAGTGAGCTTTTGGGGCTCGGTGGGAGGGCGCCGGCCACTTTTGCTTCTAAGCTGCGTGGGCGTGCACCCGTGCAGTCATTAGGACCCCCCCCCCGCAGACATTTTTGAAGTGGCGCAAAGCCATGCAGTCCTGAATCGCTCCCTTCTCTGGCCAGCAAAGTTGGCTGCCCGGGAAAGCGCCGCATTTGAAAAGCAGGCGTTTAAAAAGCGTGCCGCTTTCCCAGGCAGCCGGCTTGCTGGCCGGAGAAGCGAGCGATCCGGGACTGCGTGGCTTTGCGCCTTGATGACAACGGTGCCATGGTGGCCCTCAAGTGCTGCCTTCGTGGCACCCCACCACCCGTTCCTGCAGGTAGAAGTCGGGCGGGGTACCGAGAGGCGGAGGCAGTGCGTGGCCGGGCGCTGAGCGCCATAGACACCTGGGAGGGCGAAGGGTTGGATGTGGCTGCTGCCTCTTAGGCGGAGGCGAAGGCAATGGCGGAGTTTGCGCTGGGGCCATGCGGGGCCGCTGATCCAGGGGGCCGCGGACCAGCAAGCCGCCCTCCACTCTCCGCTCTCTCTTTCTCTCTATGTTGCCGGCATGGTGCACGAGAGAGAAAGAGAGAGAGAGAAAAAGGAGGGTTAGAGAGAAAGCAAGAGAGAAAGAGAGAGAAGGAAAGCAAGAGAGAAATCAAGAGAGAGAGAGAAAGCAAGGGGGAGAGAGAGTGTGTGTGAGAGAAAGCAAGAGAGAGAAAGCAAGAAATAGGGAGAGAGGAAGAGAGAGAGAAAGAGAGAAAGCAAGAGAGAGAGAGAAAGAAAGCAAGGGAGAAAGAGGAAGAGAGAAGGAAAGCGAGAGAGAGAAAGAGAGAGAAAGCAAGGGAGTGAGAAAGAAAGAATAAAAGAGATAGCAAGAGAGATAGAAAGAGAGAGATAAAGAATGCAAGAGAGAGAAAGCGAGAAAGAGGGAGGGAAGGAGGGTGAGAGAAAGAGCAAAAAAGAGAGGAAGGAAGAAAGAAAGAGGGATGGAGAGAGAGGGAAAGAAAGAGGGGGGGAGAAATAGGGCGAAAGGGAGGAAGAGAGGGTTTTTTTGTCCAAACATTTTTAGCCCCCCCCCCCGCTCACCCCCTCCCTGCTCAATGTTACCCAGGATTTTGTAAGTGTGAATAATGTGCCGCGGCTCAAAAAAGGTTGGGAAACACTGCTTTAAACTATAAGATGTTTCAACTGTGAGCAAAGTCAACATCCAACAGCCTGTTTTATCCCTCCTTCCTTCCTTTCTTCCTTCCTTCCTTCTTTCCTTCCATCCATCCATCCATCCATCCATCCAGCAACTTTGTCAAAAGTAACCTTAATCTGTTTATTTTCAAGAAAATATAGAAACAGACTTCTATAGTGACAAATACCATCATTTAAAACATTTTAAAAATGGCTCCAATGTTTCCTTGTTTCAATTCTTGGAATTGATTAATAAATAGCATTGGCTCAAAGATTTGCATGAAGACATGAATATTATTCTAGGATTTACAGGCAGTGGTGGGGGAGGGGGAGATGGGAAGCATTTTTGGAGCCCGCCTCAGCCTGAAATTTTTATTCCTCCTGCAGTGTGGGACTGTTAGCAAGCTTCCCTTGATTGTCCCCTGGACTTCAGCCTTCCTTTCGTTTGCAAAATCGTCATTTTGGTGCAAAGGCCCTCAGCGCCAAGTAATTTTTGGCACTTGCGGATCGACCATGCACGTCCCACCTGGCGCCATTAAGTCCGCTGCTTGGCCCTGGAGTAAGCTGTGAGACCTTCAGGCCTTTTCTCCCTGGCTATGCCTCCAAACCAGTGTGTCTTGGTTTAATTTGATTAAGGTTAGCGAGGCCTGCCCCTCTGCACTCCCTGGCACGAACTCTGGTACCGACGAGATTGACTGTGAGTTGCAGACGCTCCTGGGCCTAGGAGCAGGGCCCCCTTCCTCTTGGGAACATTGCCCTAGAAGCTTCTGCCACCAAATTTTGGCTCAAGTCTTGTCCCTGTAGTTTGTTCAGGCCATGACTTCGTTTCCCAAGAGAGGCACATCTAAAGGTCCCAGAGAGGTTAGGCCTACTGGCGATGAAATTGATACTATTGTTATTATTTATGTATTAGATTTGTATGCCGCCCCTCTCCATAGATTCGGGGTGGCTCACAACAATAACAAAGACAATGTAAGAACAAATCTAATAATTTAAAAAACACTAAAAACCCCATTATTAAAAGCAAGCATGCACACAAACATACCATGTATAAACTGTGTAGGCCCGGGGGAGATGTCTCAGTTCCCCCATGCCTGACGGCAGAGATGGGTCTTAAGAACTTTACGAAAGGCAATGAGGGTGGGGGCAGTTCTGATCTCTGGGGGGAGCTGGTTCCAGAGGGTCGGGGCCACCACAGAGAAGGCTCTTCTCCTGGGTCCCACCAAACAACATTGTTTAGTCAACGGGACCTGGAGAAGGCCAACTCTGTGGGACCTAACCGGTCGCTGGGATTCGTGTGGCAGAAGGCGGTCCTGGAGATATTCTGGTCCGATGCCATGAAGGGCTTTATAGGTCATAACTGTTCTGCCTGACCGGCCTCAAGCAATGATTAACGGTCCAGGAAAGAAGGTCAGACACACACGTGGAGAGTTAGTCAGCAAACTTGTATTAAACAGTAAAGAAAAACGTCTAAAGCAAATGGTCCTTACTTTCAGGAGTAACACATAGGATTCGTTGAAAATTCAGTCAGCTACAAAGTTCAGTGAAAAGCCAACAAATACAAAAGTCACAGAGCATAAATAGTCCAAGAGTCTCTGAATATTCACAGCACCAAAAACAGCAGCTTGTCCCAGAGTGTTCAACTCCCACAACGCTGAGTTGTAATCCAAGAGAAGGAACTTCAAAGCAGGAACAAACAACGCCACACAAGCCACCCAGATAATCAGCCACAGTTTGCCTTGGCCCCGTTCCCATTTTATGCCGTTAGTCCACATTAAGGGAACCACACCCAGCCCAGGTGTGCTTCTCCTACTTCTTAAAGAGATCCCTTTGCAAGGCCCTACGGTTGTGTAAATTAATGTATTGTCCTGCAGACGAGCTGAGAGAGGATAAACTGTCTGACGAATTGCCAGCCCCTTCCCCTGAACTGTCTGCCAATTCTTCCTGGCTCTCTGCCCCATCTTCCTGACTGATGGCTACATCTTCCTGGCTGTCAGCCCCATCTTCCTGACTGTCTGCTGCATCATCCTGGCTGTCAGCCAGGCTTTCACAGTCACTGTGTGCCGCGTCTCCCCCATCTGTGGGGGCAACAGCTGGCCCAGGCCCAAACACAGCAATAACCAACACTTTGAATTGTGACCGGAAATTGATCGGCAACCAATGCAGACTGCGGAGTGTTGGTGTAACATGGGCATACTTTGGGAAGCCCATGATTGCTCTCGCAGCTGCATTCTGCATGATCTGAAGTTTCCGAACACTTTTCAAAGGTAGCCCCATGTAGAGAGCATTACAGTAGTCGAACCTCGAGGTGATGAGGGCATGAGTGACTGTGAGCAATGAGTCCCGGTCCAGATAGGGCCGCAACTGGTGCACCAGGCGAACCTGGGCAAACGCCCCCCTCGCCACAGCTGAAGGATGTTTCTCTAATGTGAGCTGTGGATCGAGGAGGACACCCAAGTTGTGAACCCTCTCTGAGGCGGTCAATCATTTTCCCCCAGGGTTATGGATGGACAGATGGAATTGTCCCTGGGAGGCAAAACCCACAGCCACTCCATCTTATCTGGGTTGAGTTTGAGTCTGTTGACATCCATCCAGACCCCAACAGCCTCCAGGCACTGGCACATCACTTCCACTGCTTCGTTGACTGGACATGGTGTGGACATAGTTCCCTCTAAGCTGAGCAGTGAGCAATCACTCACTTAAAAATCATCATCAGCTCAGAGTTTTCCAAATCTGCCCAGAAGCCGAGAGGGAAAGAGTGAGAGGGAAGGAGAGAGAGAGGAAGAGAGGAAGAGAGAGAAACAGATAGAAAAAAGAGAGGAAGGAAAAGAGAAAGAAAAAGAATGGGAGTAAGGAAGAGAAAAAGAAAATCAAAATTTAATTTGAAACTAGCTCAACTATTTAAGTGGCATTTTGATATTGATAGAGTTGCCCTATTATGAGCTCACTGTTCTAGACACACAGTACAGTATTTTATTTTGAAATTCTCTGAGGCAAAACAGGGTGGGGTTTTTATTTGTTTGTTTGTTTGTTTGTTTATTTATTTATTATTTCTGTGCTGCCCAGTCCCAAAGGGACTGCCGCTCAGACACTATACTTTTCCGCCCACCCCCCCAAAAAAATTAGAGGGAACACCGTGTGGAGGTGTATAACTGGGTATAATCCGCATATTGATGATACCTCACCGCATGCCCCTGGATGATCTCACCCAGCGGTTTCATGTAGATATTGAATAGCAGGGGGCAGAGAACCGACCCCTGAGGCACCCCACAAGGGAGTAACCTTGAGGTCGACCTCTGACTCCCCACTAACACCGACTGCGACCAACCGGAGAGGTAGGAGGAGAACCACTGGAGAACAGTGCCTCCCACTCCCAACCCCTCCAGCTGGCGCAGAAGGATACAATGGTCGATGGTATCAAAAGCCGCTGAGAGGTCAAGAAGCACCAGGACAGAAGACAAGCCCCTGTCCTGGGCCCACCAGAGATCATCCATCAACGCGACCAAAGCAGTTTCCGTGCTGTAGCCGGACCTGAATCCAGACTGCTGGGGACCTAGATAATCGGCTTCTTCCAAGGACCGCTGGAGTTGGAGCACCACCACCTTCTCGACAACCTTCCCCTTAAAGGGAAGGTTGGAGACTGGATGGTAGTTATTAAGCATGGCTGGGTCCAGGGAAGGGTTCTTGAGGAGGGGGTGCACAAGTGCCTCCTTATAAGGAGCCGGAAAGGACCCCCTCCCCAAGGAGGCATTGACAATCTCCTGGACCCAGCTCCGTGTCACCTCCTTGCTGGCCGAAACCAGCCAGGAGGGACACGGATCCAGTAAGCAGATGGCAGAACTCACAGCTCCAATGGCCTTGTCCACATCATCAGGTGTCACCAGATCAAACTCTTCCCAGACAGGTGGACAAGTACTTGCCCCAGTCACCTCGACTGACTCGTTGTCAGTTGACTCTGTTATCCAATAGGAGTCGATGTCCGCCCGGATCCAAGCGATTTTATCAGCGAACAACGTGTTAAAATCCTTGGCACTACTCTGCAAGGTCTCCCCAACTCGCCCCTGGTTAAGAAGGGAGTGGGTCATCCTAAACAGAGCGGCCGGGTGGGATTCCGCTGATGCAATCAAGGCGGCATGATACGCGCATCTTGCCGCCTTGAGCAACACTTTGTAAGTCTTAATATGAGCTCTTACAAGTGTTCGCTCGGATTCAGACTTACTCTTCCTCCATCGCTTCCCTAGACATCTCTTCGGGCGTTTCAACTCCCGAAGCTCCTCATTGAACCATGGAGCTCTACGGGGTCTAGTGCCACCGAGAGGTCGCAATGGCGCAATCCGGTCAAGAGCCTCCGCTGCAGCCTTGTTACAGGCCTCAGCAAGAGACTCTGCCGAACTGTGGACGAGTGCATCTGGAATAACCCCATGCGCCCTCTGAAAGCCCTCTGGGTCCATCAGGTGTCTGCGGCCGCACTGTCTAATCGGTTCCGCCTCCCTGCAGGGAAGGATTGGAGCCAGGAAGTCAACCAGGGCTGAGAAGAGAAGGGATCAAGCTCTGCAGAGAATACATGAAAAATCGGCTAAACGTTTAAAGGTGCAGGCCGAAGTGCACATTAGCCCTGACCCCCCAGAGGCTTCTAACCTCCCTCCCTCTGGGGTCCCTGTGCTTTCTCTGGATGAGCCAAACCTAAACAGACCCCAACCTAACTTATGGGGCTTAGGTCCAGAGGAGCCAGACATTATGGAAGATCCCTCCGAGCCAGACCCATCCCAGGCCTTCAGGGAATCTCCATCTCTACCTGCTACCATTACTAATCTGCCTCCAGAGTTTCAATCTATGTATTCTGCCTTATCTAAAGCCATTGATGCCAAGCTCTCGGCTATCAATGTGCCTTCTCACTCTCGTCCCCTTCCACGTGCCCCTTGGCCTGTGAGTTCTCTCTCATCCTACAAAATTCCAATTAATGAGGATTCGGATCCTTCTAAGGATGAGAACGATGATATGGACGTAGAGGATAAAGATGACCCATTCCATTGCCTGTCAGAAGATGAGGAATCTCAATTCAAGATTCCAATCCTGGCTGCGATTTTTCCATCTCAACTCTTCAAATCTCTTCTATTCAAGGCAAGAGTTTCCACAGGCTTAGCCAGGCAAGATAAACAATCTGTTCCTTCCACAGATCCTCCTGAAGAAAATCTACCATACTTCATGGAGGAACAGGAAGACAATGAGGTCATCCCCATGCCCAAATTGTTTAAAGATGCTCTGCTCAAGCAGTGGGACCACCCAGCCTTTGGCTTCGATCCTACAACTAAAGACAAGAAACTATATAAGCTTTCTCCATCTTATGAAGACCTTCTTGTCTGTCCAAAAGCTGATAAACCGACTCTACATTCAGCTGCTGCTATGCCTAGTGAAGCAGAGGAGGTATTAAAACCCTAAGACAAGCACTTAGAGCAAATGCTCAAAAGTTGTTTCTTCGCGGATACCTGGGCTACTAAGAGTGCAGCAGGAGCATCTTTCTTTTCTAGAACTATGCTTTTATAGCTTCAACAGCTCCAGCAGCATATTCCCCCTGATGATCTAAGGGGCCAACAGGATTTCAATAAAGTTTTTGCAGCAGCCCAATATGTAGCTGATGCTACCTTGCAACCATCAAGATTTGCAGCCAGGTCAGTAGTGGCCTCAACGACGGCCAAAAGACTTCTATGGCTCCACCCTTGGCAGGCGGGAGTGAGACAAAAATGGCAGCTGGCCATGGGTCCTCTGAAGCGTGACCTCCTATTTGGCGAACTCCTGGACCCACTTCTCACTGAAACTGCTGACAAAAAGAAAGTTTGCGGGGCCACCAACAAGAAGGCAAAACTCAACCCTTTCGATGTCCCAACCATCAATAGGATGAAGGGTTCGCCTTCCAGAGAAACTCAGGTCAGTATTCCCTTCGTTTTCACTCCCAAGCTGTCAGAAACCCCAGGGGTAGAGGATCCCATTACCAAAGAGGTTCCTCCTCGACCAGAGCTTCCAGAAAGCCCAGATGGTGAGCTTCATTCCACTCCCATAGGGGGGCACCTGGCTTGGTTCTCATCCAGCTGGCACCGTTCCTGTAAAGATCCCTGGGTTATTGCTACTGTGGAATGGGGTCTTCAGTTGGAGTTTATTTCTGTACCTCCCAAACATTTCATTTCTTGTCCGTCCCCAGGTCCTCTCCATCCCGTCTCTGAATGGAGGAGGCTATTCAACACCTGTTATCTATCAGGGCTATCCAACCAGTTCCCTCCTCCCAAAGAGGTCTGGGCTTCTACTCCATCCTCTTCATGGTCCCTAAGACATCTGGAGGATGGAGAGCCATCTTAGACTTTAAAAGATTAAACCAGTTCATTAAATATAAGAAATTTAAGATGCATTCCTTGTCATCCATCTTAGTCGCTATACATCCAGGGGACTTTATGGTCTCCTTGGATCTCATGGAAGCCTATCTCCATATCTCTATTGCCAAGAGTCACAGGAAATTCCTACGCTTTGTCTTCCAGGGCAAGCCCTATCAGTATAGGGCCATGTCCTTCGGGCTCTCCTCAGCTCCTCGAGTCTTTACTAAGCTCCTAGGAGCCGTGGCGGCTCACATCTGAGCCACGCCCCTTCATATTTTATGCTATTTGGATGACATATTAATTCACGGTCCCTCTAAAGAGGAAACCTGTTCAGACCTCAACATTGCCATGTCTATCCTACAGGATCATGGTTTTTCCATCAATCTCAAGAAAAGTCAGCTCTATCTGTCTACTTCTATTCAACACCTGGGGGCTATCATAAATTCAGATCTCTCTCAGGTTTTTCTCTCTACTGAGAGAAAAGTCAGTATTAGGGAGCTCATTTCCCAGATACGATCTCAGAGAAGGACTACCATCGTTACCCTGTCCTACTGGGAAAGATGGTGTCCTGCATTGGCACTATCCCCTGGGCCCATCTTCACACCAGGGATCTCCAATGGCTTCTGTTACCATTCCAGAGATCGGGGAACAGCAACTCAGGACGCCTCATCACCATTCCAACCACAGTCTTAAGATCCCTTATGTGGTGCACCTCCACTGCTCTGGACAAGGGATCCCCCTTCAGGTGTCCAGATCAATTTACCATCACCACGGATGCCAGTTTAACGGGCTGGGGAGCCCATGCCCAGGGCCTGATAGCCCAAGGCATGTGGTCAGCTGAGGAGGCTTCCAGACCTATCAACTGGTTGGAATTGAGAGCAGTGTCTTTGGCCCTCAAACAATTCAAACCGCACATCATCAATCAACATGTTCTGATTCTCACGGGCAATATAGCTACAAAGAGACATATTTGCAGACAATGGGGCACCAGGTCCAAGGCCATGATGAGAGAAGCCCTAAAGTTGGGTCTCTGGGCAGAGAGGCATCTACAGTCGTTAGGGGCCGATCACATATCAGGAGTCCTCAATGTACAGGCGAATTGGCTTTCCTGGTCGACTCTGGATCCAGGGGAGTGGAGCCTTCATCCGGCTCTGTTTCAGTAAACCTGCCTCAGATTTGGTCACCCATTGCTAGACCTATTTGTGACTGAGGCCAATGCTCAACTCCCTCGATTCTACTCCAGTTTCCCATCCCTGTGAGTGGAGGCAACAAATGCACTCAGAATCCCTTGGCCTCAAGGGCTGCTTTACGCCTTCCCTCCAATTCCAATTCTTCCAGATGTGATCCACAAGATCATCCTTGAGAAGGCCCAGGTGATTGTGATAGCCCCTCACTGGCCACGCCAGCCATGGTTTGCGGAGCTACAATGTCTGTCTGTCCAGGACCCTGGGCAACTCCCTGTTTCGGAGGATATGTTGCAATAGGGGGCCTCTCTCCATCCAGATCTGGAGTGGTTCCACCTCACCGCTTGGCTATTATCCGGTGTGACTTAGATCTGCGAGGATATGACCCGGACACTGTAGAAATAATCCTAAAAGCCAGAAGAGTTTCCACCAACCGGATTTACGACCATACCTGGTCCAAGTTTCACCAATGGTGTTCACAGGAGGATTTATCCCCCCCTGTGTATTCCCATTCACAGCATCGTAGCCTTCCTCATGAAGGGGTTCCATCAAGGTCTCTCATCCAGCACCATCCAACGTCATCTGGCTGCCCTATGTTCAGTCCTAGCAGAGCTTCGCAGACAACCACTCCGCTCCTTTTCAAGAATTCCTAAGAGGTATTTTGAACTTCAGGCCTTCCAAGGTTCACAGATACCCATCCTGGGACTTCCCGTGGGTTCTCCATTCCCTCACTCAGGCACCATACAAACCCTTTAAGATCAGCATCCTTCAGGTACTTATCTTACAAGGTAGCATTCCTGGTGGCGATAACATCTGCCTGATGCATCTCGGAATTGGCAGCCCTTTCCATTCGACAGGATCTATGCCAGTTCCATTCGGACAAAGTAGTCCTGCGCCTGGACCCCACCTTTCTACCCAAGGTCAGTTCCATGTTCCACAGATCCCAGGACATTGTGTTGCCTTCCTTTTGTTCCAACCAGAACCATCATCTTGTGGTCAGATGGCACACCTTAGATCTCATCAGAGCGCTGAGAATCTACATCCAACGGACGAGACCCATTTGAAGGTCTGAAGCCATATTCATGGCCTACCATCCCAGATCCCTGGGATCCAAGGTATCCTCAACTTAGGTCGTTGGATCCGAGGGACTATCTCAAAGGCTTATGAGTCAGCTTCCCTCACCACAGTACATTCCACAAGAAGTGCAGCCACATCTGCCACATGGTCAACTCAAGCTCCATTGGAAGAAGTCTGCAAAGCAGCCACTTGGGCCTCTCCAAACTCTTTCATAAGGCATTACAAAATTGACTCTTACACTTCAGCGGATGCTGCCTTTGGCAGAAGAGTCCTCCAATCTGTTATCTCTCACGATAGCGAACTAATCCCTCCCTAGGAACTCATCTATTGGGTATGACTACGTGACTGCTGGACCCGCGCTCTCAGTACGAAGAATAGGCATTGATTGCTTACCTGAACGCCTCTTCTCGTATGATGAGCGGGTACAGCAGTCACTTCCCTCCTTGTTTTTCCTTTCTAACTATGGTTATTCCTTTAACCTGTATCTTTTCCTATCATGAGAGTTGTACACTATTGAGCCACCACAATTGAGCCTAAGTCTATGGATTCGCAAATTCTGGGGAAGGGGCGGATCCAGCAGGCTTTTTAAAGACTAGGCTCGGTCCCGGACAGATTGGACAGCGAACAACCCACGTGACTGCTGTACCCACTCATCGTACGAGAAGAGGCGTTCAGGTAAGTAATCAATGCCTATTTTCCCTCGGGTGCCCAAAGAGCGGGCATGCACACTACTGCACATATGTGAGTGCCCACACCCATAATTCAATGCCTGGGGAGGGCAAAAACAGCTTCCCCTCCCCAAGGTTCTCTGGAGGCAGGAAATGGACTGTTTCCCAACTTCTGTTGGGCCCAGTAGGCTCATGTTATGCTCTCCCCAGGCTCCAAAGGCTTCCCTGGAGAGAAGAGAGCCCCCCCCCGGAGACTCTCTGGAAGCCAAAAATGCCCTCCCAGGGCCTCTGTGTGAGTCAAAAATCAGGTGGCTGGCACACCCACCCACACTGAGCTACAGTAATGGCTCGTGTGCCAGCAGATATGGCTCCACATGCCACCTGTGCCATAGGTTCGCCATCACTGGTGTAGGTTTTCCTGCCTGAGCAGGGGTTGGACTAGAAGACCTCAACAGTCCCTTCCCATTCTTCTATTCCAATGACCACACTTAAATTATCACTACTAACAAATAATTATCACTACTTCTCAAAACTTAAGAGTTTAAAATAATTCTGAGAAATAACAGCGATTGTATTAAGCCAGTGTTTCCCAAAGTGTGGTACCCGTACCCCCAGGGGTACGGGAAGAGTTTGACGGGGGTACGTGTTCAGAAAAAGTTCTGAAAAACAACTTGCCTTTTCCAACTTCATATTTATGTGAAGTTGCTTTTTCAGCATTTCTAGACATTAAGTCAAAAAAAAGGAACAGAGTATTGGACGTGGAACTGCATCTCAGATTAAAATTAACAACCAGGGAACCCAATTATGATGATCTGTCATCCCAGCACAAATAATTTCATCCTTCTCATTGATCCAAATAAATGTTATTCATAATATAACTTTTATTTATATTTTATTATGAATACTTTTATTTTTTGTTTATTATCATTTTGTGTATGTGCCAAAAAAAAGAAAAAATGAATATATTTTGATTGTTATTAAAACAATCTTTTTGACGAGGGGTACTAAGCGTTAAGGAAAATTATAGAATGGGTACACATATGTCAAAAGTTTGGGAAACACTGTATTAGACAGATAAGTTAGAGTGATCAGGGAAAATATTGAAATGTAAATATCTGCTGGCAAGAATACAATGCCTTAGATTTTTGGTAATATTTGCAGTGACTAGGAAAAACAGCAACAAAAGAATTGGTGCCCAGATTGCAACAAAATGGATTTCTGTAAGGAAAGAACATAGGATAATAGAATTGGAGGGATCTTGGAGGTTTCCTATTGAAACAACCTGTTCAAGAGGAGACAGATAAATGGTTGTCCAGTCTCTTTTTGAAAGCCTCCAGTGATGGAGCATCCAAACTTCTGGATTGATTCATTGTTCTCACTATCAGGACCTTTCTTCTTAACTCTAAGTTGGATCTCTCTTTGACAGGTTTCCCTCCATTACTTCTTGTCTTACCCTCAGGTACTTTGGAGGATAGATCAATGACTCTGCTCTACAACAGCCCCTGAAGTACTAAAGGGCAGCTATCATATCATCCTCTAGTTCTTCTCTTCATTAAGCTAGACATACCTAGTTCCCTCCAGCATGTGGTATAGCCTCCATACCCCAAATCATCTTTGTTGCTCTTCTTGCACTCTCTCTCAGCATCCTTTTTGTATCATGGTGACCAGAAATGGATGCAGTAATACAAGTGCAATCTCCCTGGTGCAGTATAAAGTAGTACAATCACTGATGGTTCTATCAGATTGTGGTAGGTACACCCATTTAACCAGCAAAGTTTTATAGCATGTGAAGATCCCTGTATAACTCTCAATGAACTCCCTGCAACAAGGAAATGATTCACTGGAGCTCTGAATTGAGAAACTAAAGATATTAAACTAAAGATATTAAAGGAACTAAAGATGGGAACTAAGAGACAGGTCATTGGCACTCTGAACTGAGATATAACCAAACAAGACAGACACAGACTTCAATGGGTCATTAGAACTGCAAAAAAAGAAAAAAAAACAGTAGTACCAACATGCTTTCCATCGAGGAGCTACATCCTGGACATAAATTGTTTCAACTTTTACCCTCAAAATGCTGCTATGGAGCACTGCACACCAAAATAACAAGGCACAAGGGCAGGTTTTTTCCACATGCCATCACTCTGCTAAACAACTAATTCCTACAACAGGGGTAAAATTAATTTTTTTTTTCTTCTCTTCCCTTCTCTTCTCCTCTCCCCTCCTCTCCCGTCTTCCATTCCACTCGATTCTGGATTTCAGTTTTCTAATCTTAACTACTCTCTCATCACACTCTTTGAAGTATAATTTTGCTAACAATACCTTAAATCCTGGGAAGTCAACAATAGGGGCTAGAAGCCACTTAGGCCAGCTAAGGAGCACTTCCAATCTGCCATTTTTGATTGTTGAGGGGAGGGGGGGAGGCAATCTATTTAGAACAATCCCTGGGATGGTTCTGCTGTTTGTCTGCTTGCTCACACAGTGGGCTGTTCACTTCTCTCCTTCTCCCTCTCCCAGGGTAGACATTTGCCTCTGGTGTGAAGAAATACAGATGTTAAGACAACACAGCAGACAACTGTGGTTTATCAAAATTCCACTACTGGCACTGACGGATGTCAGATTAGATCATTCAGGGTTGGAGGAAGAGCAAAGAAATGGTTGGGTTTGAGTCGTGTGTGGTTTGTGTTTGGAGAAATAAGACGTCACCTTGTTTCTTTGTTAGAGGGACTTTGGGGCTTCAGAGAGACAGGCATGCCTAAGGCTGTTGGGGGGAAAATCTATCCTAAACCTTGTCACTAAGGTAGATAATAAAGGGTAGAGGTCAACAGAAAAAGAGAAAGGAAGGCAGGAAGAATCGGATTATAACACCAGGAAAAACTGATGGAGCACCAAGAATTCTTAGAGAAAGGGAGACCGATTCTTCATGTAACTGCATCCAGTTTTGGGCACCACGATAGAAACGGGCCTTGGAAGTCGTGGTTGAAGGCTTTCAAGAAGAGACTGGAGAGCCGTCCATCTGGAATGGTATGAACTAGCGATGGAGAAGCTTTCTTTGCTTGGGTGCCAAAAGGGCACGTTCGTGGGCAATATAACGGATGCTCGTAATGCCCATACCCAGAATGCAATGCCCTCCCCCATGCATGCCCACACAATCCCCCAGCACTGCGCCACCACACATACACACAACTCTCCCTGAAGCCTCTGGACACTGTAGATGGTGAAAAACGGGCCCAGTGGGCCTACTGAAGTTTCAAAAATGGACTTCCAGTAGGCCCATTGGGCCTCCCCTCTGAAGTCTGGGGAGGGCAAAAACTGCCCCTCCTCATCCTCTGGGAGGCTGAAAATCTTCTGGCCAGAGCACGCACGCATGCTGGAGCAACGCTTCATGTGCCTGCGGGTATGACTCTGTGTGTCACCTGTGGTCTACATGCCTTACGTTCACCATCACGGGTATAAACTCTCATGAATGAAGGCGAGTATACGTGTCGCATGATAATGTGACAAGATCCAATCTGAGTCGGTCACCAGAGGTTTTGTCTTCTGAGCTTTTGGACTCGTGCTGGAGCCCATCTTTAGGGAACGTCTCTCCAGCAGAATGTGGTATTCATAACGTCTCTCCAGCAGAATGTGTTGTTTGTGTGTGTGTGTGTGTTGGTGGGGGGTGGGGGTTAGATGTTGATTGGGGCAGTGGTGAAATCCATTTTTTTACTGCAGGTTCTGTGGAAGTGGCTTGGTGCACATGACAGCGGAAGGATACTGCAAAATCCCCACAGTGGTTGACTGTGTAAAAGTCTTATAGCAAGCCATTGTAGTCTGAATGTGGTCAGATGCTGGAACTCACCAAAGGATTTTCTCCCTGCTCCGACTTCCCATCGAAATCGTTTTGCCTTCACCCAATTGAATTGTTGAGCAGTTTAAAATAATAATAATAAAATGGAGCCCCCTAAACTCTAACGCCCTGAGCTAATGAGAAAACCCCTCGAGAGTACAAGCCACAGACTCTTCCAGATAAAGAGAGAGAAAGAGTAAGTGTTGCCACTGGAAAGCATGGTCAAGAATCCCTGATTGGTTGCATTAATAGCATAAATTTCCCCTTGGTCCCCAAGAGACTCGTTATCCAATGATTGAAAAGCCTTGGTATCAAATGGGCTTTGGAGAGTTCCGGAGACTCTGTTTCTCCTGGGGCACGAATCGGTATTAGAGGCTGAATAAAGTTATCTTCAGTGCCTATGAAAGAGATCTAACTCACATCTTCAGAGGCTGCACTTGTCCCTGCAGCCATACATGGGAACCAGCCTTTGTCATTGATCGCGCATAAAAAAACATGGCCCCACTTTCATAGCCACAAGCAGGGCAGGAAAATGCTTCCTGCTTTCAAGGAAAGAGCTGCAGGAAAAAAATCAACAACCCCAGGATCTTAGATCCTGTCACATGGAATGAAGCCAGGAGTCGACTTTGGGGTGGTATTTTCAGTAGCCCTGACTATCCAGGTTTCAAGCTCTTTGCCCCCAAAAGTGTCAACTCTCAGTGTTTTGTGTTTGAAGCTACTGTATTTTTTGGAGTATAAGAAGCACCTTTTTACTCCCCATAACAGGGTGAAAACTTGCATAGTCTTATACATGTGTAGCCCCCCCTGAACCCTCCCCCCCTTTGGTCTCTGCCTTGCAAATTTACCTCCTTGCAGCAAACAGGCAGTCCAGAGCCTGATTAGCAGAAGAAATTGAGTATCAGCCCCCAACACACAGTTGATTCAGAAACAGGCAGGTTAGGGGCTAGAACTGAAAGTGAAACCAGCTGCAAGGATTCAAATGCTCCCAGATGGACTCTTGGCAATGTCGGACTGCTGGAACTGCTAGGAGGTAAGACAATCACTACAAATGTCTTTAGAATGTTCAAATTAAACTTATTTTTAAAGACTGCTTTATTATTGGTTTAGACAACTTAACAAAATGAAGAAGCTTTTTAAAACAAATGCTTGGTCTGAAGGGGCCCAATGCTATTGTATCTTCTTTTTAATAGCAGAGAATAACTATACTTCCAGAAAGCCATATCAAATTTAAAGATTTATAAAAGTATAATCTGAAATGTAACAGTGTCCCTTTTAATATTAAGATAAGGCAGCTGAGTTAAACTCTGATTTAGTCATATTTGGAATAGATCTGTTTAAATAGTTGGAAGGAATTAGTGTGACTACATTTAAGAACATTTTCTGGCATTAATATACTGCCATAATGTCCATTTCTCCAATGTTTTGCTGTTTCTATGGGTCAGGCACACATGCACAGAAATACACCGCAGACAGTGTGTATCACCTGTGCTGTTTGCTGTTTGGCAAACAGAGAGCAGAGGCCTTTTTTCTTTGTTTTCCTCCCCCAAAACTAAGGTGCGTCTTATACTTTGGTGTGTCTTATACTCTGAAAAATACAGTAAGTGCAGCGTTTTTCATTTGGCGGGCCCCAGGAGAAGAGCCTTCTCTGTGGCGGCCCCAGCCCTCTGGAATCAACTCCCCCCAGATATTAGAACGGCCCCCACTCTCCTTGTCTTCTGCAAGTTACTCAAGACCCACCTATATTGCCAGGAATGGGGGAACTAAGACATCTCCTCCAGGCTTTTTTATATTTTATGTTTGGTGTGTATGTGCTGTATGGTTTTTAATTGTTGGGGTTTTTTATATATATTTTTATTATTAGATTTGTCCCATTGCTATACTGTTTTTATTACTGTTGTGAGCCACCCCGAGTCTTCAGAGAGGGGTGGCATACAAATCTAATAAATTATTATTACTATTTTTATTTTTATTATTATTTTTATTATTATTATTATTATTATTATTATTATTATTATTATTATTATTATTATTATATCTGAAGCTACAAAGCAGGAATGAGTGAGGCCACCCTTGGGATTCTGTGCCCAGTTCTGGTCAGCAAGATACAAAAAAGATGCTGAACAATTAGTCTACAACTTCTGTCTCTGACTTGTAGGTGTTCCATTGCTGGTGGTTTTCTTCCTTTATTATTATTATTTTATTTTATTTTTATTGAGAATCTTAATATATATATTTATAAGTAATATCGAAATTGCAATATATGAATTAACCAACTATAACAAAAGCATAAACAATCCATACACATACAAAAAAAGAAAAAGAAAAAGAAAAAAAGTTTAAAAAGAGAAATGTCCTATTTTTTACTTTTGAAGTATATCATTCTATATCTTATGCAGTTATTTGCATCATTCAACATTATTATTTTTATTTATTATTATTTATTAGATTTGTATGCCGCCCCTCTCCGAAGACTCGGAGCGGCTCACAACATGCAATATACAGAGTACAAATCCAATATTAAAAACAGTATTTAAAACCCTTATAATAAAAAACAATCATACAACCCACATAAACCATACATAAATCATAATCGCTGAGGGGTATATTAATTCCCCCAAACCTGGCGACATAGGTGGGTTTTTCAGGAGCTTACGAAAGGCAAGAAGGGTGGGGGCAGTCCTGATCTCTGGGGGGAGTTGATTCCAGAGGGCTGGGGCCGCCACAGAGAAGGGTCTTCCCCTGGGTCCTGCCAGACGGCATTGCTTAGTCGACAGGACCCAGAGAAGGCCAACTCTGTGGGACCTAATTGGTCGCTGGGATTCGTGCAGCAGAAGTTTTCATAGTTGGTGATTAATAATAAAGTTATTAAAGTTAAATAGATTGTAACTTGAATAGTTCTCTCCACACTTGCACAATAAGCAGTCTTCAATTTCACATTTTTCCTGCTGGTGGTTTTCAAGAAAAGATTGGGCAATCATTTCTCCGAGATGGACTTGCTTTCACGATGGATCACCCTCCAATGGGCTTCTATGCATTGTTCTTGTCCTTTTCTCGGATGCTTTGGAGAATAAATTGAGCCTGTGACAATCCCTCAGGCCCTGGAAGACAGTCATCGTGTGACCCCCCCAATCCTACTCTTTGACATTCCTAGCGTCCTTCATTGTTCATCATACAATTTAGCCTCCACTCCCCTAATCACCTTTGTTGCTCTTCTGTGCCCTCTTTCTAGGTTCTCAGCATCTTTTTGGTATCATGGGGCCAGAACTGGACACAGTATTCCAAGTGTGGTTTTACTGGTGCAGTATAGAGTGGTACAATCACTTCTCATGAGTTTGATGCTGTTGCTCTGTTGGTCCAGCTTAGTACACCATTGGTATAATTATTAATAATTATTATTGATTGTTAAGCATTATTGATAATTAGCAGGACTCACATTCATATCATAAACCAGATTTCTTCAAGAAAGTGTTCTCCATATGTGATTTACACTTCATGTTAGAGTTTACAGCAATCCAACCAGCACACAAATAAATAATTCAGCAGGATTCATATACAGTGATCCCTCTATTATCGCGAGGGTTCCGTTCCAAGACCCCTCGCGATAATCGATTTTTCGCGATGTAGGGTTGCGGAAGTAAAAACACCATCTGCGCATGCGCGCCCTTTTTTTCTATGGCCGCGCATGCGTAGATGGTGGAGTTTGCGTTCCCCGCCGCCCACGCAAAGGGGAAACCCCGATTCGGCTCCTCGCTGCTGCTGCGCTACCGAGCAGATCAGCTGCTGGGCGGCCAAAGGAACCTTCCCTGGGTCTTCCCAGCTGCCCACGCAAAGGGGAAACCCCAGCTCCTCGCTGATGCCCGCCGCTCGCCCGCCCGCCAGCAAGAGGGGGAAGACCCAGGGAAGGTTCCTTCGGCCGCCCAGCAGCTGATCTGCTTGGCACAGCAGCAGCGAGCAGACGAAGATCGGGGTTTCCCAGCCGCCCACACAAAGGGGAAACCCCGGCTCCTCGCTGATGCCCCCGCTCGCCCGCCCGCCGCCCGCCAGCAAGAGGGGGAGAGATAGAGAAAGAGAGAGAAGGAAAGAAAGAGATGAGAGAGGGAGGAAGAGAGTGTGAGAGAGGAAGAAGCAAGATAGAGAAAGAGAGAGAGAAAGAGAGAGAGAAAGAAAGATGAGAAAGGAAGGAAGAGAGTGACGTCATCGGGTGGGAAAAATCGCGATATAGCATTTCGCGAAGATCGAGATCGCGAAAATCGAGGGATCACTGTATAAAAGAAACTTCTTAATGTAGAGTAATATAAAACATGATGCATGTATAGAATACTCATGCAGCAGAAGCCAGAACCAGAACTCAGAATCCAGATACACATAATCTATATAAACACAAACATACACGTGTGTGTGTGTGTGTGTGTATGTGTATGTGTGTATTTGTTTTTGTAGATTTTCACAGGTATATGTATATGAAGGTCTTGGCATATTCAGGTTTCTTCCAATGTAAGTTTCAGAGATTCCTGGCGATGTTTCGACAAGGTCCCACTCGTCATCTTCAGGCTGGTGCTTTTGACCTTGGGCTAGAGCGAAGAAACCTGAATATGCCAAGAGCTTCATATATATATATGAAATATGTTACACACACACACACACATACATGTGTATATGTATGTATGCTCAAAAATATAAAGGGAACCCTCAAAGAACACATACTAGATCTGAATGAATGAAATATTTTCCATGAATACTTCGTTCTGTACAAAGTTGAATGTGCTGACAACAAAATGAAATTGATTGTCAATCAGTGTTGCTTCGTAAGTGGACAGTTTGATTTCACAGAAGTTTGATTTACTTGGAGTTATATTCTGCTGTTTAAGAGTTGCCTTTATTTTTGAGAGGTGTGTGTGTGTGTGTATGTAACATATTTTTGCTGATAATTAAAAGAAAGGGAGAGTAGTATAGATCTATTTCAAGTTATTTGACATTTAAAAAGGGAGTTTTTTCTGCTTTTCTGCTGATAAAGATTTTTGGTTTTCCTTCTATCGTGTGTTGTGTTGTGTGTCTTTTTGGACTAATTACCCTGTAATTACGGGCGGTTGGGACACGCCGGCAGAACATTATACATTCTGATTTAAGCTATCATGCTTCCAGCATTCCAACCTGCTCTAAACTAGGGGGTTCCCAGAGATTTCCAAACTAAAAATGTTTAAAAATTAAGATTTTGCTTAGTCCACTGTGAGTGAAACAAAAGAAGAGCCATGTATCCAATATATGGTATCTGGTTTAGGAAACCACCTGTTTCTCATTTTCCTTGACATGACACTGTAGATATTATTAAATTCAGATAGGCCATAGAAATAGGATGCCCTCTTCTCCGTGAAACATAGGGCTCAGGTACACAAACCAAAGGTATAATTCATAGATAATTCTTACATTAGCATGAATATAAATCAGAAAGATTGCTGCAAGGGAAAAAAATGATGAAGAGCTCCTGGGAGGTTAAAAAAAACCAGGCTGTATGTAGCACAGAACCGTATGTGTTTATGAGAAAATTAATTGAAATAGAATTCTATTACTTAGCACAGTAGCAAAGCATTTATTGCTAGAGCGAAAGGTTGGTAGTCAGATATCTTATAGATACACACTGAGACATGCAGGCAAACACACAGAGGGATGTGGGGACCTGATAAAACTGGCCTAATAATTTTGAGCAGGAAATTAGTGTTTAAAATTCCAAAATCTTTTTTTAAAAAACATCTTAAACTCTCAGGTCTGTTCTTTTCAACTAGGTAGATGCTCTTCTGCTTTAGGGCATAGTTGGATGCACCATTTTTAGTACTACCATCATCAACAAGAAAACACTTTTTGCTCAAACATCTAGGAATAACTTTCCATTTTCTTTGACATAATTTATACCTGAGGATGAGTTCAGCTGTGTATGGACCCAGTTCAACATTATGGAACTTTATTCATTGATGAGGAGTTTGTGTATGGATGTTCTGCCTTTCTTTATAAGGTCATCTCCTCGCCATTCTACATCATGCTCCATCACTAAAGGTTTTGAAGAACAGATTGGTCAATCATTTGATTAGATGGTATAAGGACTCCTGCCTTGAGCAGAATGTTAAACTAGAAGACAAGCTTTGATGTCCTCTTCATTTTCATTCCACCTGGGGGAAGAGCTCCGAAGGGCAAATCCTCCTGTTGAGAGGACTTTAAAAGATTCAGAGGAATTGTTCATCCAATTTCTCCACCTACCAATTTGATGGAGAACCTCAAAAGGCCTTTGAACCAGAAGGTAGTATTCAGCCAGTTCAGACTGATTCGCCCGAACTGACAGTAGAAATCGTGAGTGGTCATCTGTCCAACCACCCTGGCTCTATGCCATCCTATCTGGACATGTTTTTGAAGCTAGGAGCATGCATGGAAAGCATGTGTGTGGATAAAGCACATGCATCGAAAGCCATGTGCAAATGTGGAGGTGCCGCATGCAAGTGAAGCATTCTCGAACCGGTAGGGAAGGTAAGTGAAAACTATCCCTGTTTTGAACCTCTTATCAAAATAATAACAGTGCCAACTCAAGGTTCATTGGGAAGCAGAAGAACCAGAGTTGGAAGAGACTTGTAATCCAACTCCTGCCACATGCCTCCCAGAGGCCTATTAGATCGCACAGAATCGGCCTCCTCCAGGTCCCGTCAAATAAACAATGTAGGTTTGTGGGACCAAAGGGGAGGGCCTTTTCTGTAGCTGCCCCGGCTCTATGGAACCAACTCCCCCCCCCAATGATCGCACTGCTCCCACTCTACTGGCCTTTCGAAAAGCTGTTGCGACCTGGCACTCTAACATCAGATGTGCCTGAATAATGTTTGGCTGGTGTGTATGTTTGTTAGATTGATTTTTTTGGGTTTTTTATAATGGGTTCATTAGGGTTATGAGGGGATTTCAATCTACTATTGCTGTTCGACTTCTTTTTATTATTGTACTATTGTAATATTTTTTTAAATTGTTGTAAGCTGCCCTGAGTCCTAGGGGATTGGGCAGCATAGAAGTTGAATAAATGAACTCCCTGCTCAAGCAGAAAAACCCTGACCAGTGGCAGCAAATCCTTTGGAGACCGAGCGCCAAACTACAACCCAAAACTCACGTATGTATCTTGGAGTGCCAAGAGGGCAATTTACTGTATTTTTCAGACTATAAGACGCACCAAGATTTTAAGGAAGTAAGTAGCAAAAAATGTTTTTGTCCTCCCTGGCCTCTCAAACCTACACATCCCATTTTTTTGCAAAAGCAGATGAAAAACAGGTCCATTTTTTGCAAAAAAAAATGGGGTGTGCAGAGGGTTTGGGAGGCCTGGAATGCTTCTGAAGACTGGGGGAAGGCACAAACATCCCAGTTTTTGTGGAAAACAGGTCAGTTTTTTCACAAAAACAGTGTTTTTGCCTTCCCCCAGCTGCCAGAAGCCACCTAAACCCTCTGCGTGCTCTGTTTTTGTGAAAAATAGGCCAAATCTTTTGCAAAAATGGGACGCAGCACACCAAAAATGCATTCAGTGTATAAGATGCACCAATGTTTCCACCCTCTTCTAGGGGTTATTGTATGACCATGATGAATTTGGTTGAATGGTTTTAAATGTCTGGAACTTTAAGATTTAGGTTTTATGCTTGTGGTTTTATAAATTCTGTATTTTATATTGATTTTATTCTTGTAAGCTGTCCTGAGTCCGCTGGAGAAGGGCGGCCTAGAAATTCAAATATATAAATAAATTGCATTGGCACTCTTGAAAGACCATGGTATCAGGCCCTGGATTCTCTAGAGCACGAAGCCTGGGTGGGTTAGTATGGAGGGTAGACTGTTACCCAAGCAGTAGATTCCCCCTCTCCACGTCTCTGAAATATTCCAAGGGAATGGCAAAGGCCAATACAATGGGTTCCAGCCAGTGTTCCCTCTAATTTTTTTTTTTTTGGGGGGGGGGGAAGTATAGTGTCTGAGCGGCAGTCCCTTCGGGACTGGGCGGCACAGAAATAATAAATAAATAAACAAAGAAACAAATAAACAAATAAAAAACCCACCCTAGTTTGCCTCAGAGAATTTCAAAATAAAATACTGTACTGTGTGTCTATAACAGTGAGCTCATAATAGGGCAACTCTATCAATATCAAAATGCCACTTAAATAGTTGAGCTAGTTTCAGACTAGATTTTGATTTTCTTTCTCTCTTCCTTACTCCCATTCTTTTTCTTTCTCTTTTCCTTCCTCTCTTTTTTCTCTGTTTCTCTCTCTTCCTCTCTTCCTCTCTCTCTCCTTCCCTCTCACTCTTTCCCTCTCGGCTTCTGGGCAGGTTTGGAAAACTCTTGAGTTGATGATGATTTTTAAGTGAGCGATTGCTCACTGCTCAGCTTAGAGGGAACTATGGTTCCAGCTACGTTGCAGGAGTGATCAGAACATGACTCTACACAGTCATGAAATGCTTCCAGGACTTTGGCTCCAGATTTTGCCTCGAGGTTTACTCCTGAAGCCTTTTCCAATGATGGATAGAGCCACAAGGCAGTGGAAGTTTGCAGTCAGAGTGTCAGGCCCAAAGTAATTATGTGAAGCCGAAGGTTGGCCTGACACAGTTTGCTAGTGATAGAGGAAGGGGGGGGTGAGAGAGAGAGAGAGATGCCACCACACCTTCCTTTCTGCAGATGCCATAGTAACAAACACAGGAAGGAATCAGGAATCCTGCATAGGATTGGCCCTCATGACTGCACTTGTAGCTGTGGGGATGTGAGATGGGGTTTTGACCCGGATGTAATCTAAGGAACTCAGAGTTGGAATGATCCAAGTCGAATCCAGACTTGGCTGTTAATAAATTGTACGCTGAGAGAAGTACAGGCGTGGAAATGATATATTTCTCAGAATGCTATTTGGTTTGCTAACACAGAGTTTCCCTTCTCCTAGAGCA
Source organism: Erythrolamprus reginae (assembly GCF_031021105.1). Classification (NCBI taxonomy): domain Eukaryota; kingdom Metazoa; phylum Chordata; class Lepidosauria; order Squamata; family Dipsadidae; genus Erythrolamprus; species Erythrolamprus reginae. The sequence goes on along the minus strand of NC_091959.1, from coordinate 26,861,962 downwards.
GTGTTTCCCAACCTTTTTTGAGCCGCGGCACATTATTCACATTTTCAAAATCCTGGGGAACATTGAGGGGGGGGCGCAAAAAAGTTTGGACAAAAAAAATATCTCTTTCTCCCTTTCGCTCTATTTCTCTCTCCCTCCCTCTTTCTCTCCCTCCCTCTTTCTCTCTCTCTCCATCCCTTTCTTTCTCCCTTCCTTCCTCTCTCTTTTGCTCTTTCTCTCTCCCTCCTTCCCCCCTCTTGCTGTCTTTCTTTCTTTCTTTCCTTTCTTTCTCTCTCTCATTCTGTCTCTCTTGCTATCTCTTTCTTTCTCTCTTCCTTCCTCTCTCTTTTGCTCTTTCTTTCTCCCTCCTTCCCCCCTCTTGCTGTCTCTTTCTTTCTTTCTTTCTTTCTCTTTCTCTCTCTCTCTCACATTCTGTCTCTCTTGCTATCTCTTTCTTTCTCTCTTCCTTCCTTCCTCTCTCTTTGGCTCTCTTTCTCTCTCCCTCCTTCCCCCCTCTTGCTGTCTCTTTCTTTCTTTCTCTTTCTCTCTCTCTCTCATTCTGTCTCTCTTGCTATCTCTTTCTCTCTCTTCCTTTCTTTCTCTCTCTTGTTCTCTCTCTTCCTTCTCTGCGGAGGCCAGCAAAGCTTTTCCGGGTAGGCTGGCTGGGGGATAGGGCGTGCGCGCGCACGCACCCCCGAAGTTCCAAAGAACCTTCTCCGACCTCCGCTGTGAGAAGGTTTTCTCCGAGCGCTCGCCGGAGGAGCTGGAGACAGGGGCAGATCGAGCAGGAGGGCGGGCGGGTGGGCGTCAGCGGCGAGAAGCCAGGGGCGCGAGGGGAATGGAGGCACTGGGGGGTGGGGGCAGCCGCGGCGCCGGCCTCCGCACTTTCATCGCTCCCCACCCCAAACTTCAACGCCCAGCTCCTTGCGCAGCACTGGAAAAGGGTGCTGCATTTACGGCTTCTACCTGGTGCTGCCAGGGAATCTCCAGCTGGGCAGGGCTCTCCTTAAGCTCTCCTTTTTCCCTAGGAGCTTGGCGGCACACCTGGCTGTGTCTCGCGGCACACTAGTGTGCCGCGGCACACCGGTTGGGAAACGCTGTCCTAGAGGTTGACCAGGGCATCCTTCGTGTCTTGCCTTGTCTTAACGTACCACATCGCTTGCAGACACCGCCTTCATGACCGTTGACTTCTTTTGGTAGGTTTCATCTGCTAGGTCCACCGGAATCCGGAAGGGGCGAGCATAAGTGCACTAGTGTGCCTTCCGTCCCCTGTCCAATTGCCCCTCCTATATCTATATACAGTATCTTTTCTTCCATTCATATATCTTTTGCTCTATTCTTCATTGACGTATTTTATTGTTATATTTTTTCTTCTATCCTTTCCCTGATATTTACTACTACATGTTTTTATTCTCTTTAACTTTCAGTTTGTATTGGACTAAGATAGATAGATAGATAGATAGATAGATAGATAGATAGATAGATAGATAGATAGATAGATAGATAGATAAACAGACAGACAGACAGACAGATAAATAAATAAATAAATAAATCTGTCTTCACATGCTATAGACAAGTCCCTATCTCACCGAAAGTCAATGCCCATCGGCACAGGTGAGAGCTGAGTGACAGGTGGGGACCAAAGGTGAACAAGCTGCCCTAAATTAGCTGCTGTAAAAGGACAGACATGCTCCTACACCAGAGGTGCTACCCCTCCCTGAGCACCCCATACACCCCAAATAAATAAATAAATAATATTCCAAAAAATACGGTAGTCTGAATACTGAGGTTTTAGTTTAGAAAAAACAACTCATACCTGATTAATGTTTTTTCCTCTGGTAAAACCCCCCACAATAACAGCACTTTCAAGGAAACAAACAACTTTTTATTGAAATATAAAACTTTGCATTTGCCACACTTTTTTATTAATGTGACTTTTGCTGTTGTATGCCCGCTGATAATTTTTCTAACCTTGTCTCATACTTTGAGAGCAATACATGCAGTACTCAGGTCATCTGTAAGTCTGTTTCTGGTGTCATTTTTGATATAGATTCAAAGCTGAAAACAGCTGCTCACCAGCATAAGATGAGCCAAAAAAAGGAAGGAAAGCATTCCCAAGTGCTTTCATTGACTTAAAATTATTTGGCAGAGAATCCCACGCTTTAAGGATTTCATTTTCAGAAGGTCTTTTATTTGCTCCTTCTATGCCTTGCCTTTGCATTTTACCAGCCTTTTATTTCCAGAAGTCAGGCTCTGGATTAAATGGCACTCCTGACAAAAGAGGAGAAGAGTATCTTGCTTTCAGACATGCTAATAGCTGTTTAGAAAGGTGAGTTATGAGCTATTTTTACATCATCAGAAATTTAATTTCTTACATGGTAAAAATGCAAAGACAAGAAATTCGAGGAGCAAATAAAAGGCCTTCACATTGGGATTGGTTCTGGACCAAACCTTGCTTGTGGAACAGGAACCAGCCCTCAGCTCCTTCAAAAGCATCCCATTACGGCCCTATACCATTTCAAAAACAAATGGCTGCCCAGCCTCTTCTTAAAAGCCTCCAGTGATAGGAGCACCCATAACATCTGAAGACAAGCTGTTCCACTGTTTGGTTTTTCTAAATGCCCAGAAGTTTCTCCATAGTTCTAGGTTGATTCGTTTCCACCCTTTGCTTCTTGTTCTGCCTTCACCTACTTTGGAGAATAGTATCCACATTCTGTTCTATCATAATAGCTTCCTTCTATTATGTGCAAACACAGGTCACAGATTGCAGACTTAAGTTCTAATTTTCACACTTTTCATCCAGAATCATAGCTTGCAAACCAAGTGATCCATTAGTTCTGTCACCGTTGAGCCACATGTAACATTCGCTCATTTCACAGATTGTAGCATCGTGAAGCAGAGCCGTAGTGACAGACCACTGGCTTGGGCTCCAGGCTGTCGTTGGTGAATAGTGATATTTCTTGTGGGATGGAGTATTTCCTGGGTAGATTCATTAAAGCCTTTGGCATCTGATCAAGCCAGAGAGTTGGGTACAGATTGAAATTAGCTTCAGGCTTTTCTGGTAGGGAAATTTCCCTGCAACCGCTGAGCTGGGAGTCAATGGGGAAGCTGAGGAGCAAATGAAATATATAAGCTATGCCACAGAGCCATGGGGGTGCCTGCCACCATTTGAATGTCAAATCCTGGCAGAGCTACAGAGCAATGAAGGGAAAGGCCTGGCGTGGATTTGCAAGGACAAGCTATGAAGAGCTGTTGGTTTTCAGAAATGGAAACGGGGCATTTCAAAATCCGTTAGAGGGAGAAATTTATGGGGACCGAAAGTACTACGGTTCCAGTGTCATTGGAAATCAGCCAGGATTGGTTGATCTTTCGGTATTTAAAGATGGGGGTGAAGTGAGGAGAACAGGTCTGTAGCAGAGGTGGCAAACTGCTGGTGACATCATGGAGCCGGTTCTGTTAGTGCTGGTCTGTGGATGCCAATCTTTTTTGGGGGGATTTTTTTTGCTGATTTTGTTTTCTGTGCAGGCACAGAAGCCAGGTTTCCGGCACTGTCCATGCACTGCAATCTTGTTTTAAGCTCTCTTTTTTTGGGGGGGGGGGGGTGCACATTTTTGGCATTGTGCATGCGACCATGTAGCATGGAAGGAAGCAAACTGGCACCCAGGTAAATTGGAACCCACCTATGGTGTGTAGAGCAGGGCAGAAGATTTAAAGGTTTGTGCTTGGACAAAATACAGATCAAAGCAACAAAACACAACGTATTTCAGGTGTTTGTTTAGTAGTTTGCACCACTACCTATAGCAGCAGGAAAGATATCTATTCTAGGTTTCATTCTACTATAATATCATGATCATGATCATCATCATCATCATAAATTCGAGGTTAGACTACTGCAAAGCTCTCTACGTGGGGCTGCCTTTGAAAAGTGTTCGGAAACTGCAAATTGTGCAAAATGCAGCCGCACAAGCTATTTCAACATCACTCTGTGAGCTGCACTGATTGCCAATTGTTCTCCGGGCACAATTCAAAGTGCTGGTTATGTCCTATAAAGCCCTACATGGCTTAGGACCATATTACCTATGGGACCATCTTCTGCCTCATGTACCCCACAGAGTCGGCCTTTTCCAGAACCCGTCAGCCAGATAACATCGGCTGGTGGGACTTAGGCAAGAGCCTTCTCTGTGGTGGCCCCAGCCCTCTGGAACAAACTCCCTCCAGAGATATGTACTGCCCCCTCCCTCCTGGCCTTTGGCAAAGCTTTGAAGACCCATCCCTGCCAGCTGTGAGTATTGACATCTAACTCCAGCCGATACCATGAGTGACTAGATGAGGTGAATGTGGCTGATTGCATTGGGATAAATGGGATTTTAATTTCTTTTAGCTTTTGTAGTGTTTTAATATTGGATTTCTATACATTCGTATTGTACTGTATTTATCATGTTGTACGCCACCCTGAGTCAGTTTTTAAAGGGCGGCATAGAAATCTAATTAATTAATTAATAAATAAATAAAATAAATAACTAATAAAATAATCACCATCATCAATCTCAGAGGGAACTGTGAGAACCAACAATGGATTCCTTTTTTGGGGGGGGGGGTGTATCGTCAACTTTCCCAAGGAAATATTTTCTACTTCAGAATTACATATTTTATTATCTTGTATATTTGTATAGAGGGACAGAAATCATTGTGTAAAAATATATTGAGTCCTGCACATTTTGCTTAGCAATAACATGTTCTCTGTGCCATGAGTCTGAAACCTTGGCAACATTAAGACTTGTAGACTTCGACTCTCAGGCCATGCTGCCTGGGGAATTCTGGGAATTGAAGTCCACAAGTGTTAAAGTTGCCAGGTTTGGAGACCTCTTTGCTCTATGCCAGTTGACTGAAGTTGACACTGATCCTGCATTTAAATTATTTGATCAATGGTTTGTCAGTGTTCCAAATAGCATCCAAAATTAAATCAGCGTCCAAGGCTTTGCCTTCTTCAAAGTTCCAGTTTATTAATGGCCATGTTAGCATAACTGGAGAAACCCGAATCTAACGTTAGAAGGGTATCTCCAGCTGGGTTAGAGTTCATTTCTTTGCATCTCCTCCCACAAGCCCATCACATGAACTATACATCTCTGCCAGCATATCTTGTAACTCCCAGCAGCTTCCGGACAGATGCTGAACAAAGGCTGACCTTAAGAACCTAAAAGTAATGTTTCATAGTATGCAGCCACTTCCCACACCAAGAAACATTTCAAAAGAACATATCATAATGTGGCAGGCCAAAACCTACAGGGTCCCTTCCAACTCTGTTATTCTGTTTCTCTAAATTAAGAATACATATATAGAATGGAATAGAATTGTTTATTGGCCAAGTGTGATTGGACACACAAGGAATTTGTCTTGGTGCATATGCTCTTGGCGTACATAAAAGAAAAAGACACATTTGTCAAGAATCATGAGGTACAACACTTAATGATTGTCATAAGGGTCAAATAAGCAATGAAGAAACAATCTATATTAATAAAAATCTTAGGATACAAGCAAAAAGTTACAGTCATACAGTCCTAAGTGGGAGGAAAAGGATGATAGGAATGATGAGAAAAACTAGTAGAAATAGAAGTGCAGACTTAGGAAAAAGTCTGACAGTACTGAGGGAATTATTTATTTAGTAGAGTGATGGTGTTTGGGAAAAAAACTGTTCTTGTGTCTGGTTGTCTTGGTGTGCAGTGCTCTGTAGTGATGTTTTGAGGATAGGAGTTGAAACAGTTTGTGTCCAGGATGCGAGGGGTCAGTAAATATTTTCACCACCCTCTTTTTGACTCATGTAGTATACAGGTCCTCCATGGAAGGCAGGTTGGCAGCAATTGTTTTTTCTGCAGATCTGATTCTCCTCTGAAGTCTGTGTCGGTCTTGTTGGGTTGCAGCACCAAACCAGACAGTGATAGAGGTGCAGATGACAGACTCAATGATTCCTCTGTAGAACTGTATCAGCAGCTCCTTGGGCATTTTGAGCTTCCTGAGCTGGCACAGAAAGAACATTCTTTCTGCATTAGCTTCATAGATTCATAGGGTTGGAAGGGATTCTGGAGGTCTTCTATAGTTCACCCTGGCACTCAAGCCAAGATATCTTATTCAAGGCTGGAGAAATTGTGGTCCAATCTTTTCTTGAAAACTTTCAGCAATGGAACACCACAACCTCTGGAGGCAAGCCATTCCGCTAAATAATTTCTCCTTAGTTCCAAGTTGGATCTTCCTCTCATCAGTTTCCACCCATTGCATTGCTTCTTGTCCTGCTCTCAGGTGCTTTGCACAATAAATTGACCCCTCTTCTCTGTGGCAGCCTCTCAGGTGTTATCGTATTACCCCTAATTCTTCCCTAGCAATAGCACTTAGACTTATATACCACTTCATAGTGCTTTCCAGCTCTCTTTTAAGTGGTTTAGGCTAGACATAGATAGTTCCATTGACTGTTCATCGTAGGGTTTAGCCTCCATCCCTTTTATCATTGTTGCTCTTCTCAGCACTCTTTCTAGTCTCGGTATCTTTTTCCTATCATGGTAACCAGTACTGGATAGAGTACAGTATTCCAAGTGTGGGCAGTACATATATGTGAAAAATAAATATATAAATAAAACTCTTCAATCTCTACCTCATGAATGTATGCCAAATTTCTTGTAGGTCCTTGGAACAGCTCTGTTATTTCATCATAAATAACATGATTTTCATAAACCAAAGGGATGAAACAGGTGTAGCTTTGCTTTAGTGCCAACTGAATCTTGGAACTTTATTTATTCACTTTTATTTTTTATCATTATATTTCTAATCCCTCATTTCATACTGCCTAATGATCACAACTGGATTTTTGGTATCCCCCAATTAGCAGAATCACGTCTCTCAAAAGAGTGGAGAAGTCGTTTAATAATGAACTATTTTTTCAGTTTTGTCTTGATTTCTAAATCTTTGCTGCTATTATAGTTATTGATAGAATTGTTCACATAAATATTGTGGTGGATTTATAAATGTCACATAAAGTTAACAACATAGGCAAGAAGGAGCTAAATCTACCAACGGTGTGAAAAAGTAACTGCCAGTATTCTTGATTTGATTTGTCAACTTTGCAAGTAAGTTTAAAATTTCCCTTTAAAGTGTGCACTGACTTTGCAATTTTTGTGTTAAACTCCGAATTGGGTAGATGATGATAATGATGATAGACAGACAGACAGACAGATAATGATAGGTAGATAGATGCTAGATAGATAGATAGATAGATAGATAGATAGATAGATAGATAGATAGATAGATAGATAGATGATAGATAGAGGATAGGTAGATGCATTGGCATCCTTCAGTCTCAAAAGACCATGGTATCATGCTCTGCATTCCTCTATAGAGCACCTATAGATAGATGATAGGTAGATAAATAGATATAGATGATAGATTGTGTGTGTGTGTGTGTATCCAGGGGTGGACAAGAGGCAGGATGGTGTGGAACACCATTCCACCTGTGGAAATAGAGTTGCATGCGCAGCTCCATCACTGCTGGTGGTGCACGCACCATGCACATGAGATTCAGTTTGTGTGCATGTGCAGTAGTCGAATCTCGCCGGCCCGGCACCTCTCTCCCCAGGTGAATCGGCTGCTGCTCGGAGGGCAAGGGAAGCAGACAGAGCGCCCTTTCGCCAAGCGAGATCCTCTCGCCTCCTCGTCCACTCATGCACATCGCGGTCCAGAATGGAACGAGGGTGGGGGGCGGGCAGAGGTGGTTTTACTTCTGCAGGAAGGATGGAGAATGTCGCTCGGTGGAGGGGCGCTCTGTCTGTTCCCCTTGCGCTCAGCTGCTGCAGCTGATTTGTCTGGGTCCGGGCCCAGCAGCACATCGCTCTCCACCAAGCCTGGATGAATTGGCTGCAGCAGCTTTGGCTAACCGTACCCGTAGGAGCCCATCCCTGATGTGTGTTTGCATGTGTGTGTGTTTCTGTTGAGTCACATGGCTAGCTGATGAGAAACAAATATCTTGAAATAGATCTATACTAGTCTCCTTTTATTTCTTTATCATTTCTTTGCAAATTTGGGGGAAATGTCTCTCTCTCTCTCTGTGAGAAACATAGAAACATAGAAGACTGATGGCAGAAAAAGGCCTCCTGGTCCATCTAGTCTGCCCTTATACTATTTCCTGTCTTTTATCTTAGGATGGGTCTATGTTTATCCCAGGCATGTTTCAATTCAGTTGCTGTGGATTTGCCAACCACGTCTGCTGGAAGTGTGTGTGTGTATCTATATCTATAATCTATAATCTATGTATCTATCAATCTATAATGTATCTACTATATATCTACGATAGATAGATAGTTAGATAGATAGATAGATAGATAGATAGATAGATAGATAGATAGATAGATAGATACAGTAGATTGATAGATGCAAGTATAATTTTATATCATGTCTCAAGCCTAAATATCCCCCAATTTTTTGACATCTGTTTTAGAGTTACTTCACAGACAGTTACACAAGATATGCTCTGTTCACTCTGCCACAGAAAAGATGGTTGATTTTAGATGGCAGTCATCATTTCTTTTAAATGATTCCCTCAAAAGGCCTTCGGGTGCCCTGTTTCAAATCACACAAAATTACAACTTTGCTAGTTCTTTCTCCTTACAGGCTCTGCCACTATTTCTTAGAGTCTCAAAAGAAAACTTGGTCTCTGAAAGGGAATATCATTGTGCGGCTATGATGTCATGTTTGATTTTTCTCCTCTCTCTCTCTCTCTCTTCCTCCCCATCTTCCCTGGAAACATTCCTGAATATTTTTTTTATACAGTTGAAGAGTTGTTTATTAAATCTGCAGTTTCTTCTCCTTTGCTTCTTGCCTTCCCTACTCCAGCATTTCACAGAAAATGCTGAAAATATACTGATTCTGAATAAATTATTTTTCAATTATTTTTATTTTATTTGTTTTGTGGTTGAGGTGCATGCATCTATAAATTATATTAAGAATATTTCTTCTTGTGATCCTCGCTTACCTATAAACAGCTGATCTGACTCTGCATTACGTTAGTTTTAAAATTAACCTGTTTGGGAAATCTTCCCATGTTCACCTTTCATTCTTGAATCTCAAAGAAAGGCTAAATAAAATTTAAAAGCAAATAAAAGTTGAAGAGAAAGAACATTGGGGGGGGGGGAATCTTGTCTCATCTGAAAGTTTCTACTTGTCATATTAAACAGACATACCAGTATCTTCCTTAGGTATTATATTTCAGGTGAAATCTAAAGATGTGAGATTAAAAAAAAACTATGATTAAATATTAACTTGTTGCTGCAGCCTCTGTAAACTTTTGGCTGTTTTGAAATTTGTCCATTTGCATAAGGATGGATCTTCAAATAAGGTAGTGATTTCAAATAAAATGAACCAAAAGAATCAATCTCGATTTTTTAAAAATACCCCAAAATAAACAAGAAAGGTTGTCAATAAACTCAAAGAAAAAAGAGAGGAACCAATCTTTCCAATTTGTATAATAATAATAATAATAATAATAATAATAATAATAATAATAACAACAACAACAACAACAACAACAACAACAACAATAATTGTTCTGCCGGGTTCTCTGGTAGGAGCCTCCCGAAAATTCAAGGGTACAAATTTCAGACACACACACGTTTGAAAATTCAAAACAATGTTCTTTATCACAAAATTCAAAATAAACTAAGCACTCTTTTTGTATTGCAAAGAGCACTCGTCCCAAAACAACCGGGTAGTCTGTACAATTTCCCTTAAGCAGTCATTAAGTACTTAGCTAGCAGCTGTGAAGAAACTTCACACCCCTTCTTCTTCCAACGAAGTGAGACACACACACACACACACACACGTTGCTCTGCTTTGGTTTCAAAAGCGTGAAAAATCAACAAACGAAGTCCAGAAAACAGCAACACACAATTCCTGAAGAACTGCGATCAGATACTCTTCCACAATGGCCCAACCCACATGCTGCTATTTATAGCAGCAGCCCTAATTACTGGAGCCCCACCCAAACAAAGGTGGCCTCTCTTATCTCCTGTAATATGTCCTTACTTGGTCTCTTCTACGTATAATTCTGCGCTTGCGTGGGTCCAAGACGTCTTCATCTGAATCAATGGAAGATAATTGAGATTGACTGCCTGGGCTGTGTGCCAAGCCCCCCTCTTTCAAGTCACTCCCACCTTCTTCGTCCGAGGAAACTAAACTCTGAACTGACTCCATCGGCAATAACACAGGCCTATGGCATGTTGAAGTTTCCCCTGCATCCACCTCCACATTCCCTGGGGCAGGAGCTGGGCCAGAGCCAACCACAACAACAACAAATAATAATAATAATAATAATAATAATAATAATAATAATAATAATAATATTTAACAACAACAACAATAACAATAGCAGTAATAATAATAGAGTTGGAACGGACCTTGGAGGTCTTCTAGTCCAACCCCCTGCTTAGGCAGAAAACCCTACACCGCTTCAGACAGATGGTTATCCAACATCTTCTTAAAAACTTCCAATGTTGGAGCATTCACAACTTCTGGAGGCATGCTGTTCCACTGATTAATTGTTTTAACTGTCAGGAATTTTCTCCTTACAGTGTTTTCCTGAAAATAAGATCCTGTCTTTTTTTTCTTTGAACCCTGAAATAAGGCCTTATTGCCATGCAACCAAAAGCCCAATTGAGCTTATTATCAGTGGATGTCTTATTTTGAGGGGCAAAGGGTAGTTCTGAGTTGCTTCTCTTCTTGATTAGTTTCCACCCATTTCTTCTTGTCCTGCCTTTAGGTGCTTTGGAGAATAGCCTGACTCCTTCTTCTTTGTGGCAACCCTTGAGATATTGTAACACTGCTATCATGTCTCCCCTGGTCCTTCTTTTCATTAAACTAGCCGTACCCAGTCCCTGCAACCATTCTTCATATGTTTTAGCCTCCAGTCCCCTAATCATCTTTGTTGCTCTTCTCTGCACTGTTTCCAGAGTCTCAATATCCTTTTTACATTGTGGCAACCAAAACTGAATGCAGTAGAAATTAGAAACTTTAGAAATTAAAGAATTTATCTAGTCCTGAGAACTGCAATAGATTTTTTGGGGGGGATGGATTCCTGTAAATGAGGTGCCAACACTGAAAAGACTATGTAGCAGACAGATATGTTTCAAATTCATGTCCTTCTCAGACAGAACCCTTTTTATCTCAGACAAAATATGATATAGATTCCTGTAAAACATGTTTTAAAAAATTTAGAGATCAAAATTGCACTCAATTCTTACTTAACTATGGGAGGGAAAAGTAGGCTTAAGGAAGGCATTCCATTAAACTCTCTGCAATGTTGAATGGCTGTGAGAAGATCAAAAGGAAATTCGCAAAAAAAATTTAAAAACCCACCAGGTAAAGTCACAACAGTGTGGTATCCATGTGCTTGTCTAGAGGCATTTCTTTAGACTGAATGCACACATTGACACCCATCTGAAGTATGCATTTAAACGAAAGTAGGACAACATGAAAATTACTTTTATGTTAAATATCAGTCTCCACCATACAAGCATTATTTATTTGTTTCTTTGTAAAAAGAAAAGAAATAAATAAAATTGGAAGTCAATGTTTTTTTCAAAGTATAACAATGAAACAAAAATAAAACCAAGGATTGTCCCTCTTTGTTTCTGCCTGTCTATCACTAATACATTTAGTTTGATGTATTAGAAAGATATCAAGAGGCTTTTAGTGGTGAAGTGATTGTTATTACTGCCTTTAGTTGTCTGGAAACAAAAGTTCAGCCATTCTTTCATATTATATTATTCTATTCATGATTTTCCTACTGGATTTGGGCTATGCTATTCAGAGATGGCATAATTACGAATTGTAGATCTCAGGATCGGAGAACTCAGAATTGAGAAGTGCTTTTCAAGACTTCTTTGCTCTGCTTCTGAGTTTTAAAATTGAAAAGTTCAGCTCAGGTTGAAAAAAATAGATGTACAGTATCTTGTTTGGGAACCTCTCCTGGCAAGTTAAAATTGTTCTTTCAACTATCCAAATAGCCTGATAGTTTTGGGACAAAGCAGTTTCAGATTTTTGGCTAATATGGCATTATATTTAAAAGAAAATGAGGTTGCCTGTGTAGACACCATTTAAAAAGAGCTCATAATTTTAATTAAAAAGCTACTTATGGCCTCGAGTCACAGTCTTTTTAAAGTTGTCTTTCTGATTTTTCCTGTATCACCACTCAGGTGATCAAAATTGTCACCTGTTGGAAGAATGTCTATAGAGATTCTCGGTCATCCAAATCATGTTTGTACCAAAAGTCATTTCTCGTCCCAAAAGCTTCTTCAATTCATTCTTTAAGAAAAAACAAAGTCCAGTGAGCTTTTCAAGAAGCATCTTTGGGAATTTCAAAATTGCTTAGGACCAAATTCTGCTTTCATAATCTCTAACTATAAATCTGTATTCCAGAACTTCAGAGACAGGATATCTCTTCAATTAATAACCCAGCTGATAATGAAACTAACTAACACAATAAATCAATCAGTGAGGGACATGTTATAAAAACTACGAAAGGGGAAAAGAACACTATTGATGTCCCTTTAGCTAAATAAAAATGTAAAATGCTGAAAATTCCAGGAAAGTTTTGAATTCCTCCCTCCTTTGGAGTCCTGTTAGAGCTTCTGAAATTCCAGCATGCAGAAAGAATACTCACATGTGGCTGAGAGGAATCCCCCCCCCCCCATTTTCATTGCTGACACATTCTTGGGTTGAGTTCCCGGCAGTGACAAAGGTTTGGACATTCATTTCTTGGCCTTGATCCAAATGATGCCAAGAAAGAAACTCAAATTAAAAGAAATCCCCAAATGCTTGCAACTACCACCACCACAACAAAAATGTGGCATCCTTCCTTTCACAAGATGAGCAAAATGAAGACTGGCTTGGAGAGAAAAACAGATTTTCTTGAAACAATAACTGGGATTGATTTGATGTCTTGAACTATCAGATGCACAGAGCTAAGAAATTCCTGTCTTCCGGAAGGTTAGTTTGAGAGGGAGAGGAGGGAAAAAGCACATTTAATCTTTTTTTTTTAAGTCAACTTTTCAAACATACCCCCTTTTAAAGACAGCTTTTGGGGAAGCCATGGGGGATTTCTTTTTCTGTCTGTCTCCCACCCACTCTCACCCCCTGCTTTAAAATAATTTCTAAAGACATTCTTGCAAAAACCCAACAACAAATCTCTCTATGCCTCAGAGGGCAGTTTGTAGAAGTTCATCCCATTTCATGGCATCAAAAGAGGGATTTGATAAGTGCTGAAGCACCAGAAGTGGACACGTTGGGGGGAAAGGGCTGTTTGTACAGCTAGGGGGAGCATCAGAAGGCCTGGGATCGGCAGAGAGGTTGCGGAAGGGGAAGACTCTGGGGTAGGTGTCACGGAGCATGGAAGCAAAAGATCAGACTTCTCTGGCGATTCGGGATCCACCCATGGCCAAGCTGCAGAGGAGGTGGGTTCTCTCAGACTTCGAAGGGACAGTGCTGACCAGAAAGTGGAGTCTTGGGGTCTGAGAAGGGCTTCAGATGCCTTTGGTCGATGCTTTCCAGCATTAAATGACAACTTCAGTTGGACGAGGAGAGCAAAATTTAGCTTGGGATGCCAGATGCAGCTTCACAATGGATCTTGCTCTAAATGTGGCAGAAAACAGCAGCTGCAATGAGTTCTTAATTCGCTCTTTGCGGGGTGCTTCAAGGAAGCTAAATAGGCTGTAAATATAAGCATGTATTTCTCTCACCACCACCCCTCTCTCCAACTCTCTTCCTTTCTCTCTGCCCCCCCCCCTCTTTCTCTCCTGTATCTAAGTCAGAATCACAGCATCATATATGTATTTAAGATGATGAATCCCTAACAAGTTGGGACTTTGGAGGCAAGGTGATATTGTAAAGCTTTTGCATTAAAAATTAAAAGCAGGGAAACAACACAACAAACTTACGTTTACCAAAAGTAGCAAAGGCTGTAATCTCTTGTTTCAACTTTAGATGCGAAAAGAATTACTTGAAATTATTTTTGTGAAATCTCAACCTCTCTCTCTATCTCGTCATGTATGTATCTATGTACATAAATATGTGTGTGTTTATACATAACATCAGTTCATGGAATGCAAATTCCAAACCCGTAATTTTAAAAGGTTTTGATCACAGAATGGCGCATTTTGTTTCAAAATGTGTATGAACAGAGGCAACAGCACTTTTTTTAAAAAAAATCTAAAAGCTTCCCTTTATCCCCAAAACAAAAACTGCAAAAATGCACTGCAGTTATGGTGCATATGGAAAGAGGGAGAAAAATATCTTACATTTGGTTTTAAACACAAATACTGTACTCTGAAATAAAATCGATAGAATCCTGCAATGTTGAAGAAGACACTATGTCCCTTTCATTTTGAGTGAAGTTTCTGGGCTGAAATATTCTTTGATCTTAAAAGTTGAGAAACGTGATTCCTGCTTTTTAAAAGCAAGATGAAGAATAATTCATTTTTAATTATTATGATTTTTCTATCATAACCCAGGAATTTAAGGTTTTTTCCTCTGCCTGGTGAGAAATAATGTGGATTCAAAGCGAAGTTACCCATTCCTTACAAATCTTATAAATGAAACGGGAATTTTCAGAGAAATCATTGCAAGAGATTAAGGCACATTGAATTTTAGACATAGGGTGTTCTCATGTCAACAATTTAATATAAATATGCGGTTGGTGACTGTCATGATAACAGTGTCACACAATTCATTATGGTTAAAAACCCACAAGAATTTTCCTTTGGGTCTCTTTCAAGCCAGATGAAGAAGGAGGAAAGGGAGGGGAAAAAATAAAAAATCAAGGAAGAGAGAAAGAGAAAAGAAAACCCCAATGCTAAAAGCATTAGTCTTTCATTTTATGAGACAAAGGCCCTTTCACGATTCTCTCGTTATGGCATCAGAGGCTGGGAGGTCTTCTTTGTGAATTGTGTCAATGCACGGAGAAATTAAACTGCAGTAAATTGAGGAAGGGGCCTTTTGTGCTGTGAGGGGGGGGGCGGAGTGCGTGCTTGCGTCGTTGATCTGAACTCCGAGCCCCTCCTGCAAATTTGCCAATGCCAGACAGATGGCACTGTAAACCAAGCTAGATGGCGGATAGTGCATTTCTCCCTCTGGGTCTAACTCCTATTATGGACTTGAAAATTAACCTGTCAATTTATCAATCAACACCATCTTGGTTCTCTCCCCCCCCTGTTCCGATGCCTGGCATTGCAAGCAAATTTTGCCTCGTAAATAACTGGGGACTGCATGTTTGTTAGTCTTGTGAATGAGTTTATTATCACATTCTATGAATCACAAATGCTGCCTGTTGACTGATAAGCTTTTTGGGGAGGGCGAGGGGGAGGAGGTGTATAAAACATATTAGCTCAAACTATTGGGTAGATAAAGATAGAAGCAGCAGAATAGCAAATACAATTCCCTAAAGGTGGGGGCAGTTCAAGAAATTTTCTTTCTCCCCCCCCCCCCATAAAACTACCATGAGGATTAATACAATTTTAATATTTCACTGCAGATACCTTGACCAATTTTTTTAAAGAAAAGAACAGAATACAATGGGGAAAGTTTTCACTGCAGACATTGGAAAAATCTTGAAATGTCAAAGTTTGCTTTCTAAAAAATCTGAATTGATCCACCTGTGAGATTCAGTTTCATATTCAGGTTAAAAATGGAAGAGAAGCATAGCAGATTTGAATAATTAAGTTAGTATCATATGCAGGGGGGGGGGAGAGATTCTTAATAAATAATCAATCTACTTCTACAACATTCATAGCAAAGTAATACCCTCCAAAGCCTGGAGGGGGAAATGTAAAAGGATTTCCAAGACTGTCACTTAAAAATAACTTTTTGCAGATGCTGTGCAAGAATATTAATGTTTCTTTTCCTCTCTTCAAACTTATTTCATTTGTGAAGTTCTATTAGAGAGGCTTTACTTAACTGGTTGTTTTGTTCTAAAAAGAAAGAAAATATATAACTACAATTTAAGGAATAACTCCAGAAATATATTGATTTCATATAAAATTTTAAAAAGTTTTTTTCCCTTATTCAGGAAATCAAAATATATACACTGTTTGTAAACTGGAAGCAGAAAAAAAAGTGTATAATTTTATCTTCAGCATAATAACAATTGTGAAACATCTGCTTAAAATTGTAAGTATTGTAATCTATTTATAACCTCTCTGAATCTCCCTTTTTTATCATATCAATTCTTGATGCTTTTGCAAAGTGACTTGAATGACTTCATCTTAGCAGATCCCAAAATCTCATTCTGCTATAACAAATTCTCAGCGAGCTGCAAAACACATTGAAAATTGAATATAAATTTACACACATTCTATTTCTTGGATGCAAATATTGAGGAACAAACTAGGAAATATTTCAGATTTCCATCACTGAGGGAAGCAATGAAGCAATATCAAGAGAAATTTGCTGCTTCTGGATTTTAGCATTCATTTAAATTTCATTTTCCCTGGTTTTATTTGAATGATGCTTGCTTCCTAAATAACATCCTTCAAAGTTCCATTAAAAGGAAATAACAATTCTTTTTTTAAAGAAAGGCTTATTCAAAAAACTTTTTCTGAACAGTTTTTCAGAAACAAAATAATACACGCATTTGAAAATATACTGGGGCTTTCTAAACAGCTACGTGACTTAAATGTATTGTTTAATTGGTTTCCCAGTTAAATGCGTAGAGAAAGTTAACATTTATTGCAGTCACTATATATACATGTGTCTGTGTGTGAAAAGCAAAATAGATTCCTAGGTCCTCTAAAATAAGGGTCTGTTATCATATTTAGTTCAAGATTTTGTTGCCTTTTCTTTAACTGTTTCTTCAGCGGATTTTTTTTTTTTTGCCACTTAATCCATGCATTTTTCCTGCTCAGATTACACATTTAAAGCAGCAGCTGCTGGAGTCACTGAATTTGCCGTGATGTAAAATCTCCAGCGCAATTAAGGTAACAGAACTGAATTAGGGAAGACATTGTTATGCCCCTATATCATTGGTTGGAAAGTAATGGAAAATGAAATTATTTGTTAGAATGCAATTTAGGGAACCTGATAGGCTGTCCATTTTATTCAATTTATAATTAAGATAGTGTTTAAATTTGAAATGAATTCTATATATGCGTGCTCAATAGGGACGAGTCCAACAATAAGATGGGATTCACATCTCATTTTATCATAAATTATGTAATAAGTGATAAGGTAAAAACCAGGGCAACTCTCCTTGCAGCAAAAATGAAAGAGAACGACCTCAATTGCCCTAATTCATTCTCTTTTCTCTTTTTGTCTTTTTCTTTTTAAAGGTCTCTTCATTTTCCCTCTGTTCGCATTAGCGCATTATTAGCAAGTAACAAAAGCAAAAATGGGCCAACATGGAAGCAGTTGAAGACGGAGTCCAACACAACCACTGAAAGGTATTGGGTGTTTCATTTGTGGGTTGTTGCAAAAAAAAAGTTTTATTGCCAATATCCCCTTTTTCAATGTTCCTGGTAGTTGGTCTTTTGAAGGGAAAAGAGGAAAAAAACCAGGCTGGAGATTGCAACATCTGGTAAATTGTGTTCCTCAGCTTAGCTGGGGTCTTAACGATGTAAACAGATTATTCCTTAAAAAAAAATAAAAGAGACAGAAAGAAAGAAGGAACAAAAAAAATCCTGCAAAACTCAATGAACTATTTTAAAGTTACTAGTTGGTACATTTGAATGCTTCCAAAGTCTTCTGCTCCTTTTTTTTTTTAAAAAAATTCCCCCTGGAAAGACATACTTTGGAGAATTACATCTTCCATATAAAAGAGTCTACTGGCATAATCGGATCCTGGAATGAGTTTTTAGTTGG
This sequence comes from Erythrolamprus reginae, assembly GCF_031021105.1. NCBI lineage: Eukaryota > Metazoa > Chordata > Lepidosauria > Squamata > Dipsadidae > Erythrolamprus > Erythrolamprus reginae. The sequence goes on along the minus strand of NC_091959.1, from coordinate 26,844,100 downwards.
ATGACAAAGAAACAAATAGATCTATTTACCTTCTTTTTTTAAAAAAAAAATATATATTAAACTTTAAAAGTGTGTGAACTCTGGAATTCAAAATAAAAGAAAGATTCTTCCCTGTTCACTGTTAATATTTTCCTTTTCCTATCACTTCTTGTATTCAAAAAAGCTTTACAGATGGAGTAAGAAGCACTTTTGTTGGCAGGAGTAATAGCTGACTCCTCTCCCCAACTAATTATTTATTAAATTTCAACACTAGCCATCTCACTGTGATCCCAAGCTATTCTGGAGAGAAGATTAGTTATTTCTCATGCTACATTTGTCCTGTGTTGGTCTACTCCTGCATTGAATTTAAAGCTTAGAGGATGCTTGCGGCACTAACCCAAGTTAGACTATATTGTACAACTGCTCAATAATAAATGATAAGAAGACTAAAGTACTTCCCAAGTGGCTCTTTTGAATTTCCTATCAAAATAGAGGCAAAATAAATTAAATGGCTGATTTCAGGAAGGAAGGAAGGAGAGGAGGGAGGGAGGGAGGGGAATAGAACAGAATGGAACAGAACAGAATAGAATTCTTATTGGCCAAGTGTGGAATTTGTTTTTGGTGCATATGCTTCAAATAGAATAAATAGTATAGAATAGAATAAATTCCATAAATGGAATGGAATTGAATGTAACAGAATAGAATAGAACAGAATAGAATTCTAAAATTGGCCAAGTGTTGTTGGACACACAAGAAATTTGTCGTTAATGCATATTCTTTCAGTGTACATACAAACAACAAAGTATATAATCATCAGATGCCAATGGAGAAAGTAATAAAAAAGATGAGAAGGATAACAGTAATACAGCCATACTACACTGGCAGATATCATTAGAGACAAGACAGCACTGTAGAAAGAAAGAGAATTTTACAAGAACAGAACTCCTCCAAACTTCCGAAGGGAAATGTGGGAAGCAAACTAGTCCTTTGGAAAATGAAATCCGAAATCTCTTCACATTCAGTGTAAAATGAATGGTAGGGGGGGAAATGTAACTTCTCTACTCAAACTTGGTCTGGGGTGAATTTGTCCAGGTGTAGATTGCAAAAGACTCAAAACTGATTCAAAGGCACAAAACAACAAGCAAGCTGATCTACCTACATGCACGTGAAGATACACATTTCCATTATGGGAACATGAGAACATTGCTTCAAATCAGATTAGTGCTGGGAACTGTCTGGTTCAGAATGGCAGGGATTGCAATTCTGCAATTTTACAATTGTAAATCTAGGTGTCGCCATTTTGAGTTTGGCTTTTTTTTGGGGGGGGGGTGTCCTGCTTTTTTGACACCCACACAGCACAGTGGGAAGCAAACTGGCAGCGAGGTAAGTTAGAGCCCACCCCAGGGCCTCCTGTTTAAGCAGGGGAGTCACACTAGATGACCTCCAAGGTCCCTTCTAACACCACACTTCAGAATTGCAATTTTGGTCAGAGAGAGACCAAATAATTTTTCCTCTGCTCTACACTAGCAAGGTAGAAGTGCAAGCAAAATAAATGTTATGATATTGAACAGACATCCCCCGCCCTCATTTTAGTTGCATTGAAATAAGCACCCCTTGTTGGCTACAACGCGGCCCACTCACCCAAAGGCATTGGACCAGCTCTGGGATGTTCATGACTTACATCCTAATGGACATTTATTTATTTATTTATTTGTTTGTTTGTTTTGTCCAATACACAATAATACACAATGAGGGTTATAGAGGATACAATCAGGTAGGATGTATTAAAGGGGGAATAGAGGAGAAAATAAAGGAGTGAAATATAACTATGAGAGAATAGCAGGAAAAGATATAGGTATAGAAGAGAAGATATATGAAATATGGGAGAGACAACAGGACAGGGGACGGTAGGCACTCTGGTGCACTTATGTACGTCCCTTACTGACCTCTTAGGAATCTGGAGACATCAACTGTGGATAATCTAAGGGTAGAATGTTGGGAGTTAGGTGAGGATACTACAGAGTCCGGTAGTGAATTCCATGGTTCGACAACTCTATTACTAAAGTTGTATTTTTTACAGTCAAGTTTGGAGCGGATAATATTAAGCTTGTATCTGTTGTGGGCTCTTGTGTTGTTGTGGTTGAAGCTGAAGTAGTCATTGACGGGCAGGATGTTGCAGCATATGATCTTGTGGGCAATACTTAGGTCATGTTTGAGGCGTCTTAGTTCTAAGCTTTCTAGACCCAGGATTGTAAGTCTAGTTTCGTAGGGTGTTCTGTTACGGGTAGAGGAATGAAGTATTTCTGGTGAACTATTTCTGGACATTTTCAAGGGCATTAATGTCAGAAATGCAGTATGGGTTCCAAACAGATTATCTATATTCTAGGATGGGTCTGGCATGGTTAGTTTTGAAAATGAGCAGGACCAAAGTTGAAGATAGATGATAGTATGGTTGCAATTCTCTGTCAATAAATGGATAAAATTCATCTTCTCCATCTTCCACAAGGTTTCCATGATACCAATACCAGTCATCCAGCTGTAGTTTGAGGAAGTCACAGTTTAGGAAGAACCAGAAATCTGGATTGAGAAGTGAGCGAGTTCCACAGCAATTGCAATAAGACTTAGAAGTATATACCGCTTCACAGTGCTTCACAGCCCTCTCTAAGCAGTTTACAGAGTCAGCCTCTTGCCCCCAATAATCTGGGTCCTCATTTTTCCCATCTCAGAAGGATGGAAGGCTGTGTCAACCTGGAGCCTGGTGAGATTCGATCTGCCAAATTTATTATTTATTTATTATTTATTTTAATTGGACTTGTATGCTGCCCCTCTCCGTGGACTCAGGGCGGTTCACAACATATCAATAAAAAGCAATATACATATCCAATCCAATTAATATAAATAGCTAATCTTAAAAAATCCTAAAAAGACTAAAACATTAAAAACCATTTTTCCAGATTCAACCCACAGACATACCACAGATTCATTGGCCAGAGGCTAGGGTCTGTTGTGGTTAGCTCGGGCCCAGCTCCTGCCCCAAGGACTGTTTTGCCCCTGGTGGAATCTGCTGATGAAGGCTCCTCTGACCAAGAAGACATGAGTGACAGGGAGGAGGAGAGTGTGGCAGACAGCTCAGAAGGAGATCAATTATCTAGCTCCTCCTTGGATTCAGAACAAGGGTTAATGATACAGCCATGCATGCAGAGAGTGATGCATAGGCAACAACAACTGAGAGATTATTATCAAAGAAAATGAGGCCACCTCTGGTTGGGTGGGGCTGTGGTAATTAGTGAGGCTGCTATAAATAGCAGCCTGTGGGTTTGGCCATTGTGGTGGATTATCTGATCGTTGTGTTTCGTGACTGCTTTACTGACTTTGTCCTTTTGTGTGCTGATTTTCCCCCGCTTTGAAACTAAACCAGAGCAAAGTGTGTTTCACTTTGTGAAAGAAGAAGGACTGTGAATTGCCTCACAGCTGCAAGCTAAGTGTCACAGAACTGATAAGGGACTTGTATAAATTACCAGTTTGTTTGGAGACAAGTGCTCTTTGCTATACCAAAAGAAGGCTTAGTTTAAGTGAATTTTCATTATAAAGAACATTGTTTTGAATTTTCAAACGTGTGTGTGTCTGAAATTTGTACCTGTGAATTTTTGGGAGAAGTCTACCAGAGAGCCCGACAAAATAGGGTCTAGCGGTGGCATAAATAGGTGTTCAGAGTTTTGAGGAAGGGGAGGGGCTGATTCCAGATAGCCAAGCCCCCCACAGAGAAGGCTCTTCCCCTAGGCCCTGCTAAGCAACATTGTCTAGTTGATGGGACCTGGGGAAGGCCGACTCTGTGGGACCTAACCGGATGCTGGGGTTCATGCGGCCGAAGGCGGTCTCATAAGTATTGCAGGCAGCTGGAAGTCAGCAGAATTAGCCTGCAGTATTGCACTCTAATCCTGTGATGGTGAACCAATGGCACAGTTGCTCGAAGTGCTGTGTTGCCCAACTGTTCCTCTTCAGGGTTTCTGGAATGCATGCGTGCCCGATGATCAGCTGGCCTTTGTGCATGTGACGGTGCCAGAAACCAGAAGAGCTGATCTATGACCATGCGCAGTGGCCAGCGGATCAGCATGTGTGCATGTGTGGCAGCAACTGGAAGACTTGAAAGTCAGTGCACATGTGTGCACCAGAAACTGGAAGCAAATTTTTCATCGTGTGCATGCCCCCCTAGCCGAGGCACAGACGAGCATGTGCAAAGTGCTCCATTTTCAGCAGTCGGTGGCCCATGTGTGCGCAGTCCCTTTTTGGAACTTGGTGCTGAAAATGTTCGCCATCACTGCTCTGACCACTATGCCACTGCAGCTCCTTGTTTGATCATTCTCTATCCCTGGAGCAAAGACAAAGATCTACAGCTCCCTTTGCTAACAGTGCCCCTTGCGGTAAGTTACTGTGAGGGTTTTTAAAAACTTGTTTTATATTTATTTATCCAATTTATTGGCCACCGTAGATCTTACAATATTTGACTGCAGTTCCCACAATTCTCTGCCCCTCTAAACATAATGGTGGGTGCCAGGTTGTAGAAGGTCTGATTGACCCAAACCGCACCATACTGTATATCTCTGTGACAATAACCACCATTCTTAAACTTTACATTAGCATCGCCTATTGTTACAAATGCTTTTCAAGGGCTTTCTCAAAATCAAACAAGTTAGATAGTGATTTGCCAGTAGATACTCAAATGGAGATATCTTGTTTTTATCTGCTGAATGTTTGAAAAGTCCTTCTTTTCAGTCGAAGATGAACTTTGGATGTGAAGTATTTCAAAGACAGATGCAAACACAAAGGATTGGTGGGGAGGAGGGAGGAAGAGCGAGAAAGGGATAACCCAGAAGTTTCTTTTTCAGGTATTTTATTATAAACAGAAGCACAGCAAAGAAAACACTTCAGACTCGTATCAGCACTGTTTCTAGAAAAAATTGCAGAAATGTAGATTTTTGCCCTTATTACCCAGCTTTTTGATCACTCACTTTGGAGACTGAAATATCCACTGATTGCCACAAATTTGTGCCAAAGTTCGGGTTCGGTTCGGCTGGTGTGGCGAAGCCGAGGACCAATGGACAGCCCTCTTCTTACCTGAAGCCATGTGGTCTCCGGACATCAAGGTAAATGAAAGCTGGGATTGGCCATCTGCCTATTGGCCAGCAGTATGCATGGCTTGCATTGTTTCACAAGGACACCTGACCTGCCTCTATAAAAGGCAGCACCTTGGTGTCCAGCCCCATTGTAAAAGGTGCAAGCTAGGCAGGGAAAGCCTGTGTTAGTTTTACTGAGAGGGATAGATAGATTTAGGTTTCACTTTGGTTCTGCTGAAAAGAGACAGACCTCAAAGACCTCAAACACTCTTCATACAAGTTGAAGAGACAGGAATACTTTGGTGAACAACCAGACAGGGAAGGAAAAAAACAGGGGAGGGGAGGCAGGGGGCTAGTTGCTCTATGCTATACTTGCACTTTAAAATTTTTGAACAACAATTTATTTCCTTTCTACAAATGCATTTTTGGGAACAACAATATTACTTTTGGGGTATATTTCAACTTATTTTCTCTATCCTATACTTGCACATTAAAAATTTTAAGCAACAATTTCTTTCCTTTCTACAAATGCATTTTTGGGAACAACAATATTACTTTTGGGGTATTTTTCAACTTATTTTCTCTATCCTATACTTGCACATTAAAATTTGTAAGCAACAATTTCTTTCCTTTCTACAAATGCATTTTTGGGAACAACAATATTACTTTTGGAGTATTTTTCAACTTATTTTCTCTATCCTATACTTACACGTTAAAATTTTTAAAGAATTTTTTTCCTTTCATTCATTTTGTTTCCAAATAACAGTCTTGCAAAGCAACGCCTGCTTGCAGAGCAAACACCATTACCTGTATCCAGAGGGAGGGGGACTCCTGTACCTGTCTGAAAAAAAGGTCTCCAGTGCAGTCTGGGGAACTTCCAGTCTTGCAAAGCAACACCTGCTTGCAGGGCGAATGCTATTTCCTGTATCCAGAGGGAGGGGGACTTGTCCAACATGCAGATTGGTTGGGTGCAAAAATTCATGTATAAGTGATCAATCGAGCCATTCAAGTAATTAAAAAGTGCAATGGCTAACAGCTTGTAAGCCGGCCAAACTCTAAGGAGAATTGTGTCATAAAAATCGAAAAAATAAATAAATACATTAAAAGGGGCAGACGGACACTTTTGTCTCACTGTTGATCTCTGGCACTCGTACTTTTGGGTCCACCTCTGGGCCACTTTCTTTAAATTTCTTTCTGTTCATTTCCTTTTATTCTATATATAAGAAAGCCACTAGAGCTCTTTCAATTTATTTTTGGGTAAAACAAGGGCCAATTCCTATCTCTGCATCTCTTTCTTCTATGTAATATGAAGCCACTAGTGCTCTCTGAAATTTAATTTTGGTTCAAACATGGGGCGACTTCATGTATCTGATTTTGATGTTTTTTCTGTCTAATACAAAGGCTCTACTGCTGCGTGGGCATTTAAGCTTTACAAGGCATTTTTTCTCTAATTCTAGTTCAACCTGAACGCCGCACCTTCATCTGTTCCTTGGACCAGATGGGCATAGTTTGTGTTTGACTAAAGTTTGTGTTCAATAAACCTATTTTTTGCACAGATTTGTTCTGAGAACCTGTAATGTACATTTGGGTCAACCACAGGGACACCTTCTTTCTCTGCCTTTCCTTTTCTACGCAAGACAAAGCCACTAGTGCTCTCTCTAAATGTAATTTTGGGTCAACCATAGGGACACCTTCTTTCTCTGCCTTTCCTTTTCCTGTGTAATGTAAAGCCTTTGGAGTCTTCGTGGAGGGGCGGCATACAACTCTAATAAATTATAAACTATGAAGATGCCATGGGTGATGATGAGGTGCCAGATCACTACTAGTGGACCGGAAACCCTCAGTGTTCAGTCTGCTGTTACTACTGCCCATAGTGGCCAGTGACCCAGTGTGCCACAGAGCGCACGTCCTCCAATCATACAGTACTGCTGTGCAAAATCTGGTGGGTGGCTGCTGTTGCGTCCTCCTGCTACTCTGCATCCCCTGTTCACCCTCTTGCAAATGTAATTTTGGGTCAATCGCAGGACCACCTTCTTTCTCTGCCTTTCCTTTTCTACGCAAGACAAAGCCTCTAGCGCTGACTCTCAATTTAATTTGTGGGCAACTGCAGGACCACCTTCTTTCTCTGCCTTTCCTTTTCTACACAAGACAAAGCCACTAGCACTGACTCTTAATTTAATTTGTGGGCAACCGCTGGACCACCTTCTTTCTCTGCCTTTCCTTTTCCTATGCAAGACAAAGCCACTAGCGCTGACTCTCAATTTAATTTGTGGGCAACCGCAGGACCACCTTCTTTCTCCGCCTTTCCTTTTCTACACAAGACAAAGCCACTAGTGCTGACTCTCAATTTAATTTGTGGGCAACCGCTGGACCACCTTCTTTCTCTGCCTTTCCTTTTCCTATGCAAGACAAAGCCACTAGTGCTGACTCTCAATTTAATTTGTGGGCAACCGCAGGACCACCTTCTTTCTCTGCCTTTCCTTTTCTACACAAGACAAAGCCACTAGCACTGACTCTTAATTTAATTTGTGGGCAACCGCTGGACCACCTTCTTTCTCTGCCTTTCCTTTTCCTATGCAAGACAAAGCCACTAGCGCTGACTCTCAATTTAATTTGTGGGCAACCGCTGGACCACCTTCTTTCTCTGCCTTTCCTTTTCCTATGCAAGACAAAGCCACTAGCGCTGACTCTCAATTTAATTTGTGGGCAACCGCTGGACCACCTTCTTTCTCTGCCTTTCCTTTTCCTATGCAAGACAAAGCCACTAGCGCTGACTCTCAATTTAATTTGTGGGCAACCGCTGGACCACCTTCTTTCTCTGCCTTTCCTTTTCCTATGCAAGACAAAGCCACTAGTGCTCTCTCTAAATGTAATTTTGGGTCAACTGCAGGGACACCTTCTTTCTCTGCCTTTCCTTTTTCTGTGTAAGCTGAAGCCTCAAGCTGTTACTACTGCTCACAGTGGCCAGAGACCGATGGCGCCACAGAGCGCATGGCCTTCCATCACATGGGATTATTGTGAAAAAGGTGATGGCTGCGGCATATCGGATTGCTGGGTAAAATCTGGCGGGTGGCTGCTGTTGCCTCCTCCTGCTACTCTGCATCCCCGTTCACCCTCCTGCACATTTAATTTGTGTGGGCAAGCACAGGACTGCGCTGCCTTCCGCAGCTCCATTTTTGAAAAGTTCGGAGTTCGGTTCGGGTTTGGGGTTCGGCGACGTCACCCGAATTTTTTTCAAAGTTCGCCCAAATCCGCCAAACCTGAACTTCGTTGGGTTCACCCATCACTAGCCATAATGTACATTTCTCCAGTTATTTGCTATTTCTATGGGTCAGGCACACATGCACAGAAATACACAGGAAACTGTGAATATCATCTCTGCTGTTTGCTGTTTAGCAAATAGTTGTGCAGAATTTTTTTCCTTGTTTTCCTCCCCCAAAACTAAAGTGCATCTTATACTCCGAAAAATATGGTAGCTAAAGCATTGAAAAAAATTGGTTCCACTTGAGGCTATGCAGTTGACATTAATTCTAGATACATCACTAGAAGCTAAAATCATAAGGTTACATCTGATTTACTGTGGCCATGGCATGTGTGCAAATTCATTGGAGAAAACAGTGATGGTTAGTGGAATAAGAAGAAGAGTCAAGCAAAGGACATGCTGGCTTGATAACATCAAATCTGATGCAAAGTTGATCAGCCAACAATTGAAAGAAGTGCTTCTTTCAATTGTGGCCTGATCAACTTTGCATGCTTGATAAGGTAGCATGGAAAGCAACGACAACCAAGTTGACATAATTAAATGATTGTATGATTTTTGGCTTGACAGAAGGGAATCAGAAATTGTAGGAGTCTGTAAGTAAATTGATTCATTTTTTCAAAAGGTGGTCAGATAACATTCAGATCAACCACAATGTACTTTCCTAGCCTATAGATAAAATAAGCAGATTCAGAACTTTGAAACAAACAATGTGTTAGTATTTTCAGAAACTGAAATGCTTGTGATGATCCTACAAATTAATTCAGCCAATATGAGTTAAGAAGTTTATTGCTACTGTATATACAGGTATACAGACTTTGCAGTTTGGGATGTACAAATAAGTTACTCTGTTACCCTAATCCAGTGATGGCGAATCTTTCTTCCCTCGAGTGCTGAAAGTGTGCATATGTGCACTGTCGCACATGCATAAATGCCCACACACATAGTGCAACACCCTTCTCGAACATCCCACACACTGCACATGCATGTGTTACCCCTCTGCTTTGGCCTCATATCCTCAAACAAAGCTGGGAGGGGGGAGCCTCTTTCCCCAAACGGAACTCAGAAGTGGAAAAAGCCTCTTTCCCGAAACGGAGCTCGGAAGGGGAAGAAGACTCTTTCTCCAAATAGAGCTCAGAAGGGCAGAAAGCCTCTTTCCCCAAACGAAGCTCAGAAGGGGGAAAAACCCTCTTTCCCCAAATGAAGCTCAGAAGGCAGAAAAACCTCTTTCCCAAACGGAGCTAGGAAGGGAAAAAAGCCTCTTTCCCCAAATAGAGCTCAGAAGGGGGAAAAGCCTCTTTCCCCAAATAGAGCTCAGAAGGGGAAAAGCCTCTTTCCCCAAATGGAGCTAGGAAGGGAAAAAAGCCTCTTTCCCCAAATGGAGCTCAGAAGGGGAAAAGCCTCTTTCCCCAAATGGAGCTAGGAAGGGAAAAAAGCCTCTTTCCCCAAATAGAGCTCAGAAGGGGAAAAGCCTCTTTCCCCAAATAGAGCTCAGAAGGGGAAAAGCCTCTTTCCCCAAATGGAGCTAGGAAGGAAAAAAGCCTCTTTCCCCAAATGGAGCTCAGAAGGGGAAAAGCCTCTTTCCCCAAACGGAGCTAGGAAGGGAAAAAAGCCTCTTTCCCCAAATAGAGCTCAGAAGGGGAAAAGCCTCTTTCCCAAATGGAGCTAGGAAGGGGGAAAAAACCTCTTTCTCCAAATAGAGCTCAGAAGGGGGAAAAGCCTCTTTCCCCAAACAGAGCTAGGAAGGGAAAAAAGGCCTCTTTCCCCAAACAGAGCTCAGAAGGGGGAAAAGCCTCTTTCCCCAAATAGAGCTCAGAAGGGGGAACAGCCTCTTTCCCCAAACGGAGCTAGGAAGGGAAAAAAGCCTCTTTCCCCAAATGGAGCTCGGAAGGGGAAAAAAACCTCTTTCTCCAAATAGAACTCAGAAGGGGGAAAAGCCTCTTTCCCCAAACGAAGCTGGGAGGGGGAGGAAAGCCTTTTGTGGCCAAACAGCGTTGGGGCAGAATCACTAGAGACCTGGGAAGGCAAGGGCAGCAGACAGTGAGGAGAAAGCATGAGCTTTTCTGATCCAAAAATCAGCTGGCTGGTGGGAGGCACTCGCACATGCTCGGTGGAGCTGAGGTGGTCAATGGCTTGTTTCCATAGGTTTGCCATCACGGCTCTAATCCCAATCCATCCTAGTACTGATGATGTTACCTAGTTTGGTAATGCAACATCTGCAAGACAGCAACCATCCTCAGAAAGCACCAAGTATCCCGCTTTACATGAGTCATCAGGTAGGTTTTTGGCATCTTGGGTGTACATTAGTCTACAGGAAAAGCCCATTCTGAAATTTTAATACGTACAGTATTTAAATTTGATGATTTATCTTGATACAGATATGAAGTCCAAAGATATTAAAATAGGTTGGATGAACAAAAGATGACAAATGCAATACATATCGTGGCAGATAAAAATCACAGTTGTTGTTGTGGAGACAATATAGGAGGAAGGTGTGTTGGATGTGTTTTCTGCCTTGAGTTAGTTGTAAAAAATACTAAATACAGGATACAAATAAAATAAGTATAATTTTCATCAGAGTTTTGCAACAGAAAAAGGAGGAGGAGGTGAAAGGAGGAGGGAAAGAAAGAAGGAGGAGGAAGAGAAGAAGAAAGGATGAAGAGGAGGAGGAGGAAATGAGAAGAGGAAGAAGAAGAAGAAGAAGAAGAAGAAGAAGAAGAAGAAGAAGAAGAAGAAGAAGAAGAAGAAGAAGAAGAAGAAAGTTTTGTCTATTTTGTGAAAGCAGACAATAAGATGTTACACCGATGTTTACTTTGCTTGTTCATTAAACACTGATGCAAAAAGTCAGTGCCTTAATTCAAGGGACCATTACAATTAAAAGATATGAAATTAGCTCCAATCATGAAATTTAGTACACAGTACCATCATATTTCCATTATAGGAGGTCAGAACATTTTAATGAAATTGAAAATGCAAAGTGAGTTATCTTCTATCTTGTTGCTAAGAATTGGCAATAGTTGGCTAAGGAAAACAGCTGTGATATTTGATGCCCCGGAAGAAAGGTGATGGAATATAACAAATAGGTTTAAAATGGCAACACACTCTTATTGGATGAGCACTGAGTAATCCACTTGCTCTTGGTTTTCTTTCTTTTTTTTTAAAGGAAAGTGAGAAAATATGAAGGGTGGCTGGCCATTAGTAATTATTTACTTTCAGCAAAAGGGATAAGTTTATTTTTTCCCCAGTTGATTTGTTTCTAGTTGACTAAGGTCATGTTACTTCAAACAAATTCTATTGGGGGTTCAAAGACATAGGAGGGGAGGGGAGAGGAGGGGAGCAGGCACAATGCAATGCAATACAATACAATAAAATACAATACCAGAATTGGAAGGGACTGTGGAGGTCTTCTAGTCCAACCCCCTACTCAGGCAGAAAATGCTACAACACTTCAGACAAATAGTTGCCCAATTTCTTCTTAAAAACTTCCAGTGTTGGAGCCTTGCAAATTGTTCCACTGATTAATTGTTCTAACTGTTGGGAAATTTCTCCAAGTTTCTTCTCTCCTTGATTAGTTTTTCTCTGCTCATTGTCCTATCCTCAGATGGTTTGGAGAATAGGTTAGCTCCCTCTTCTTTGTGGCAGCCTGTCAAATATGTAATACTGCTATCATGTCACACCTAGTCCTTCTTTTCATTAATCTAGACATACCCAGTAGCTGCAGCTGTTCTTCATATGTTTTATCCTCCAGTCCCCTAATCATCTTTGTGGCTCTTCTCTACACTGCTGAAATAGGGAAGTTACCCGACCTATTTAATTTTCTGGTACCCAATTTTATTTTCACCTTCACTTTAAAGTCATGTAAACATTAAATAGAACCCCACCTTTCTAGGGGTTGCATGCTTACAGAGCTGGAAGGGCCCTTGGAGGTCTTTCAGTCCAACCACCTGCTCAAGGAGAAAATACTATACCATGCTGAACAAATGGCTAGGTTGTTTTTCTCCTTGGTTAGTTTCCTTCTATTGCTTCTTTTGCCTTCTGGTGCTTTGGAGAATAGCTTTACTCACTCTTCTTTGTGGCAACCCCTCAAATATTGGAACACTGCTTTTATGTCAGTCCTTCTTTTTACTCAACTAAACATATCAAATCCCTGCAACCATTCTTTATGTTTTCCCCTCCAGCCCCCTAATCCACTTTTGTTGTGAATCTCTGCCCTCTTTCCACAATCTCAACATTTTTATTGAAATTGATGAGCCAAACAATCAATTCCATAGGAACTGTATTGTCCCAATGAATGATGTAGCCTTTCTGCAGAGTGATCACAGGCTGAGACAAGTTGCAAACTGATTCCTTACCAACAGCTTTTCAATGTTAAGCAAAGACCACATGATATCCATCTAAGGGCTGCCTACAGACTCAACAGGGAAGCAACATTTAACCCTTTATATCTGATTGACGTTTTTCATGTTTTCATAAAAATCTTTCATCCGAGTATTACGAGACAGCCTTGCAATTTTTAATATTACTAAGCAACTCTTCAACAAACACCTCCTGGGAAACCAAAATAATAAGATTACGTCTGACTTACTTTGACCATGCTATGTGTGCCAATTCATTGGAGAAGGCAATGATGCTAGGAATGGTTAGTGGAACAAGAAGAAGGAGCAAACAAAAAACACACTGGCTGGATAATACATCAAATCTGATGCAAAGTTGAACAACCAACAACTGAAAGAAGCTGTGCTTGACAGCCTATAACAGTGATGACAAACCTTTTCTGCACCCAAGTGCTCAAATGGGAATGTGCATGTGCTGGACCCCAGAAATGCAAAGCTCAGCTGGCTGGTGCGCATGAGTGTGCCATCCACCTGGTCTTCTGGTTTCTGCTACATGCATGCATAGTGGCCACATGCATGTGCTGGAAACCAGAAGAGCAGCTGCTGGCAGTCTGCATGCCCACAGAGAGTGCTCTGCGTGTCACCTCTGGCACACATGCCACAGGTTCACCACCAGGGGCCTATAAAGTCAGCAAGAATCGAACATAACTAAATGGTTAAAACAGCAACAAAACAACTATTCACAACTATTCAGACATGTGCCACATTGCTCACCAATACACTAAAACTGCATAACTTTCTGTGGTTTAGGCAGAGAGGTGCAAATGCTCTACCGTGAATGTTCATGCCATGATCAATTTGCTCATCAGTAAGATACCTTAGGAACCTTTGTTATTCATGCTGGAAGAGACTAAAAGGGCTCCCCATCTGGAAGCTATTTTCAACATGGCATCTTGAATTTGCATTTAGACTGCAAGAGCATCTGGATTTTGAAAATCGAGCGCTGGACTCTCTGGCTGGACTGTTTCTGCACGTGTCTGGCAATATGAAATTGCATCAACTGTCTGCTTTCAAAGGCTGTTGGAGCCTCAATCCTATTACATGTCATGTTTCATATATTATCAAATTCCAGAAGATTACACATGTTCAGTGGTTGCAGTCAAATCAACGTCCCATCGGATTCTATACCAAAAGGATGCATCATCTGCCAACTAAGGATAATATTTCATTTATGTGCTGGACAAAGATCCAGCCACCTAAATGTTTGCCCTGATAATTTTTTTAGTCTACAGTGTGGTACCAGATAGATTGCTATGAGCCTTGATGGCGCTGTAGTTAGAATGCAGTTTTGCAGGCTTGAGGACCCGGATTGTGGGGGCAATATGCTGGCTCTGTTAAAAAGTGCTGTTACTAACATATTGTAAGTCGCCCTGAGTCTAAGGAGAAGGGCGGCATAAAAAATGAATGAATGAATGAATGAATGAATGAATGAATGAATGAATGAATGAATGAATGAATGAATGAATAATTCTGCTGACTGGCAACTGTTCAATCCTGACTAGCTCAGCCATCCATCCTTCTGCAGAAAAAATAATTGTTGTCAACCTGCTTTTTATTGAGGTCCTGTATACTGCACGAGTCAAAAAGAGGGCGGTGGAAATATTTACTGACCTCTTACATCCTGGACATAAACTATTTCAACTTCTACCCTCAAAATGTCGCTACAGAGTACTGCACACCAAGACAACTAGACACAAGAACATTTTTTCCCAAACGCCATCACTCTACTAAATAAATAATTCTCTCAACACTGTCAGACTATTTACTAAGTCTGCACTACTGTTTCTACTATTTTTTTCATCATTCCTATCACCCATTTTTTCCCACTTAGGACTCTATGATTGTAACTTGTTGCTTGTATTCTTAAGATTTTTATTAATATTGATTGTTTTCTATGACGATCATTAAGTGTTATACCTCATGATTCTTGACAAATATATTTTTTCTTTTATGTACACTGAGAGCATATGCACCAAGACAAATTCCTTGTGTGTCCAATCACACTTGGCCAATAAAGAATTCTATTCTGTTCTTTAACTGTTCATCGTATGGTTTAGCCTCCAGACTCCTGATCATCTTTGTTGCTTGTTGGGCTGGGCAGAGCCTGTCACTCCCTTTGGGACCAGTTCTCTGATGATTGACTGGCACGAGGGAACCGGGAATATTTTACCCCTGCTTTGTATATGCTTATGTTCATACATATACCTGCTACCTTGTACATGTTTGACAAACAAACAAATTAAATAAATAAGTGAAAGCCGAAACAAATAATTGTTCCTGGCAAAAACTAACTCCCCACTTCAGGTGTTCCTTGTGAGGAGGGGTGGGGTGACCCTCTCCTGAGTAGCCTCGCAGCCCTTCTCTGAGCTTGCCTATGCTGTGCTCTCCAAGCCCTTGGATTGAATGGGGAAGGCAGTTGTTCCTCATCAGAGGAGATCTGCTACTTATCAGCACTAAGGGCGGTCAGCTCTCCAGCTAGTCAACCATCTCCTGCAATGCATGGACAGCTTTGTTCTCAGTCCCAGGCCTCTCCAAGCATTCCAAGGGAGATATGCCATCCCCTGGTTACTCTCCTCCTCCTCCCTGGGGTCCGATGGGGCCTTCACAGACTCAACAGTAATATTACAATTTGCTTATACTCTGTACAACCCCAACATGAAATCCTAAATGGAAAAGAGAAGATTATCTGCAAGGGTTCTGAATGGTTGGAGTAGTTTGAGAAATCACTATTCATCTCTGCCCCTGCTCCTTATTGCAGCTGATAAATTTGACAGTTATAAACCATGATATAAAACATCATTTCCTGATTTTCCTGACAGCAACATTCATTTTTAAAAGTCACAAGACCAAACATCAGCTCCCATGGAAGGATATTAAAACTTGGATTTTGCCAATTGTATTGCAACTGTCAATATAATCTTTGTTAAAAAAAAAAGTCCAACTGGAGCTAATGATAAATATTAAATTAATTATTCCCAATAGAAAAACACACAGCATTTTTAAAAAAACTTAGAAAGCTTAATGTGGGATGGGGTCAGCATCTTGCTAATTTCTCCTATATTCCCCTCACCACACACACTTCTTTCTAGGATTATGTCTGAGCAGCACAATGGCAAGTAGTGAAGAGGCTCGCCTGCCACTCAGAAGGCTGAGAGTTCAATCCTAAATAGCGGCAGATGTTTCTGTCCTACTGTGGAGAGAAAAAAATGTACTGCAATCTCTGTGTAGGCATTGGGAAGGGCATTCGGCCAGCAAATGCTCAGCTCCATCCAGGCACCCCAACCGTACCCCAAATTAAGGGAGCGTTGGGTTGTTAAAAGGAATGGGGTTTTTTCAGCCCAAAATAAATAGTAAAAAAAAAAAAAAAGATTTCCCTAACTAATGTGCTAAACCAGGAAAACAAGAAACATGAAACAGCAGATTGCATGATCACGGAAGTTGGTTTGACATGACAACCTTAGTTGGATTAATTGGAGATATGCCTGGACTATGAAAGTCACCCCAAATCTCCATCCCCTTTTAATCCCTCAAGGTATTACAGTGATACCTCATCTTACAAAAGCCTCTTCATATGAACTTTTCGAGATACAAACCCGGTGTTTAAGATTTATTTGCCTCTTTTTAAGAACCATTTCGCCTTATGAACCCGACCCCGGTTGTGTGGGCTCTCTTACTGCTGCAGGAATTCCCCTGGCTTGTGACTGCCACCGCCAGGATTTCCCATTTGCTTGCCATCTCCGCCAGGATTCCCCACCTTCTTTTGCTTGCATCTGCCCCATTTCCCTGTCACTTTCCCCTCTAGCCTTCCACTTCCTCTGTTCCCCGCAGCCGCCCCATCCCGCTGCCAAAATCCCCCCTAGCCTACTGCTTCTTTTACCCCATCTCGTTGCCAAAAGCACCCCTCCAAATGCTTCCTACTCCACCCCGAATCGCTGCAAAAATCACCCCTCCAAAAGCTTCCTATGCCGCCCCAAATCTCTCCCAAAATCACCCCTCCAAAAGCTTTCTACACTGCACCAAATGGCTCCCTAAATCACCCCTCCAAAATCTTCCTATGCTGCCCCAAATTGCTTCCAAAGTCTTCCAAAATCACCTCTCCTTTCAAAATGCCACGTTTATCCTTGCTGCCTTTCTTCACTCCATTTGCTTTCGTTAGGACCTTGAGTTGGGGTGACATATGAAGCGTTAGAAGGGGTGATTGGAGGGGTGATTTTTGGAGTTATTTGGGGCAGCGTAGGAGATTCACACTGCTCCCACCCTCCCTGCCTTCTGCAAGAGCCTAAAGACCCACCTGTGCCGACAGGCCCGGGGCCATTAGATGTGAGTCCCTGGCTGACGAATGGAATATATGTCTGACTGTCTGAATGAGAGTGATTGGTTTTTAAGGATTTGGGGGTTTAGATTAGTTAGTTTAATTTAAATTTGGATTTAGGGTGTTTTTTATTGTTCTTTTATATGTTATAAGCAGCCCCAAGTCTTCAGAGAGGGGAGGCATATAAAACCAAATAATAAATAAATAAACAAAAAAAAACCCTGGATTTGAAGAGCAAGGTCGCCTCTGCAATGACAAGGCAGTTAGTTATCTGTATATCACTCCCCCTTCTTTTCTTTTTCTTCTTTCTTTCTTTTCTTTTTCTTTTTCTTTTTGAAATGCTGCATTGGCCGTGAGTGAGGATGGGGATCCTTTCCCACACGTAGTTTGGTCCTCTACCGAAGAGAGGCCTGGCATAATGGACTTCTTTCTTCCCCTCTTCTTTCCTTTCTCTTCCTTCTCCCTCCTTCTCCTCCTTTCACAACACCCTCTGGAGCGATCAGCAATTAAACGCTTTGAAGGGGTGTTTCTGGGCCAGCCAGAGAAAAGCTTCAGGTGTGAAATGCTTGGTCTCAAGAGCACTAAGCAAAATGTATAGCTCCTTTCAGAGCCTCCCTGGTCCTTCTGAAGAATGATGGCGGGGGGAGGAGGGAGGGAGGATACTCCAGAGCAATTTGCTGTTCAGCATTTTAATACTGTGTGCCTTTTCCTATTCTTGTTTCTCTCCTCCCTCCCCCCTCTCTCTTTCTCACTCTCTTTCTCTCTCTCTCTTTCTCTCTCACCCTGCTTCTCTCTCTCTTTCTTTCTTTCTTTCTCTATCTTCCTCTCTTTCTCCCTCTCTCTCCCTCTTTCTCTTTCTCTCTCTCTCTTTTCAGTCACTCTTTTTCTCTTTTCTCTCTCTTTCTCTCTTTCACTCCCTTTTTCTTTCTCTCTCTCTCTCCCTCTTTCTCTTTCTCTCTTTTTTCAGTCACTCTCTTTCTTTCTCTCTTTCTCTCTCTCTCTCTTTCTCATTCTCTCTCTTTCTTTCTCTCTTTTTCTCTGTCTCTTTCTCACTCTCTATCTGTCTGTCTCTCTCTCTCTTTCACTCTCTCTCTTTCTCTCTCTCTCTTTCTCTCTCTCTTTCCCCCATCTCTCTCTATTTCTTTCTCTCTCTCTCCCCCCCCCCTCTCCCTTTCTCCATTTTCCAGCACTGCCTTCTGTGGGAGGATTGGGTTGGTGCAAAATGTTTTGGGCACAATGGCAGACAAAACTGAGACCAGGAGAGAAGGGACGCCTGAATGGTGTAAGAGAGTCTCAATTGTTACTTGGGGGTAAATGTGTTGGGAGGCTCTAAAGGGCACAGGGGGTACTTTAAATCTACACCCAAGTAATAAAGCCTGAGAGAAAGAGAAGGGGTGGGTGTGTGAAAACTCTGGAGTGGACTGATAGTAAATGAGGAGGACTGAAAGAGAAAGTGTTTGCAGCTCTTTTCAGGAGGCATAATTGCATTTATCTGTCCCACTTGAGAAGTAAATGGAGGACTTCTCGTCAGACCGGGTGGCCTCCGGTCATCTTACCAAGGGATCCCCCCCCCCGCAGCTCGGAGATTCCCACTTCTGCTGGCAGTCAAGACAGGCAACACAGGTGAAATGCTGTCAAAAGGGGAATTTTGAGAAAGAAGAGCAGCTGTCTGTTTGGAAGTTCACACCAAGGGTGAAGGAAACATCAAACCAGGCAAACAGTGTCCACTGTGATGGACTGTTGCATGCATGACCTTTTCTTCTAGCACATTGGTTTTTTAGATTCAGATTAATTGTCCAGGTTCCAGATTGGACTGATTTAAATTTCCATCCAAATTTAAATCAGTCCAAGTCAAGACATTCCTCAAAGTTCAAATTTATTTCTGGATCCATCCTGGCACTATGCCGTGGAACCCTAATCTGAGCTTCCCACCCAGTTGAAGGTTGCCATGCCTTGTCCCCCACCCCCACAACTTTGTCACATTGCCCACTCAGGTTGTGCCAGCGTGGCAACTCCTTCTTCCGCTTCTGCCCAGGTGGCAGACATAGGATGACCTTGAATGTCTCAAAAGAATGCTTTGTGGCTGCGTCTGCTCCCTAATGAAATCCCCTCCCAAGTTTCCATCAACATCAGGCCTTCTACAAATAGTGTGGCAAGGAGGGATCGCTGCTTAATAGTGATTCCTGCTTCCGGCTCCGTGACCTCAACTCAAAGCACTGGTGATGAGTGTAATTCTGGCCCTGGGCTCAGGCTGCTGCTAATCAATGCCAGGTCGGTGGTAAATAAAGTTCTCCTCATCCGGGATTTGATCCTGGATGAGGAGGCCGACCTGGCATGTGTGACCGAAACCTGGCTGGGCCCAGAGGGAGGAGCTCCTCTCTCTGAAATTTGCCCAGCTGGGTTTCAGATATGGCATCAGCCTCGACCCCAGGGAAGGGGGGGAGGAGTGCTTATTATAGCCAGGGAGAATCTTTGCCTGCATAGACTTGTTGCTTCAGAGATTGCGGGCTGCGAGTCCCTCCTGGTGAAGTTGGACGTAGGGGTTCGGGTGGGCTTGTTTCTCACGTACCTGCCTCCCAGCTGCGTGTCAAAAGCCCTGCCTGTGCTACTCGAGGAGATAGCCAGGTTGGGTTATTGTCTTCGGGGACTTTAACCTGCCATCACTCGGCGAAACCTCCTGGCACAGGAGTTCATGGCCACCATGACAGCCATGGACCTGACTCAAGTAGAACAGGGTCTGACTCACGAGGGGGGGCACGCACCCGACATGGTATTCCTCTCTGAGCAATTGAGTAATGTTCTGAGACTAAGGGGCTTAGAAGTGTTTCCTTTGTCATGGTCAGACCATTTTGTATTGCGGCCTGACTTCCTGGCTCCAATCCTTCCCCGCAGGGAGACGGAACCGACTAAGTGGTTCTGCCCCAGATGCCTGATGGACCCAGAGGCCTTTCAGAGGGCACTTGGGGTTATTCCAGATGCACTTGTCCACAGTTCAGCAGAGTCTGTTGCTGTGGCCTGGAACAAGGCTGCAGCGGAGGCTCTTGACCGGATTGCGCTGTTGCGACCTCTCTGCGGCATTAGACCCCGTAGAGCTCCATGGTTCAATGAGGAGCTCCAGGAGTTGAAACGCCAGAAGAGACATCTAGAGAAACGATGGAGGAAGAGTAAGTCTGAATCTGATTGAACACTTGTAAGAGCTCATATTAAGACTTACAAAGTGGCGCTCAAGGCGGCAAGATGCGCATATCATGCCGCCTTGATTGCATCAGCGGAATCTCGCCCGGCCGCTCTGTTTAGGGCAGCGTTTCCCAACCGGTGTGCCACGGCACACTAGTGTGCCGCGAGACACAGCCAGGTGTGCCGCGGAGCTCCTAGGGAAGCTCCAGCTGGGCGGGGCGCTGCGGGTGCCGAGGCGGGCTTTCCTGAAACGGACTGGGAGCGCTTTCGCTGCGAGAGAGGGCTTTCTCCGTCCGTTTCAGGAATGACCGCCCCCCCCTCTCTCGCGTGCGCCGCTCCCCTTTTCTCTCAGCACTCCATGGCTTCGCTTCTCAATCCCTCCCTCCTTCCGTCTTTCCTTCCCCTCAGCCGTTCTGTCTGGGGGTCTCCCGCTCTTCCCTTCCCCGCCTCCCAGGCTTTGCCTTCACCACCCCCACCCCCTTTTTGGTTGGCAAGGAGTCCTTTGCCGCATCCTGCAGTTCGCACTTGGCTCGAGGCCGCTTTCCCTGGCTGCACTCTTTCTTTCTCTCTCTCTCTCTCCCATGAGCCGGGGGAAGGAAAAAAAAATAAACAAAAACTTCTTGCAACAGGCCCGCACGCGCGCTCGTGCCCGCGCTCGTCCCTTCAGCAGCGAGGGAGGGAAGTCAGAAGGCGAGGGAGCGAGCGAGTGCTCTTGTCCTCGGTGCCCTCTGCAGCCTGCCTTCCTTCTTCTTTGCCGCCGCTGAGGGACGGAGAGAAGGATAGAAAGGAAAGAGGGAGGGAGAGATAGAAAGGAAAGAGGGAGGAAAGAGGGAGGGAGAGATAGAAAGAAAAGAGGTAGAAAGGAAAGAGGGAGGGAGAGATAGAAAGGAAAGAGGGAGGGAGAGATAGAAAGGAAAGAGGGAGGGAGGAAAGAGGGAGGGAGAGATAGAAAGGAAAGAGGGAGGGAGAGATAGAAAGGAAAGAGGGAGGGAGGAAAGAGGGAGGAAGAGATACAATGGAAAGAGGGAGAGATAGAAAGAAAAGAGATAGAAAGGAAAGAGGGAGGGAGGGAGGAAAGAGGGAGGGAGAGATAGAAAGGAAAGAGGGAGGGAGGAAAGAGGGAGAGATACAATGGAAAGAGGGAGGGAGAGATAGAAAGAAAATAGATAGAAAGGAAAGAGGGAGGGAGGAAAGAGGGAGGGAGAGATACAATGGAAAGAGGGAGGGAGGAAAGAGGGAGGGAGAAATAGAGTGAAATGGAGGAAGAGATATTTCTTTTGTCCAAACTTTTCTTTCGCCTCCACCCCCCGCCCGAGAGAGAGAGAAAGAGAGACATAGCAAGAGAGAGAGAGAAAAAGAGATAGAAAGAGAGAGAGAGAAAAAAAGATAGCAAGAGAGACAGAGAGAGAGACAGAGAAAGAGAGAAAGATAGAGAGCGAGAAAGAAAGAGAGATAGCAAGAGACACAGAAAGAGAAAGAGAGAGAGCAAGAGAGAGAGAGACAGAGAGAGAGAGAAAGAAAGAGATAGCAAGAAAGACAGAGAAAGAGAGAGAGAGAAAGAGATAGCAAGAGAGAGAGAGAGAGAAAGAGATAGAGAGAGAGAGAAAGAGACATAGCAAGAGAGACAGAGAAAGAGAGAAAGAGAGAGAATGAAAGAGAGATAGCAAGAGAGGCAGAGAGAGAGCAAGGGAGAGAGAAAGATGTAGAGGGAGGGAAGGAGGGAGAGAGAAAGGGAGCAAAAAAGAGAGGAAGAAAGAAAGAGGGGTGGAGAGAGAGAAAGAAGGGAAGGAAGGAAGAGAGAGAAAGAGGGAGGGAGAAATAGAGTGAAATGGAGGAAGAGATATTTTTTTTGTCCAAAATTTTCTTTAGCCCCCCCGCGCCCCCCCCGTCCCCCCGTTCAGTGTTCCCCAGGATTTTGAAAATATGAATAATGTGCCGCGGCTCAAAAAGGTTTGGAAACACTGGTTTAGGGTGACCCGTTCCCTTCTTAACCAGGGGGGAGTTGGGGAGCCCTTGCAGAGTAGTGCCGAAGACTTTAACACATTTTTCGCTGATAAAGTCACTCGTATCCGGGCGGACTTCGACTCCGATTGGATAACAGAGTCGACTGACAATGAGTCAGGCGAGGTGACTAGGGCCCATACTTGTCCATCTGTCTGGGAAGAGTTTGATCTGGTGACACCTGATGAAGTGGACAAGGCCATTGGAGCTGGAGTTCCACCACCTGTTTACTGGATCCGTGTCCCTCCTGGCTGGTCTCAGCCAGCAGGGAGGTGACATGGAGCTGGGTCTAGGAGATTGTCACCACTTCTTTGGGGAGGGGAACCTCTAGGTCTCTCCCTTGCAGGGTGTCTCAGGGGTCAGTCCTCTCCCTCATGCTATTTAATATCTACATGAAACCGCTGGGTGAGATCATCCAAGGGCATGGGGTGAGGTATCATCAATATGCCGATGATACCCAGCTGTACATCTCCACCCCATGTCCAGTCAACAACGCAGTGGAAGTGATGTGCCAGTGCCTGGAGGCTGTTGGGGGTCTGGATGGCTGTCAACAGACTGAAACTCAACCTTGATAAGATGGAGTGGCTGTGGGTTTTGCCTCCCAAGGACAATTCCATCTGTCCGTCCATCACCCTGAGGGGGGAATTACTGACCCCCTCAGAGAGGGTTCGCAACTTGGGCATCCTCCTCGATCCACAGCTAACATTAGAGCACCATCTTTCGGCTGTGGCGAGGGGGGCATTTGCCCAGGTTTGCCTGGTGCACCAGTTGCGGCCCTATTTGGACCGGGAATCACTGCTCACAGTCACTCATGGCCTCATCACCTTGAGGTTCGACTACTGTAACGTTCTCTACATGGGATTACCTTTGAAGAGTGTTCGGAAACTTCAGATCGTGCAGAACTCAGCTGCGAGAGCAACACTCCGCAGTCTGCATTGGTTGCCGATCCGTTTCCGGTCACAATTCAAAGTGTTGGTTATGACCTATAAAGCCCTTCATGGCACCGGACAAGAATATCTGTGAGACCGCCTTCTGCTGCAGCAGCCAGTTAGGTCCCACAGAGTTGTCCTTCTCCGGGTCCCATCGACTAAACAATGTCGGCTGGCGGGACCCAGGGGAAGAGCCTTCTCTGTGATGGCCCCAACACTCTGGAACCAGCTCCCCCCAGAGATTAGGATTGCCCCCACCCTCCTTGCCTTTCGTAAACTCCTTAATACCCACCTCTGCCGTCAGGCATGGGGGAACTGAGATATCTCCCCTTCCCTATGTAGTTTTATGTATGGTATGTCATATGTATGATTTTTAAACAATGGGGGTTTTTAGACTTTTAATGTTAGATTTATTATTATAGGCTTTTAATATTAGATTTGTCATTGTATACTGTTTTTATCACTGTTGTGAGCCACCCCGAGTCTGCGGAGAGGGGCGGCATACAAATCTAATAAACAAACAAACAAACAAACAAACAAACAAACAAACAAATAAATAAGCCGTTGATTTATCACAACTTCTGCACTAGTTTGAGTCACAGTTGCAAGATGTTGATTCCTTCTCTCAGAAAAAAAAACCCCCTGCTCTTTGATCATTGGAACTTTCTGGGGGTCTGAAGTGCACCAACATTCAAGGGGTCTTGGGTTAACCTTTGTAAGGATTGTCTTGATAGGTGTCTTCTGAAGTTGTGGGATGATCAGAAAGTATTTTCTCGTGACATTTGAATGCCAATGCATTTATGAATTATAATCTGAGAAAAACGTCCCCCTCCTCCAATAGATATATTAAACAAACATAGAAACACAGAAGATTGACAGCAGAAAAAGACCTCATGGTCCATCTCGTCTGCCCTTATAATATTTCCTATATTTTATCTTAGGATTGATATATGTTTATTCCAGGCATGTTGAAATTCAGATGTGGATTGACCAACCACGTCTGCTGGAAGTCAGGGGGGTAGCAATCACAGATCTGAGTTCTTTAAGAACTTTGGGGTGGATGCCATCTGGACCCATTGCCTTATTTGTCTTTAATCGTTCAAGTTCTTCTAAGACATCGGCCTCTAAGATCACTGGATCCCTACAGCTGGAAGCAATGCTATATCCACCCATAGTATCATATTGTAAACTGCCTTCTGAGAAAACTGAACAGAAGTAGCTATTCAAATAGTCAGCGACCTCCTTATTCCCATCAATGTACTAAGCTTTCTGATGCTGCAGTTTTTCTTCTTCCTATCACTAATATATCTGAAAAAGGTTTTATCCTCCTTCTTCACAGATTTGGCAATTTCTTCCTCTTTTGAGGCTTTAGCAGCATATATTATCTGTTTCACCTCCTTTTGTCTCATTTTATACATCTCTGTCAGCTATACTTCCAGACTCTTTATATCTCCTATAGGCAGACTTTTTTAAATTGACTATAGCCTTTACATCATTACTAAGCCATAACCGTTTCTTCTGAAAAAAGAGTCATATTACCTTTGGTTAGCTTACATAAAGTTCAAATGTGGTTTCAAATGCCTTCTGGAGTGACAAAAGGTGACCAAGAGCCATCTATCTATTCAAGCACATTAAATAGGGGGGAAATATTGGTTCCATCACAGGATCAGTGCAATATCCATATAATATTGGTCTCTGGAGTAATCAAAGAATCCATTTGAACATGTGCAGCATAAAGTGTGCCAACAGATGATCCCAAAGGGGTTTCTTTTTTAGAGGCCACCGGACTTCCTTTGTTTTTCCTTAAAAGACATTCCGCTTCTAATCCAGGAAGCTTCTTCAGTTCTTGGATGAGATCCAAAACATCTTCAAGGAAGAACAAAGGATGTCCAGGGGCCTTTAGAAAAAGCACCTCTGGGACAACCATGACCTGGATGATTGAGAGTCTTCATTGACATTCTGCTAACAGGTGACCATTCTGATCACCTGAGTAGTGGAAAAAGGAACAACAAATCAAAAAGAGAAGTTTAAAAAGATCATGACTCCCTTGGGCCATAAGTAGGTTTTTCAATAAAACGCTGAGCATTTTTTAAATGTGCCCACACAAAGAACCCCATTTTCTCTTCATATAATGCCACACTTGCCCAAAAGCTGGAATTGGTATGTCCCAAAGCTATTTGGATAGTTGAAAGAACAATATTAACTTGCCAGAAGCGTTTGCCCAGCAGGGAACTTCTATATTTTTCAACCTGAGCTGAACTTTTCACAGACACTCTAGGGACTATTACAAGGTGCTCTCCATGGCTGAAGTGCCATCATGCTGATAAGCTTCTTTCATCAGCAAAGCAAAATGTCTATCTTACCAAATGACCCTTCAGAATATGGATTATTTTGAAACAGTTAACTATAAGAATGAGAATCTCCCTCAGCAATTCAAGACTAGTAAAATTGTTTGTGGAGTGCAGACTGCTGGTGTTGTGAGGGCTCCTCACCCACCTCTGGTAATGATAGATTCGGAGGAGGATGAGTCAGACCCATCATAGTGTCCTGGGCCAGTGGTGTTGCCAGTTGATGCAGAGAGTGAGAGTGAGGGAGAAACAGACCTGGATGAACCTGAAGAACCACCAGAGGTGGGAGATATGCCAATGACAGTAGGATCTGATTTAGAGGAGGAAGATCTAGATATCTGCTTTAGAAGATTAAGAAAAAGACAAGAATACTTGTATGGAAAAACAATACTAATACCACTATATAATGCCCTAGTCAGACCACATCTGGAGTACTGTATCTAATTCTGGTCACCTCACTTCAAGAGGGACATAGAAACCCTGGAAAAGGTACAGAAGAGAGCAACCAAAATGATAAAGGGACTAGAAACCAAGACACACGAAGAGAGCTTACTGGAACTGGGCATGGATAGTCTAGAGGGCCAGGGGGGACATGATAGCAGTATACAGATACTTGAGGGGTTTCCACAGAGAGGAGGGGGTCACACTATTTTCCAGGGCACCAGAGGGCCAGACAGGTAGCAACGGATGGAAACTGACCAAGGAGAGATTCAACCTGGAAATAAGAATTTTCTGATGGTGAGGGTGATCAATCAATGGAATGGCTTGCCAGGAGAGGTTGTAAACACCCTAACACTTGACATATTCAAGAAGAGATTGGACTGCCATCTGACTGAGGTGGTGTAGGAGCTTGAGCAGGGGGTTGGACTAGATGACCTGCAAGGTCCCTTTCAACTCTAATAATAAATAAATAAGAAGGGTCTGTGGTTTATGAGCCATCCCGAGTCCTCGGAGAGGGGAGGCATACAAATCCAATTAAAATTAAACTAAACTCTAGGGAATTGGGATGACTTCCTACAGGTATTTAAGGGTGGAGTATGGGTAATTCGGAGTGGAGTTATTTATTTATTCTTTGAGTTGAAAGAGACCTTGCAGGTCCTGGTTTGGCCCTCTGGTGCCCTGAAAAATAGTGTGACCCCCTCCTCTTTGTGACAACCCCTCAAATATCTGTATACTGCTATCATGTCCTCTCTGGCCCTCCTTTTTGCTAAACTATCCATGCCCAGTTCCAGCAACCTCTCTTACAACATTTTATAAGATGATTTGAGGCCTCTGCCAGGTTACGCTAGCCATCTGTTATTTCCTTGCTAAAAATCCTTGGAGAAAATGTGCCTTGTCTGCTGAAATGCTGAGAAGCTGTAATTAGTAAGTCTGTGAAACTGGAGAATTCTTATCTCATGAAGGAATGCAAGCAACTTTGATCTTTGGCAGCAGCCTTGCCACGGAACTGTTATATCTTAATTATCCTCACTGAGAAACTGCCAAGATGATCTCACATGCATGACTTTAGCTTGTAAAAATTAGACTTTATGTATAAAAAGACTGATTTGAAATATCAATGTGTGGATTCCTCCTTTGTTTTCAAGCTGCGTAGGCTGGGATAGTACAGATGGGTCTTCAAAAGCCTTGGAGATAAGAAACTGATCCTTTCTGAATTTTTGTACTGGCAGGCTGTCAACTATCTCTCTACTGTTTTATTTCTGATCATTCATAAATATGATTTATTTACATAAATCATATTTGTGATTTTCAGCCCTAACGAGGCATTAATGATCTTCCCGGCTTGCAGGCTTTTTCATTGCTTTGCAGCACTAAGTCTGCACTTTTTTATTTTTATTAATTTTTTTTCCTAAATATTTTTTTATTTTTTATCTCCACACACGATACAAAGAAATACCAATACAATCAAATTGCTTTACAATAGGTCACTTTTAAAATTATGGTATACAAAAGAAAAAAACCAATGCTGCCCCCTTGACTTTTGACATCTGGTTAAATAGTTGCTTATTTTCTTACATTATACAACAATGCTAATAGCTAAACCTCCTTTAAGCTGTTCACATTTTCAATATCTAAAAGATGATTAGGCTATAAAATTTCAAATTTCTCCACATCTCTTCTATATCAATTTTCATGTGTATTTAAAAAACCTTTTTAAATAATATTCGCCCATTAATAAAAAACCTCTAAAATAAACACCAGAAAACTTCCAATAACAAAGGGGGAAAACCAAAAAAGACCAAACAAAAACATCTCATCGTAACATGGATTTTAAAAACAATACAGACAATACAAACACATGAAAGACATTAACAAATTGTTCAAATAGCTGTTCACTTACATTTCTGCTTTGAATGAAGGTTTTTTCAGCCCCAATGAGGTGACAAAGATCTTCCCAGCTCTTACTAGCTTGCAGGCTTTTTCTATTGCTATTCTCTCCGAAGAATGGTTTTTCCAGCCCTAAGTCTTTGCAGGCCTTTTTTCATTGCTACTCACTCCGAATAAGGTTTTTTTAAGCCCTAATCAGGGGGTAAAATAGTGTGCTGAAGCTGAGCAGACTAAGGACGCTAGCCAGATAAATACCTGGTAGGAAGATTTCCCACACACACACATTTCCTGCCCCAAAACTAAGGTTTGTCTTTTACTCTGGTGCATCTTATACTCTGAAAAATATGGTATATGATATGTAATCACACCCTTATAGATCAAGTTTGTTCTAGTGATTAAGGCATCAAGGAAAAGAACCAGGAGACTGTGAGTTCTAGTCCTACCTTAGACAAGAAAGCCAATTATGTGACTTTAGGCCAGTCACTCTCTCTCAATCCAATCCACCTCACAGGGTTGTTGTAGGGAGGAAGGAATATTGTGTGTGTGTGTGTGTGTGTATTTGTACAATTTTATATCTATCTATCTATCTATCTATCTATCTATCTATCTATCATTCTCCCTCCTCCCCTCTCTCTCATTCTCCCTCACTCTCTCTCTCTCTCTATCATTCGCCCCCCCCTCTCTATCATTCTCCCTATCTATCTATCTATCTATCTATCTATCTATCTATCTATCTATCTATCTATCTATCTAACTATCTATCTAACTATCTATCTAACTATCTATCTAACTATCTATCTGTCATCTCTATCATTTATCTATCTACCATGGTGGTGCTATGGTTAGAATGCAATATTGCAGGCTAACTCTACCCACAACTCCATTGTGCTTCGCGCCTGTCGTTAATAAACTGGAGTTGTTACAGCGGTTTAGTGGATCCCATAGTGCTTTCTAAGGTTGTTTGTTTGCCTACAGACATTTCTTACCCAACCAGATATTTATCTGTTTGTTAAATTTATTTGCTACCTATCTCGTTTGGGGCTACTCCAGGCAGCTTATATCAACAGTAGACTGAAGATTTTATAGTTGGGTAATAAAGCAAATTGGTTACAAGCAAGCAACCAAGTTCAGAGAGTACCAAGGATTCCCAGTAAATCCTGAGATGCAAATATTCTCTTATATTGGAATGCTGGCCGGTTCCGGTTGAGCAGTGAGGAGAATGGTGGGTCCGCTGCTCCTCTGAAATGACGGTAAATCATCAGGGAATGGATCAGTCCAGGTTCGAGACGGTTGGAGATGGGTCAGAGGCCACTGGCTACTTTGTCCCCCTATTTCTAAGAACTTGAGGGTCGGGAATGTTTCTGCCTGTTGGGGGGACGCTGAGAGAGACCGCGGCAAGGAGAGGTGGCCGGCTGAGACGTGGAGATGGCGGCGGATGGCGGAGCCTCATGGAGGATGCAGCCTTTGTGGGAGAGGAGAGGACGGAGGAATGCCGAGCCACTGCTGTGGGGGTGCCGAGGGAGAGCTGAGAGAGAGCACGGCACCGGAAAAACATCTAGCTGGTGTGGAAGATGGCGGCGGGACCGGACAGAGGACGGAGGGTCGCGGTACCGGAAGGGAAGTGATGAGAGGAACCGAGGGGAGTGAAAGGAGTCGAGTCCCCGCTGAGATAGACTCCCAGCCCGACTCCGGAGGTGAGAGGTCCGATGTCGAGATGGTGGTGACTGGGAGCGACGGAGACGACGTGGGGGAGAGAGACAGCGGAAGGGAATGGAGCCCAGTGGCGGAGAACAACTTCAAACGCCAACAAAGACGTGATAAATGAGGATACCTAGGGGCAATAATTTACCCCCCCCCCCCGTATGGCACCAGTGGGTGAGAGCTACTGGGGGCCAAGGGGAGACTAAAATGAGGATTATTCTACCAATCTCCCTCCCCCCCTTCCCCTCTTAGCCTTAATTCTTGATCTATTTGTACCATCGCTGAAGAACTATGCCCCCTTGTGGATTGTGGATTGACTGAAGAACTATGCTCCCTTGTGGATTGATTTAAAAAGACAGCTATAAAGATAGGAGATTTAAGACCAAGACTCTTTAAACTAGATTTAAGACCTAAGACCTTGAAGACCAAAAGAACATCACACCTGGACTGATTGATTGCTGATGATTAAAGAATGTTTTAAGATCTGATTTTATACCACCAAAAAATCAATTTATATAATTATACAATTTTTTATCTTACATTTTATATATTTATAGATATTTTTTAATGTTTTAGTGTTTTAAATTGCTATTAATTGCTATTTTACATTGTTATTAATTTAATTGATTTTTAATATATTGGGGGTTCTAAATTAATGGATGATTGGGATAAATATACTTGTGGGTATGAGTGGAATGACTGGTATGATTGGGTTGGTGGGGGTGGGTGGGGTTATGGTATGGATGAGATGATTGATAGTAGTATGAATGATAGATTTGGCCCACCTGACGCTCGGGAGACAGGAGAGGAAGGGGCACCGATCTCTGGGGTGGCAGAGGGTCGGAATATTCCAGTGTTGCTGGGGAGAGGCAGATATGGCGGGGGCCACACAGTTAGCCATTCCAGGGGAACGAGGGATCGTTGCTTAATAACGGTCCCTTGTTCTGGCTCTGTGAGCCCAATCTTGGGTACTGGTGATGAGTGTAACTCTGGCCCTGGGCTCAGGTTGCTGCTGCTTAATGCCAGGTCGGTGGTAAATAAAGCTCTCCTCATCCGGGATCTGATCCTGGATGAGGAGGCCGACCTGGCATGTATTACTGAAACCTGGCTGGGCCCAGAGCGAGGTGTTCCTCTCTCTGAAATTTGCCCAGCCGGGTTTCAGATATGGCATCAACCTTGACCCCAGGGAAGGGGGGGGAGGAGTGGCTATTATAGCCAGGGAGAGCCTTTGCCTATGTAGACTCATTGCTCCGGAAATTGCGGGTTGCGAGTCTCTCTTGATGAAGTTGGACTTAGGGGTTCAGGTGGGCTTATTTCTCATGTACCTGCCTCCCAGCTGCATGTCAAAAGCCCTGCCTGTGCTACTCAAGGAGGTAGCCGGGTTGGCGGTGGAGTTCCCCAGACTTATTGTCCTGGGGGACTTCAATCTGCCGTCACTCGGCGAAACCTCTGGGTTGGCACAGGAGTTCATGGCCACCATGACAGCCATGGACCTGACTCAAGTAGTACAGGGTCCGACTCACAAGGGAGGGCACGCACCTGACATGGTATTTCTTCCTGAGCAATTGAGTAATGGTCTGAGACTAAGGGGCTTAGAAGCATTGCCTTTGTCATGGTCAGACCATTTTCTACTATGGCTTGACTTCCTGGCTCCAATCCTCCCCCACAGGGAGGTGGAACCAATTAAGATGTTCCGCCCCAGACGCCTGATGGACCGAGAGGGCTTTCAGATGGCGCTTGGGGTTATTCCAGAGGCACTCGTCCACAGTTCGGCGGAGTCTCTTGCAGAGGCCTGGAACAGGGCTGCGGCGGAGGCTCTTGACCGGATTGCGCCTTTGCGACCTCTCCGGGGCGCTAGACCCCATAGAGCCCCATGGTTCAACGAGGAGCTCCGGGATTTGAAATGCCAAAAGAGACATCTAGAGAAGCGATGGAGGAAGAGTAGGTCTGAATCTGATCGAACACTTGTAAGAGCTTTTATTAAGACTTACAAAGTGGCGCTCAAGGCGGCAAGATGCGCGTACCATGCCGCCTTGATTGCATCAGCGGAATCCCGCCTGGCCGCTCTGTTTAGGGTGACCCGCTCCCTTCTCAACCAGGGGGGAGTTGGGGAGCCCTTGCAGAGCAGTGCCGAGGACTTAAACACGTTTTTCGCTGATAAAGTCGCTCACATCCGGGCCGATCTCGACTCTAATTGTAAAACAGAGTCGACTGACAACGAGTCAGTCGAGGTGACTGGGGCACGTACTTGTCCACCTGTCTGGGAAGAGTTTGATCTGGTGACACCTGATGAAGTGGACAAGGCCATTGGAGCTGTGAGTTCCGCCACCTGTTTACTGGATCTGTGTCCCTCCTGGTTGGTTTCGGCCAGCAGGGAGGTGACAAGGAGCTGGGCCCAGGAGATTACCAATGCTTCCTTGGGGAGGGGAGTCTTTCCAACACTCTATAAAGAAGCGCTTGTGCGCCCCCTCCTCAAGAAGTCTTCCCTGGACCCAGCCGTACTTAATAACTATCGTCCAGTCTCCAACCTTCCCTTTATGGGGAAGGTTGTTGAGAAGGTGGTGGCACTCAAGCTCCAACGGTCCTTGGAAGAAGCCGATTATCTAGGCCCCAGCAGTCTGGTTTCATGCCCGGTTACAGCATGGAAACTGCTTTGGTCGCGTTGATGGATGATCTCTGGCGGGCCTGGGACAGGGGTTTATCCTCTGTCCTGGTGCTCCTTGACCTCTCAGCGGCTTTCGATACCATCGACCATGGTATCCTTCTGCGCCGGCTGGAGGGGTTAGGGGTGGGAGGCACTGTTCTCCAGTGGTTCTACTCCTACCTCTCTGGCCGGTCGCAGTCGGTGTTAGTGGGGGGTCAGAGGTCGGCTCCGAGGTCTCTCCCTTGTGGGGTGCCTCAGGGGTCGGTCCTCTCCTCCCTGCTATTTAATATCTACATGAAACCGCTGGGTGAGATCATCCAAGGACATGGGGTGAGGTATCATCAATATGCTGATGATACCCAGCTTTACATCTCCACCCCATGTCCAGTCAACGAAGCGGTGGAAATGATGTGTCGGTGCCTGGAGGCTGTTGGGGCCTGGATGGGTGCCAACAGACTCAAACTCAACCCGGAGAAGACGGAGTGGCTGTGGGTTCTGCCTCCCAAGGACAATCCCATCTGTCCATCCATTACCCTGGGGGGGGGATTATTGACCCCCTCAGAGAGGGTCCGCAACTTGGGCATCCTCCTCAATCCACAGCTCACATTAGAGAACCATCTTTCAGCTGTGGTGAGGGGGGCGTTTGCCCAGGTTAGCCTGGTGCACCAGTTACGGCCCTATCTGGACCAGGACTCATTGCTCACAGTCACTCATGCCCTCATCACCTCGAGTTTCGACTACTATAATGCTCTCTACATGGGGCTACCTTTGAAAAGTGTTCGGAAACTTCAGATCGTGCAGAATGCAGCTGCGAGAGCAGTCATGGGCTTACCTAGGTATGCCCATGTTTCACCATCACTCCACAATCTGCATTGGCTGCCGATCAGTTTCCGGTCACAATTCAAAGTGTTGGTTATGACCTTTAAAGCCCTTCATGGCACTGGACCAGAATATCTCCGAGACCGCCTCCTGCCGCACGAATCCCAGCGACCGATTAGGTCCCACGGAGTGGGCCTTCTCCGGGTCCCGTCAAATAAACAATGTTGGTTGGCGGGCCCCAGGGGAAGAGCCTTCTCTGTGGCGGCACTGGCTCTCTGGAACCAACAACTCCCCCCAGAGATTAGAACTGCCTCTACTCTTCCTGCCTTCCGTAAACTCCTTAAAACCCACCTTTGCCGTCAGGCATGGGGGAATTGAAACACCTCCCCCGGGCATGTTCAATTTATACATGGTATGCTTGTGTGTGTGTCTGTTAGTATATGGGGCTATTTTAAATCTTTAAATATTTTAAAGTTACTTGGATTATTTATGATTTGTTCTATCTTGTTGTGAGCCGCCCCGAGTCTTTGGAGAGGGGCGGCATACAAATCTAAATAATTAATGAATAAATAAATAAACTAGGAGTTCGATTCTGACCAGCTCAAGATTGACTCAACTTTTCATTCTTCTGAGGTCAATAAAATGAAAGGAAGTGGTATATAAGTCTAAATGCTATTGCTACCACCTTGGTGGGAAGATAACAGCATTCTATGCCCTGCAGCATATAGTCATGCCAGCCCCATGGCCATGGAGAGGTCTTCAAACAATGCTGGCTCTCTCAGCTAGGAAATAGAGATGATCATTGCCTTCTAGAATTGGATATGACTGGATTGAGAAAACTTTCATCTTTACTTTTATCCTCCCTATATTAATTTTTATAAGTAACTCTTGGTGTACCTATAACTCCAGTTACAGTGATACCTCTACTTACAAACTTAATTTGTTCCGTGACCAGGTTCTTAAGTAGAAAAGTTTGTAAGAAGCAATTTTTCCCATAGGAATCAATGTAAAAGCAAATAATGTGTGCGATTGGGGAAACCACAGGGAGGGTGGAGGCCCTGTTTCCTCCCAGGAGATTCCTAGAGAGGCCCCACGGAGGCTTCTCCCCACTTTTTCCGGTTACAGTTTTGGAGGCTCGGGTTTGTAAGTGGAAAATGGTTCTTGAGAAGAGGCAAAAAAATCTTGAACACCCAGTTCTTATCTAGAAACGTTCATAAGTAGAGGTGTTCTTAGATAGAGGTATCACTGTGTACAGCATAACACACACCATGTTCTTTCCTCCTCTTTTTATTTGTAATAACAACATCAAATCTGAATTGATGCTACACTGAACCTTATCATAAGGCAGAAATTTATTAATTTATTTATTTGTTTATTTATTCATTCATTCATCTATCTATCTATCTATCTATCTATCTATCTATCTATCTATCTATTTATTAGATTTGTATGCCGCCCCTCTCCATAGACTCGGAGCGGCTCACAGCAAGAAACAATACAAATCCAATACTTAAAAAACATTTTAAAACCCTTAATATAAAAGACAATCATGCATCTCATACATACCATACACAAAGCGGAAACAGCCCAGGGGAATCAATTTCCCCATGCCTGACGACAGAGGTAGGTTTTGAGGAGTTTACAAAAGGCAAGTGTAGTGGGGGCAGTCCTGATCTCCGGGGGGAGCTGATTCCAGAGGGCTGGGGCCGCCACAGAGAAGGCTCTTCCCCTGGGTCCCACCAGACGACATTGTTTAGTCGATGGGACCCGGAGAAGGCCAACTCTGTGGGTCCTAACCGATCGCTTGGATTCGTGCGGCAGAAGGCAGTCCCGGAGATATTCTGGTCTGATGCCATGAAGGGCTTTATAGGTCATAACCAACACTTTGAATTGTGCCCGAAAACTGATCGGCATGATTGATTGGAACCAATGCAGGCTGCGGAGTGTTGGTGTATTCCAGGTATGCCCATGTATTTATTTATTTAATTACAGCCCTGCTTAGATAGGGCTGTAAATGCACCAGGAAGTGGTATATAAGTCTAAATGCTATTGCTATTTTTTTTGTTTTTCTCCAGGTTTTTTAAAATTTTCTCCAATTTCCATCTATACATCACTGCATCTACCTTAAACATATCAGTAACAAACATAATTATACATTTTTATCCAATCAATCATGAATCAGTGTTCTATTTTGCAGCTTTTTTATGCAGTTATTCATCAGTCTGTTTTTCTGTTTTTCTTTACACTCCCCTCCCTTTATCTCCATCCCCTCCTCTACCTTCTTTCTCCTTCTCTCATCCTTCCTACTTCCCGCCTTCTTTCTTTCCTTCCCTTTCTACTTCTTCTTTCTCCCTCTTAACCTTTCCCTGAGTGATTCTAATCCTAATTCAGCTTGTATTTAAGAGACTGATAACATATTTGCATACATCTTTAAACTATCGGTGTCTCTTCTAAAATCATAATTTTTTTAAAAAAATCATTTCTATACATGAAACTCTTTATTCTAGTTTGTGCTATTACTATTTTGAAGGTCCAAATTTATGGCTGGGGGGGGGATGGAGTAAATTACAATCCATGCTCAGGAAG
Organism: Erythrolamprus reginae; assembly: GCF_031021105.1. Taxonomy (NCBI): domain Eukaryota; kingdom Metazoa; phylum Chordata; class Lepidosauria; order Squamata; family Dipsadidae; genus Erythrolamprus; species Erythrolamprus reginae. Next base: position 26,808,509 of record NC_091959.1, on the reverse strand, counting down.
GTAGGAGGTTGGCACTGCACCCAACTTAACAAATGGCCAGTTGTTGTGTTCACATAGTGTGCTATGTCCAAACAAAGAGACATGTTGATGGCCTGATGCACAGCACAGCCTGGTTCACCCAAGAAGCTGAACTACAGATTATCTAACTCCATTTTACCCTTGTTGGCAAAGCCAATTGCGTTCTAGCACATCCCAATTTACGGTGAGAGATACTCCACCTGAACAGTGGAGTTTGATTCTTCTCCTCCCGCCCCCTCCCCCCCCCCCCACTATCCATCTTTACTCAAAGGGAAGTTCCCTGACCAGCGATGAGATACAAACAAGACTTTTCTAAAAGGAAAAGAAAAAAGAAAAGATTAATCTTATTAGGATCATATATCATGAAGGTGTCAGGTGTGAAAGCAAACAAATGGCCTGTGTTTATCTAAACTAAAGCATGATGCTCCCCCGAAAGGCAGCCTCCAAGGAGAGCTTTTATTTAGTTATTTTTAACCCTTAATAAATTGGCCGAGTCGGTGTGGAGTCTTGATAATGAAATGTGGGAGAGTGAGGTTGAGGTTTTCTTCTTGGTGTTACGATGCTTTCTTCCTCTGTCTTTTATCACGGCTGATTCTGAAGCCTCTTTAGAAAGATGAAGTAGGTAAAAATCAAAATAAATGGATTCTATTAAAACTAGCAATGCATCAAACACTTGATAAAGTGATTAATAAGCAGCTTGGGATGGTGATTGATTAAGCTCTTTAATCAAAGTGCTAAACTGACTTAATATGGATAGTTTCAACATGCTCAAAGCGTACATTTCCCCGATTGAGGTTCTGGTTTATGGAACGTTTCCAGCAAGGGGACCCTAGGCATTTGGTATTCAGGTATTGCATGCTGCTGAAAGGAACTTATTGGAATAATAAGAAAAAAATATATACAAATGGTTGCATTATGATTTCCTTATTTGATCCCATTAAATTAAGAGTGGTAGAACTGTTGTCTAGATTCTGGTTCACACACTCTGTAGATCAAACAGTGGAACGGGCAACAAATTACCTTCCCAGGGCTTTTGTCATTAAGCAAATGAAGGGAGGAAAGAGAAGAGAAGAAGATGACAGTGGATATGGATAGGATGTCAGAGAGGTATGGATGATCACGGCATGCAGATCAAGATGGAGAACATTTGCTCATGGATTTGCCAGAAAATGGGTCCAAATTGATGGCGTAATTTAATGACAAAAAAGTACAATAGAACATTGAGGAAGAGAATCATCAGGAACTGAGTTTCGACATGATTCGGACAAACACTATTATCTGCCAATAATTAAAATAATAAAATGGAATATAAAAAGTAATTTCAAAAAAATGAATGAATGAATGAATAAAACCAAAAAAACCCTCCAATGGATCAGCAGGTCTTTTTATAGAATAGAATGGAGTGGAATGGAATGGAATGGAATGGAATAGAATAGAGGAATGGCACAAACTATATTTTCCAAATTTTTAAGAGAATTGATAAAGTGAGACTATTATAGATCTATTTCAAGGTATTTGCAAGTTTGGAATATACAGTATATATACTGTATATATAGGATATATAGGTTCAAATCTCAGTAAGGGTATGGCTAACTGATGAAAGCTAAATAGCTCGAAATAGATCTATATAGTCTCCCTTCATTTTCATTATCAGCAAAAATATGTTACACATATAGAACATCGCTGGTGGTCTTCATCCCCTGGCGCTTTTGCATGAGGCACGGGGGACACGGCTACCGGCATAGCCGCCATCTTGGAAGAAGGCCGAGATTTCGTAAGATCTCGGCCGAAGTCTCGGGTGGCTTGGCCACCCGATGATGAGTCCGGGGAGGAGCCAGCCAGCCCTATAAAAGGGCTGGCTGGCTCAAAATCTCCCTTTTCGCCCCGGACTCGATCGAGCAAACACCCGGCTGGGCGTTTGCGTCTTTGTGGTGGCCATTTTGGCAGCAGCCTCATGGCCTCCGCCATTTTGTGGAACCTCATTGAAGGTTTCCTTGTCGGCTGCGAGTCGGGGGTGGAGAGAATCTTCGGCTTTCTCCTCGGGACCAAGGAGAGAAGCCCCCTGTTTAGGGTTGCCCCTTGGTTTGGGTCTTCTGGGCCCCTCGGGAGGTGGTTCTGCTTGTCGGGGGGAGGTGCAGCCTAGTGGGCCTAGCACAGCCTTTAGGCCTTGGGCTGATAGGATTCCCTCGCGTGGCGCTAGCCAGTTTATTGTTTGGTTTGCCCATGGCCCCTAAAAAGCAGAAGGCCCCGGCGGCCCAGGTAGAGCCGGTGGCCCGGCCTAGGAGGGCAGTGAGGCCCTCGGCTAGGGCTCGCTCGGTGCAGGAAGACTCCCAAGCAGGGGTCAGGAGGGGGGGTAGAAGGTCTGGTCCCCCTACCGGTGATACTAACATATCTTCTTTACCCTGGTCTAGGATCATCGAGAGACTTGATGACCTGGATGCCCGCTGGCGGTCTGTGTATGGGCCGGGGGGTGCCACCATGTCGGCCCTAGCGGCCGTTGGCAGAGCACCGGGTGAACCAGCGGCCCAGGCTGGGCAGATGGCCCAGGCCGGGCAGATGGCCCAGGCCGGGCAGATGGCCCAGGCCGGGCAGATGGAGGCATTGCCTGGCTCAGTAGGAGCTGGGCCCTCCTGGATGGCTTCCACCCCTTTGGGGGCAGGTGAGATCGCACCACACCCTACATATACACCGCTCCTCCCGCTGCCTGGACAGGCCATTGTTCCCCCCTGGTTTTGGGAGTGGGGTCAACTTCATGGGTTCACCAGCGGTCACTTGTAGCCAAGTTTGGGCCCCTCAAGCTACTGTTGCATTGGCACAGACCCCTGCCACGGCCTTGCCATCAGGGGCGGGAGTCACCACGGCCTGGGATCCGCTGGCCAGCATCAGGTCAGGGGCCATCCCGTGGGGACTGCCATCCACGCCTCTCAGATTTCATTTACATCCCTCAGTTAGGGAGACCATTTGGAAGGGGGAATACGTTGATCTTTTCTCCCTCCTTAACAGGGAGGTCCCCAAGAAAGATAAGGAAGGGGAGGCTCAGGTGGAAAAGCCTAAGAAGACGAAAGTCAGCAGATGCTTCAGCTCTTGGCTGTACGCTTATCTGACTTACGCCACTATAGTGATTCAGAGGCAGCCCGCTAGGGCCACCTTGATGCTTAAATATATTGATTTAATAGCCCGTGCTCATTTTGAGTACAAGGGCTCAATTTGGCGACACTATGACAAGGCTTTCAGAATGCGGATGGCATTCGATCCCACACTCCTCTGGGATATGGTCGTTCCCGACCTGTGGTTTGCAGCAACCCACATGTCAGGGAATGAGGGTTGTGACCGCAGGGATAGCAGTCACTTCATGGAGGAGGAGCCTCCAGCATCCACCCCTGCTAAGGCGACTACGGGGGGGGGGCGAAAGCCGCCCCTCCCACATGTCATGAATTCTCTGCAATGGGGGCTTGTTTTCATCCCTTTTGCAAATTCAGACATGCTTGTGGGAACTGTGGGGGTTCCCATGCCACTACAGTGTGTCCCAGTCCAAAAAAGGGAAAGGATAAGAAGGGAGGGGGTCAGGCTAAACAGCCCCCGCCCGCCGGGGGAAAAGGGTCCCAGCCCAATTAAGCTTGCTGTTTTGAAGGAGTGGCTAGTGGATTATCACCCTCGCGGGAGAGCGGCTGCTCTCCTGCATGGTTTCTCAGAGGGATTTAGGATCCCATATGTGGGGATACGGAAAGCTTTCATGTCCGACAACCTCAGGTTGGTTGTAGGACATGAAGACATCGTTAGGGCAAAAATACAGAAGGAGGTGGACAAGGGCAAGGTGCTAGGGCCTTTCCCAGAACTGCCCTCTCCAACTCTGCGGGTGTCCCCTTTAGGCGTGGTCCCCAAAAAGTCGAGTGGTGAATTTAGGTTGATTCACCACCTGTCTTTTCCAAAAGGGGAATCAGTGAATGATTTCATTCCTGATGAACTTTGCTCGGTCCGCTACGCATCTTTTGATGCGGCTGTGGCCATGGTTAGGAAGTGTGGGGTTGGAGCCCTTATGGGTAAATGCGACATTAAGTCAGCATTCCGGCTCCTCCCCATACACCCAGACGACTTCGAGCTCTTGGGCTTCCACTTCGAAGGTGGTTTTTATGTTGATAGAGCATTGCCAATGGGATGCTCTATCTCGTGCTCTCTTTTTGAGAGCTTTAGCACCTTCTTGGAGTCGGCGCTCAGGAGGCGCAGCGGTCTGGGTTCAGTCGTTCACTACCTCGACGATTTCTTGTTAGTTGGGCCTGCGTGTTCGGAGCAATGCTTCACTCTGATGCGGGACTTCGAAGCCCTTTGTGCTCAATTGGGGGTACCTTTGGCCCCCGAGAAGACCGAGGGCCCCGCTACCAGGATTACCTTCCTGGCTATTGAATTGGATTCAGAGGAGCAATCTTCCAGATTGCCCCTAGGCAAATTAGTTAAGATACGGAATAAGCTCGACTTCCTGTTTGGCAGCCGGAAGGTCACCCTTCTGCAACTACAGGAATTCGCGGGGCTCCTTAATTTTGCCTGCCGGGTAATTGTTCCTGGCAGGGCTTTTTCCCAGAGGTTATACAATGCAATGAAGGGGCTGCAGTTGCCCCATCATTGTACCCGCCTATGCGCAGGGGTCAGAGACGACCTGCGTGTGTGGCGGGATTTTTTAGATCACTTTAATGGGCTGTCCTTTTGGAGGCACGAGCTTCTTTTGGAAGCTGAGTTACAGTTATGCTCGGACGCTGTGGGGACCCGTGGGTTCGGGGTTATACTAGGCGACCAGTGGTGTCATTCCGCTTCGCCTACGGAATGGATTGCTTCTCCCCTGGTCAAGGACTTGACCTTTTTAGAGCTCTTTCCCTTGGTAGTAGCTTTAGAGCTTTGGGGAGAGCAGTTTAGGGACCGGTCTGTGCACTTCTGGTGTGACAACTTGGCAGTTGTCCATGTCGTGAATGCCCTGTCCTCAAAAAATGACAGGGTCATGCAGCTTGTCCGCCATTTTGTGCACAGGTCCTTGTCCCTGAATGCCCTGTTTATGGCTCGACATGTCCCTGGCCTGGACAACGGGATTGCTGACGCCTTGTCCCAGGGTCAGTTGTCCAGGTTTCGGACCCTGGCTCCTTGGGCTCGTGCGTCACCAGAAGCCTTCCCCGACTACCTTTGGAGCCTGGTTGGGCCCTTGGGCAGTGGAGGACTGTAGCCATCAGGGCCGCGACCCTCTCGGTAGCTCTAAGCACCTTGAGGGCACGTTAGTACGTAGATTAGTGATTCCGCATTCGGAAGATGTTGGTTGGCCGGGTGAGGGAGTGACCGGGGCACCCAGAGGATAGCGAACGGGCACTGCTAATGTAGCAGCTGTCGCTCTTTAATCTGAGCCTGGTACAGCCTGTGCGCCTCTCTTATGAGGCCCGCTTCTTGCAGGAGGCGGACGTATTATGTTTTTCTGGGTCCCTTTGAGTCAGCGAGGCTCTGGCCTCCTCCCGGGCTGACAGGCCTCTCCGTGCCTTCCTGTTTCTGAACTGCACTCTAGGATAGGGATGTCTCCCCATTGGGAAGCAACCTGAGTCTGATTAGTTGTCATGGGGTCAGGATAGAATGACGGCTGCCGCTGATCAGACTAGGTGCCGGGCGGCTGCTCTTTCAAATTCCTGTAGTTTTAGGGGTTCATTCCGTATTGGCGTTGTAACTGGGCAGGAATGTTTGGCTTTCCGGGTCATTTTGACCCGGGGTATTGGCCTTTGGCAGACAGCTGCCTATCTAGATTGAACAGTTAGTTGTAGTACTAGCATAGGGTGTCAGGCTAGGGAGCCTTTCTCTGCTTTCTTCTGTTGTCCCACCAGGGCGAGACCGATGGCGTTGCTGTGTGGCCACAGTGGTCTTTGGGCTGGCTGATCTGCAGCATGTGTCGCTGTGGGGACCTGGCTGTCTGGGTCAGACGGGTCAGCATAGTCTGGATGGGGAGAAGAGGCCTGCGCTGAGAAGGCCTTTCTCCTACTGCTCCTGGGAGGGCGGCACAAGGGGTGTCGTTCCTAGGAGGCTGGTCTGACACCTCGGTGACGATGACCGGGTGTACTAGGGGTTTGGGCTTTGCCCGCCCCGCGAAGGCCTGCGTGTCTTTCACAAACCCTGGCCACCCATTTATTATTTGTTTTATTTATTATTTGGATTTGTATGCCGCCCCTCTCCGAGGACTCGGGGCGGCTCACAACACGTGGAACAAATCATAAATAATCTGACAAATTTAAAATATTTAAAGATTTAAAAAAAACCATATGCTAACAGACACACACACAAGCATACCATGTATAAATTAAACATGCCCAGGGGGAGATGTTTCAGTTCCCCAATGCCTGACGGCAAAGGTGGGTTTTAAGGAGTTTATGGAAGGCAGGAAGAGTAGGGGCAGTTCTAATCTCCGGGGGGAGTTGGTTCCAGAGGGTCGGTGCCGCCACAGAGAAGGCTCTTCCCCTGGGGCCCGGCAACCGACATTATTTAGTTGACGGGACCCGGAGAAGGCCCACTCTGTGGGACCTAATCAGTCGCTGGGATTCGTGCGGCAGGAGGCGGTCTCGGAGATATTCTGGTCCAATGCCATGAAGGGCTTTAAAGGTCGTAACCAACACTTTGAATTGTGACCGGAAACTGATCAGCAGCCAATGCAGACTGCGGAGTGATGGTGAAACATGGCATACCTAGGTAAGCCCATGACTGCTCTCGCAGCTGCATTCTGCACGATCTGAAGTTTCCGAACACTTTTCAAAAGTAGCCCCATGTAGAGAGCATTACAGTAGTCGAACCTCGAGGTGATGAGGGCATGAGTGACTGTGAGCAATGAGTCCCGGTCCAGATAGGGCCGCAACTGGTGCACCAGGCGAACCTGGGCAAACGCCCCCCTCGCCACAGCTGAGAGATGTTTTTCTAATGTGAGCTGTGGATCGAGGAGGACGCCCAAGTTGCGGACCCTCTCTGAGGGGGTCAATAATTCCCCCCCAGGGTAATGGACGGACAGATGGGATTGTCCTTGGGAGGCAAAACCCACAGCCACTCCGTCTTATCCGGGTTGAGCTTGAGTCTGTTGACACCCATCCAGGCCCCAACAGCCTCCAGGCACCGGCACATCACTTCCACCGCTTCGTTGACTGGGCATGGGGTGGAGATGTAAAGCTGGGTATCATCCGCATATTGATGATACCTCACCCCATGTCCTTGGATGATCTCGCCCAGTGGTTTCATGTAGATGTTAAATAGCAGGGGGGAGAGGACCGACCCCCGAGGCACCCCACAAGGGAGAGACCTAGGAGTCAACCTCTGACCCCCCACTAACACCGACTGCGACTGGCCAGAGAGGTAGGAGGAGAACCACTGGAGAACAGTGCCTCCCACCCCCAACCCCTCCAGCCGGTGCAGAAGGATACCATGGTCGATACCATGTAAGTGGTCTGGTCTGGATCCTCCCGAGGATCATTTGTGGGATGCCATTTCCCCTAGGGCCATTCACCGGGTTAGAAGGAGAGTGAATAAGGCTCTGGGTAAACTGGTCAGAGATTTAGGTGGGGTTGTAGTGGCCCATCCCCGCATCACCATAGTTCAGCCATGGTTATACCGGGCTGACGGTGTTCACCTGTCAGACCATGGGAACACCATCTTCTTACAGGACCTGCAGCAGTCACTGCGCGAGCTGGTACAGTTAGAGGGGGGAGTCAGGGGGCCAAGATAGAGATCTGACCCCCAATCCGTGGCAGGTTAGGGGCGGAAAACTGGGTGGTCGTTTAGCAACTGCGTGTTCTCCGTTGGACATCTTTGGGGATGATTGACAGGTTCTCTCCAAAGGCTTGTGGTTTTGGCGACCTGAGCAATTGGGGGGAACCTGCCTTTGGGTCCCGACCATTTAATTCCCCGTGCAGGGGTTAGCCAGCGGGACCTCCCACATGCAGGTGCATGGCAATGTCTCAGGTGAGGGAGGGGTCCCTCGCCTGGATTAGCATGGAGCTATGCCCATAAGTTGCCCCGGAAGTTTATCTGATGTCATTTTCCGCCCGGAAGCAATTGTTGACCCTGCGGGTCCATTTTAGGGTTATAGTTAATTATGCTAATTTATGCTAATTTATTTAAATAAATTGTGCAAATTTAATTAATAAAAATGACCCAGTTTTAAATCCAGCTCTTGTGTCCGTGTCTTTACTCTGCCTCTCTTGCAATAGTTTGTTGGCTACAAAATTAACTGCCCGGGTGGCCCTTGGAAGGGCCGAGAGGCAAAAAGGAAGCAGTATGCTCCCTCCCATATTTGGGTATACCAGGATGATTTGACAGAAATAGAACCTGTGGCCTAGAAGTTAAAAGCTACTGCCTTATAGGCGGATTGCCCAGGTTCAAATCCCAGTAAGGGTATGGCTAGCTGATGAGAGCTAAATAGCTAGCTAATATACTAGTCTCCATTTTCATTGTCAGCAAAAATATATTACACGCACGCACACACACGCACACACACACACACACGCACATAGGGGACCTCTATCTGATATAAAGGCCCTTGAATAGAGAGTGTTTATTAGAGGGCAACAGAACTTTCTCATTAGTGGTATATTAATATTTCTTGCATCACAGCAAAGAAGAGGCCTATTTAAACTGATCCCACTCTGGTTCTTTGCCACCTCTGCAATCATATTTATAGCATTGCAATATTAGATGGTTACCATGAATGCCAAGCATGATTTAAAAAAAAAAATGGCCTAGTTGGTAGGCAGAGTTGAACTTTCCTTCACTATGAAACATTGAAAGAGGATGAGTGGGTTACTGCTTAAATAGGCAAATCAATGTATTCACATATTGCTGGACTAGGTTTATGTTTTATCAAGCAGAAGTGATGCTAAATGGAAGATGTAAGGTGCCTTTGGGTTAACTGATCATGGTTGAGAAACACTAGCTGTGAAATAATAGAAAATGCTTGTAGCTTGGGTTTTAGACTTTGGCTGTGGTTTTCTCTTCAAGGTTGTTTCAGTTTAGTTTCTGGACATTTTGTTACCAGACTAGGTAACATCATTAGTAAGATTTTCTCTCCCCACATGTGAATGTAAGGGAAGCCTGACATTTGACCAAAGAAGCATTTAACAAGCATATTGATCTAGATCCATGTCCAGAGAGCAGCACCTTCCATTCTGGCCAAAACTGCCTACCAACTAGAAGTCAATGGCCAGCTACCTTGTGGGCATTCAAAACAGAGATGGCAAGACACCATCAACAAAGATATACAAGCCGTGGGTCTGCATCCTGGAGATGCATCTGACCATGCAAAGTGGCATTCAGTGATCTGAAAAGTGGCTCCTGCATGAGGAGGAGGAGGAGGAGGAGAAGGAAGAAGAAGAGGAGGAGGAGGATGTAGAAGAAGAAGAGGAAGAGGAGAAAGAAAAAAAGGAGAAGGGGAAGAAGATTGATCTAGACCAGTGTTTCCCAACCTTGGCAATTTGAAGATATTTGGACTTCAACTCCCAGAATTCCCCAGCCAGCATTCGCTGGCTGGGGAATTCTGGGAGTTGAAGTCCAGATATCTTCAAGTTGCCAAGGTTGGGAAACACTGATCTAGACCCAATATATGAATATATAAGAAATCAGAACATTGGAACAACCAATCAACAAGAGATACAATCAGCTGCTCAGAATTTAAATGTAGTTCCAAATGGACAACCAATCAAATGACCAACTGGCCACACTGGCACACAAGACATTTCTTTTTTAATAGTTTTTATTAATATTTTACATTAAAAGAATATTTACATAACAGTTGGTGGACAATTATCCCACTTTTTTTGATACATTTCTAGCTTGTTTTTCTCTCTATAATATTACATCAAGCGAACATATAATCTTTACATACAGTGTACATATTTCCACTGTATCTTTTTTTCTGCAATAGGTAACAAAAATACTAGTTCTTTGAGTTTAATAGATCATTTTTATTATTTTGTGGAACTTACTTTTTCCTTACTTTCATACTTATAGTTAAAGTGAATCATTATTAAACTATCTATACTACTTGTGCCAAATCATATAGTTGTCTGCTTCTCTTCCTCATTAAGTGCTTTGGTGAGCCTATCCATTTCTACACATTCTAAAATTTTCTTAATTATATATTCTTTTATTGGTATGTTATGGTTTTTCCACATCTGGCCAAAGGATAATCTTGCTGCTATAATGATATGAGATTAGGTATTGGGTTTTCTTATCTTGGTTTCCTGTAAATATTCCTAGAAGAAATCGTTCCCTTTTAATTTCAATGCACTGTTTTGAAATTTCTTCAATCCACCTCCTAACTGTTGGGTTTAACCACTCTACTACATGCTTGCACTGTCTTGTAAACACATCTCTATGGTCAGGTTGCAATTAACTGACCAGTGTGTCACCTTTTGATGACCAAAAGGGGCAGGTACTCTGCAGACTATATAAACCTCTGCAGAGTAGATGCTTTCCCCCCTCTTTTGCCTTGATGACCCTTCCTTGCCCACCTCCTGTGTGCTCCATTGTCCTTGGCTGAGGACACATGTGTGAGATGAAATCCAAAGCCATCCTCACACATGGGACCATCCAGAAGTTATTAATATGGACTGGAATATAAACTTATCTGCCTGCAATTTGTAATTGCATGAATCAACATAATTGTAAGAAAAGATTGTATTTTTCATCTTTATGAAGGAGTGATCATTCATTGCTAACAAATGGGATTCTGAACCACATGTTATTTCTTGCCATGCTAAATCCGCTGCAAATTAAGCCAGCTGAACTCTGCTAATACAAATAATATTAATAATAATCAAAATACCCAACACTAACCATCTGCCAGTACTGTTTAGCTTTTGGGCAAGACCATCACATATGATAGTGGTTTCCTATATTGTGTTTGCACTTCCAGCATTCTGGAGATGCATTAGAATATATTATTGCGATCCTGACTGGTGGAGATGCCATCTATGAACCATTTTATAAATGTTGTCTTTATATGCTACAGACTTTGTCATTTTATAGCTTTTGTTCCATGTACTCTGCCACTTTTCTAGTTTGATACTGAATCCAAAGTTTTGGGCCCATTTTATCATTACCTCGTTAACAATCTCATCCTCCATTTTATATCTCAATAGAAAGTTATAGAATTTTGTTATGATTTTATCTTCCTGTCCAAACATAATTCTATGTAATTTGTTATCTTCTTTTTGAAACGCGTATTGTTCTATATCTTTTTTGAACCTTTTTTGAACCTGGCCACCAATCTATTTCTATGCCTTGTTCTCTTAACTCTTCTCTAATTTTAAATTCTTCCTGATCCGTCACAATTTATTTATTGGTCTTCATTTTGGTGCTATCCACTAAATTTGGATATATTAAAGCTTCCATAGTGGAGAGCCAAGTTGGTATTTTACTATAGTGATTTTTTTTTTAAAAAAAATATTTTGCCATATTTGAATCAAATAGTCTCTAATTAGGTGACCTTGAAAATATTTGTGGGTCTTACATTTTCCATCCCAGAGAAAGGCATGCCAATCCTTTCTGGTGCTCATGCTCCTCCAACATCAAAATTCTTTTATTTCTTAGTTTTAACGAATCCTTAATCCATGTTAGCACTGCAGCACAATAGTATGTCTCACAGTCCGGCAAGCTAAATCCACCCTCCACTTCTCTCCTGTTTTGCAACACTTTTAATTTGATTCCAGGTTCTTTGCCTTGCCAGATTTTTCTAAGCTAAAGAGAATAGGAGAATAAAACTCTGCTGCTGATGTTACCTAGTCTGATAAAAAAATGTTCAGAAACTAAATTAAAACAAGCTTGAAGAGCAAAGCACTGCCAAAACCACTAACTGTTTCAGATTTGTATGGACTTCTGAACAGTCAAGGTTGCCTGGGATAGACCAAATCAGGAAGACCCTCCTATTCCAACTCCACAGTTATCATTTAGAACAAAATTTTAAAAAAATTAGGTGCAAAATTTTAGGGGATGGGTACAAGGCAGTAGTGGATTTTAAATCCCATCACTACTGTTCGCACACTCACATGTGACACCTCTGCACATGTGCAGAAACTTCTGTGTATGTGCAAAAGCATTGCGAGTGAGTGGGCGGAGCCTCCTGCTGATGCTGCTACTGGTTCACCAAACCAGGAGCAACCCTGCACTGGTCCAAGAATGACATTTTGTCACTTGCTGACATGGAGTGGCTCCATTTCAAGGTGGAGCCAGGATAGACATCATGTTTGAATTTGATTAACTTAAATCACTTAAATACAATCTATATAATTATCTTCCATGGGCTTCATAATTACAGGAGTGCTCTAGGAAGCACACACAAAGCTGAGTTTCTGGGGGTCACAGACTATATACCTGTACTACAGTTTAGAGCCGTGTTTCCCAACCTTGGCATCTTGAAGAGATCTGGACTTCAAGTTGCCAAGGTTGGGAAACACTGGTTTAGAGTAAAAGCTGGTAGTAATTGGCATCCACCAATGTGAACAAGGGACCTGTGTAACTCAGTCTGATTATTTGACAACCTCATAAAAAGTGACATCAATCCATTTAGTGGACTGTTTACATCTCTAAACAGAGGTAGCTCAAATTCAACCCATTCTTCTCTTTCCACCCTGGAAAAAAATGGTAAATGCAATTTGTTCTTTGTTGGATTTTTCAATGAGAAACAGCTTGCTACAAAATGGCATTGTCTAGGAGAAAAGTAGATATTTTCTTATTTGTGAATTTTCAGGGAGAAATTGGCTTGGTATCTCTCTGGTGTAATTTAAATCTATTATTCAAGAGGGCCACATTATATAATTGCATATTTTAAAGTTGGATTTGATGGTCCTATTTTGATGATCAACTAATCTTTAAGTTGACTCCTTGGTGATGAGTGCTATTGAATACAAGTAATGACAAAAATAACATTTCACTGAACAGGAGGACAAAGTAATCTCATTTAGCTTGGTGCCATTAAGTTGGGGAGAGCACAGGTCCATCACAAATCTCTATGAGAAGAACAGGAGGGAGGGAAGGGGGAAGAGAGAGAGACAGAGAGAGGGGGGGGAAAGAGGGAACAATTTCTTTTTTGGGAAAAAAAAGAAACCTCTCAGCTCTACCACATTCAAAGAAAAATAAAGGCAAACTCATTCCTCTTTGATTCTCTTTCAAGAGTGGCTAATTATTCCAGTCCAATCAAACCCTGAATTCACTTCTATTAATAGATGAGAAGGCGCATATATAGATGTGCGTGTGTGCATGCATGCCTCCATTAAGAGTAAAAACAATGCTTCCACATGTATCTGTGTTCAGGGCTGGCAGCAAATAATTCAATCTGTAAGACCTCTATCTATTTTCACACTTTTAACTCAGCCCTCTCCCCTCTCCACTACTTGGCTGTTCTCCAGAACAGGGCCGCCATCAGGAATTTTGGGGCCCCATACAGCCTAAGTGTCTGCCCCCCCCCGCGCCATTTTAAAACTACTTTTTTTAAGTTTTTAAAAAGATGTTAGATAATCATCTGAAAATAGCTGTAAATAAAACCCGATGTTCCCAGAATTAACTTTATTCATAAGATTATGATAGCAACAACTTGACCTTAGTTTTACTGGAACTATAGAATAATCATATAATAATCGCTGATGTTACAGGCCGTATAACTATATAAAGAAGGAACTGTGAGGATAACAGTTCAAAAGGGACGGGGGTGGTGTTTGTTATGTTGTGTTGTTTTGTTGCTTGTCTTATAAAATGCAAATACAAAATTTAAACAAACAAATAAGTATATTGTAAAATGATAGATTATGTACTATCTTATTTTTTAATGTTTACATAATAACTACTTTAAAAAAAAAATCATCTGTCTGAAGTAGTGTAGGATTCCTGTCTAAGCAGGGGGTTGGACTAGAAGACCTCCAAGGTGCCTTCCCACTGTTATTCTATTCTAATTATCCAGGGGTTGTGTAGTTATCAGTGGTATTAAAATAGGAGCTGTTAAAAAAACCAAATACAATTTCATATTGCTTCACATCTCAATATCCTTTTCGATCTAGTTTTTACGCCCATCGGTGAACACAGGTCTGAACGACCCCGTGGTATCCAAGTTAATTTCAAAGTACACTGCTCAAAAAAAAGTGAAGGGAACACTTAAACAACACAATATAAACTCCAAGTTGTCAATCAGCGTTGCTTCCTAAGTGGACAGTTTGATTTCACAGAAGTTTGATTTACTTGGAGTTATATTGTGTTGTTTAAGTGTTTCCTTTATTTTTTTGAATAAAGATCAGGGGTCCCCAAACATTTTACACAGGGGGCCAGTTCACTGTCCCTCAGGCTGTGAATAAAGATCAGGGGTCCCCAAACATTTTACACAGGGGGCCAGTTCACTGTCCCTCAGACTGTTGGAGGGCCGGACTATTAAAAAAACGTGTGAACAAATCCCTATGCACACTGCACATACCTTATTTAAAGTAAAAAACAAAATGGGAACAAATACAATATTTAATATTTATTCTTCCTCTTTCTCTCTCTCTCCCTTTCTCTCTGTCCTTCTGTCTTTCTAATTCTCTCTCTCTCTTTCTCTGTCCTCTCTTTCTCTTTCTTTCTCTCTTTCTTTCTCTCTCTTCTCTCTTTCTCTCACTCACTCTCTTTGTATCTCTCCCTCTTTCTCTCTCCCTCTCTCTGTCTCCTCCTTTCTCTCTCTCTCTCCCTTTCTATCTCTCTTCTTCCTTTCTCTCTCCCTCTCTATCTTTCCCTTTCTCTCCCCCCTCTCTCTTTCTTTCTATCTCTCTTCTCTTTCTCTGTCCCTCTCTTTCTATCTCTCCCTCTTTCTCTCTACCTTTCTTTCTCTTTCTCTCTCTCCCTTTCTCTGTCCCTCTCTTTCTTTCTCTCTGTTCTTCTCTTTCTTTCTCTCTGTCCCTCTCTTTCTTTCTCTCTGTCCCTCTTTCTCTCTGTCCCTCTCTTTCTTTCTCTGTCCCTCTTTCTTTCTCTCTGTCCCTCTCTTTCTTTCTCTCTGTCCCTCTCTTTCTTTCTCTCTGTCCCTCTTTCTTTCTTTCTGTCCCTCTCTTTCTTTCTCTCTGTCCCTCTCTTTCTTTCTCTCTGTCCCTCTTTCTTTCTCTCTGTCCCTCTCTTTCTTTCTCTCTGTCCCTCTCTTTCTTTCTCTCTGTCCCTCTCTTTCTCTCTGTCCCTCTTTCTTTCTCTCTGTCCCTCTTTCTTTCTCTCTGTCCCTCTCTTTCTTTCTCTCTGTCCCTCTCTTTCTTTCTCTCTGTCCCTCTTTCTTTCTCTCTGTCCCTCTCTTTCTTTCTCTCTGTCCCTCTCTTTCTCTCTGTCTCTCTGTGGGTGGGTGTATGTGTGTGCGCGCACGCTCTCCCCGCTGGGCGGTCGCGGGGGTTGTTCCCGTTACTTTGTTGTTGTTATTGCCTTTTTTTTAAAAGCGAGAAAGAGTCGTGGAGACCTCAGGCGGAAGGAAAGCCGTCTCACCACCTTTAAATGGCAATTGCGTGTCATCTGAGCATGCTCCTGAGTGGGCCGACGAGGGATATAAAAAAGGCTGGGACGCAGCGCGGAGCTCTCAAGCGAAAGAGCCGCCGCGGTAGGGGAGTCAGTGGGAGCGTTCAGGAGCCTCACGAAGCGCCGCGGTCCTTTTCGGCGAAGTCCTCGTCGGCGTTTGTTTTGTTTTGTTTTGAAAGGCGGCTGAGTCCCGGGCGGCTTTCCCGCGCAATTTCTGCTCCTTCCCAGGGAGTCTCCTTTTCTTTTACCGAAGGGAAGCTCTGATTGACGGCATTACCTCAACCCACCTGTTACCAGAAGTTCTTCCTTCCCGGCCAGCCGTGGGTCGAACGTCCGGGCGTAGCGCACATGGCCCCAAAAAAGGCACCCAGCAGCAATAGCGCCCACGTGTACTCCAAGCGGCGGCGGTAGAGGGGGTGGGAGGGGGCGGGGCGGGAGAAAGCCGAGAAGAGGGGGCGGGGTTGTCTATCAAGGTGGAGGAAGGCGGAGCTTGGAAAGTCAGAGCGATGGAAGTGCCAGCCAATTAGGGGGCCCTGCCCCAACTGTGTCAACTTCGGAGAGCGGTTCTGCTAGGCGAAGTTGCCACTGGCGGCGGCAGGGATTTCAGTGGGAGCGATGGAAGCCGGTGAGTGCGGTAAAGGCAGGCAGCCGGCAAAAGAGGGAGGGTACAGACTGGGCATGTGCAAGGAGCCGCTGACTGCGGGCCCCAATTTGCCCGGGCCCGGTACAGCACTACCAGTAGTACCCGTCTATCGGCGGCCCTGCTCCAGAACAATGCCGCTAGTCCAGCAGATTTCACTCAGAACTGAATGCAAATTGGTCTTACAGAACTTGGGCTGTGTGTGAGAAGAGGCCTTATTAGAAAACTCTCAGATAGATGTTGTTACAAAACAGGCAATGATTAACAGAACACCAGAGCTGGAAAGGACCTTGGAGGTCTTCTAGTCCAATTCCCTGATCAAGGAGGAGGCCTTAAACTAGTGACGGCAAACCTTTTTGGGTTCATGTGCCAAAAGGGGTGTGTGTGGGCTAGCATGCATGCCCATGCCCATACCCCTTCCCTCCCCACCACACATGTGCAACAACACCCCGCGCTTCCCTCGTGCATGCGCACAGGCCTCTCTGAAGCCTGGGGTGGGAGAAAAAAATGGCCAAACGGGCAACCTGGGAGTGCGTTATTCTGAAATTCCAGTCTTATTGGGGGATTTTTTTTCACTCCGGGATTTCAGGGAAGATTCTTTGAAGCATCTGGAGGATGGAAGGCTTTTCCCAAGGCTGAAAATCAGCTGGCCAGCACACACATGCACACAGAAGCTGAAACATAGAAAAGTCTCACATGCCCTCCCATATGGCTCTGCGTGCCACCTGTAGCAGGCTTGCCATAGGTTCCCCCATCACAGCCTTAAACCATTCCAGACATATTACAAAAAAAAGATATTAAGACCTTGGAAAAAGCACAGAGAAGAGAAACTAAGATGATCAAGGTCTAGAGCAGTGTTTTCCAACTGTGCCAACTTGAAGATATTTGGACTTTAACTATTTGTATTTATTTAGATTTGTATGACGCCCCTCTCCGCAGAGTCGGGGCGGCTCACAACAAAGTGAAAAAAACAATTTACAACAAATCTAAATTTCTACTAAAAACATTTAAAAACCCCATTTTCTAAACACATGTACATACATACATACCATTCATAAATTGTATATGCCCATGGGAGATGTCTCAGTTCCCCCATGCCTGACGACACAGGTGGGTCTTAAGGAGCTTACGAAAGGCAAGGAGAGTAGGGGCAGTTCTAATCTCCGGGGGGAGTTGGTTCCAGAGGGTCGGGGCCGCCACAGAGAAGGCTCTTCCCCTGGGGCCCGCCAACCGACATTGTTTAGTTGACAGGACCCGGAGAAGGCCCACTCTGTGGGACCTAATCGGTCGCTGGGATTCGTGCATCAGGAGGCGGTCTCGGAGATATTCTGGTCCAATGCCATGAAGGGCTTTAAAGGTCATAACCAACACTTTGAATTGTGACCGGAAACTGATCGGCAGCCAATGCAGACTGCGGAGTGATGGTGAAACATGGGCATACCTAGGTAAGCCCATGACTGCTCTCGCAGCTGCATTCTGCACGATCTGAAGTTTCTGAACACTTTTCAAAGGTAGCCCCATGTAGAGAGCATTACAGTAGTCGAACCTCGAGGTGATGAGGGCATGAGTGACTGTGAGCAGTGAGTCCCGGTCCAGATAGGGCCGCAACTGGTACACCAGGCAAACCTGGGCAATCGCCCCCCTCGCCAAAGATGGTTCTCTAATGTGAGCTGTGGATCGAGGAGGACGCCCAAGTTGCGGACCCTCTCCGAGGGGGTCAATAATTTCCCCCCCCCCAGGGTGATGAAAGGACAGATGGAATTGTCCTTGGGAGGCAAAACCCACAGCCACTCCGTCTTCTCCAGGTTGAGTTTGAGTGTGTTGACACCCATCCAGGCCCCAACAGCCTCCAGACACCGGCACATCACTTCCACTGCTTCGTTGACTGGACATGGGGTGGAGATGTAAAGCTGGGTATCATCAGCGTACTGATGATACCTCACCCCATGCCCTTGGATGATCTCACCCAGCGGTTTCATGTAGATATTAAATAGCAGGGGGGAGAGGACCGACCCCTGAGGCACCCCACAAGGGAGAGACCTCGGAGTCGACCTCTGACCCCCCACTAACACCGACTGCGACCGACCGGAGAGGTAGGAGGAGAACCACTGGAGAACAGTGCCCCCCACCCCCAACCCCTCCAGCCGGTGCAGAAGGACACCATGGTCGATGGTATCGAAAGCCACTGAGAGGTCAAGAAGCACCAGGACAGAGGATAAACCCCTGTCCCGGGCCCGCCAGAGATCATCCATCAACGCGACCAAAGCAGTTTCCGTGCTGTAACCGGGCCTGAAACCCCACTGCTGGGGACCTAGATAATCGGCTTCTTCCAAGGATCGCTGGAGCTGGAGTGCCACCACCTTCTCGACAACCTTCCCCATAAAGGGAAGGTTGGAGACTGGCCGGTAGTTATTAAGTACGGCTGGGTCCAGGGAAGGCTTCTTGAGGAGGGGGTGCACGAGCGCCTCTTTATAGGATGATGGGAAGGATCCCCTCCCCAAGGAAGCGTTGATAATCTCCTGGACCCAGCTCTGTGTCACCTCTCTGCTGGCCGAAACCAGCCAGGAGGGACCCGGATCCAGTAAACAGGTGGCGGAACTCACAGCTCCAATGGCCTTGTCCACTTCATCAGGTGTCACCAGATCAAACTCTTCCCAGACAGATGGACAAGTACGTGCCCCAGTCACGTACTGGCTGGGGAATTCTGGGAGTTGAAGTCCAAATATCTTCAAGTTGCCAAGGTTGGGAAACATTGGTCTAGAGACTAAAACATGTGAGGAATGGTTGCAGGATTTGAGTTTGGCTAGTTTAGAGAAAAGAAATGGTATAAAGATTGAGCAAGGAGTTGGCCTAGAAGACCTCGAAAGTCCCTTCCAGCTGTACAGTGGTCCCTTGACTTTCGCGGGTCCAACTTTCACGGAAAGCCTATATAAATAAATAAATAAATAAATAAATAAATAAATAAATAAATAAATAAATAAATAAATAAATAAATAAATAAATAAATAAATAAATAAATAAATAAATAAATAAATAAATAAATAAATAAATAAATAAATAAATAAATAAATAAAATTTTTGAAAACCCGTGGTATTTTTTTAATTTTAAAAATTTATTTAAAGAAGCCGTCTTTAAATAAAAGCTCCGCTTCCGCCCCAGCCTCCCAGCCTTCCCCTTACACTCTCAGAGCATTGGTATGCTCCATCTGAAGCCCAGTCTTACTGCCGCCTGCCGCCACCACCAATTTTGCTGCCGCCCATTTTGCCGCCGCTGGGCCATCTCAGCTGTCACAGATCGCTGCTACCACCGTCGCTGCCACAGATCAAGTCCTCGGAGAGGGGCAGCAAACAAATCTAATAAATTATTATTATTATTATTAATAATTATTATTATTTGCCGCTGCCGGGCCTCTCAGCTGTCTGGTGGCCCAAGTGTCTTCTGTTGGCCACCACTGCCCAGATTGCTCCTCCTGTCGCCAAACAGCTAAGGGGCCCTGCGGCGGTGAAATTAATGGCAGCGGCAGTAGCAGGAATGCATGGGCCGCCAAGCAGCTGAGATGCGTGGCCTCCGTTCCAGCCTGTGCCACCACAACTTACACGCTACAGTGCAGCAAAGCCCCCAGCTTGCCACCCAGTTGGCCCTGCAGGTTCTGGGGGTAAGTAAAACCAGGAATGGAGGAGCGAGGGGGAGGGGGAGGAAGAAAGGAAGGAAGGAAGCGTCTGTACTTCGCGGAAATTTGACTTTCGCGGGCAGCCCCAACCCTCTAGAATCAACTCCCCCTGGAGATTAGGACTGCCCCCCCTCCTTGCCCACCCTCAAAACCCAACTCAACTCAACTCAAAATTGATTCCCCTGGGCCGTTTCTACTTTTTGTATGGTCTGTATGAGATGTAGGATTGTTTTTATGTTAAGGGTTTTAAACTGTTTTAAATATTGGATTTGTACTGTTTTTCTTGTTGTGAGCTGCTCCGAGTCCTCGGAGAGGGGCGGCATACAAATCTAATTAATAATAATAATAATAATAATAATAATAATAATAATAATAATTGTTGTGTTTGTTTAAAAATATTCGCAGAAAATCTGCGATTGGTTAAGACGCGGCTATTCAGAAAATAGCCGCGAAAGTTAAATGTGTGTCAGTTGGGAAAAGCCCGCGTTAAAAAGAGTATAAAAGGGCAACGGGTTAGCCGTTGCCCTCATTCCGGCAATTCTACCGTTCCAGTGTCTTGTAATCTCTCTTGCCATGAATAAACCAGTTTGATTTAAACTACCGGAGTCCTGACTTTTCAGTGGCGACGAGGAGGTCGAACTCCCGCTAACGCAGCCATGAACTCGGCCATGGCTCCACCGCCTCCAGTATTCAACTCCGAGACGGAAGCTTGGACCTCGTACATGTCCAAATTCACATTTTTCCTGAAAGCGAGCAATCTACATGACGCCGATGACGAGAGGAAGAAAGCTATATTCCTCGCTTATTGCGGCACAGAAGTCTACAGCCTAGCCTCTACACTCGTTGACCCAGACACCCTGGAAACCGTCGCATGGTCAACTCTACAAGCAAAACTCGCCGCTCATTACCAGCCGACGACTCCTGTCCGCGTATACCGCCATCAATTCGCTCAGATGAGGCAAGCGGACGGAGAATCCACCAACGATTTTATAACTCGGCTACGCGCACTCCTTCCGAAGTGCAAATACAAGGATCCAGAGGAACAATTGATTGACCGCCTTATTTTCGGTCTAACAAATATCACGCTCCAGAAGAAATATTTAGTTGATGAGGATGCCTCTCTCCAAGACATTCTTAAGGCAGCAAAAGCCTCCGAGGTATCTGAAACATCTGTTGCCGAAATTAAACGCGCAACCTCAACCGTTCATCACATTCCTGATGAATCACCTTGGCACGCCTGCCCTCCTGATGAAAAGCACTCGGAATCCGCTACTCCAGACGACACCTGTCTCCAAATCCGAAGAGCCTCCGACCATGACGCCAAAGAAGCCTCCCGTGCAGACAGATGTGCCGGCTGCAACGGAAATCACCCTCGTTTTCGCTGCCATTTCAAGGACGCCTATTGCCGCCGTTGCCAGCGCCGCGGCCACATCGCTGAAGTCTGCCGCGCCGCCAACCCAACTCCAGCAACTCAGCAAAACCAACGACCCTATTTTTCACCGAGGAATCGACGACCACCGTTTTCGCGCAACGTTTCCCGCCCGGCTGACAACTCACCCTCTTCAAACCAACGAGGTAACTCCCCTTCTTCTGTAAACTGCAATTTCCCCGCTGCGGAAAACAAGCTATTTGTTTCTCTTTTCCTCAACGGCCACCCCTGCCAAATGGAATTAGACACCGGTTCCAGACATTCCATAATGCCTTGGGAAAAACTTAAATTATATTTACCTCGTGTAAAACAAACTGACTTGCAACCTTGGGAACCGGGTTTGAGTGATTTTCAGGGCCATTCAATTCCAGTATTAGGATGTTTAAATGTTCCTATTGCGTTTAAAAAATTTCAAGGGTTTTTACCTCTTTTAGTGGTTGACGGTCCTAAACACACATTACTGGGACTTAGATGGTTACAACCTTTAGGCATTGAAATTTCAGGGGTTAACAATGTATGTGACTCTTTTGACCCAAATGATTTGTTGAAAGAATTTCCCGAAGTTTTTTCTAGCACTCTGGGTAAATATACAGGCAGCCCCATATCATTTAATCTGGACCCAAATATTTCGCCTATCCGGTTAAAGCCCCGCAGAATTCCCATTCCACTCTTGCCTAAAGTGGATGAACAATTGGACAAATTGATAGCTCAAGGCATTTTAATTCCCACTGATCATGCCAAATGGGAAACCCCTATTGTAACGCCCATTAAGCCGGATGGCTCTATTAGAATTTGCGCAGATTATAAAGCCACGATTAATAAAGCACTACAGCATAATGCCTATCCAATCCCAGTAGTGCAACAACTCTTGCACACCTTAGGAAATGGGTCCATCTTCGCGAAGTTGGACCTGGCCCAGGCATATCAACAGCTTACCGTAGATCAAGACACCTCTGAAGCCCAGACAATCGTAACTCATAGAGGTGCCTTTAAATGCACCCGACTCCAGTTTGGAGTCTCTACCGCCCCAGGTATCTTTCAGGGTCTGATGGAACGCATTTTAAATAATATTCCCGGGGTCGTTCCATATTTTGACGACGTATTAATATCAGCCACATCCAAATCTGAGTTATGGGACAGAATCAGGCGCGTTTTAACTAAATTTAAAGAAACAGGACTCCATTTAAAAGCAGACAAATGTTCTTGGGCCGTGCCCAAAGTTGAATTTTTGGGTTTTACAATAGATCGTTTTGGAATTCACCCCACAAATGACAAAGTTGATGCCATAAGAAATGCCCCCACCCCCTCAGATAAGACAGAATTACAAGCATTCCTAGGACTCCTTAACTTTTATTCCGTCTTTCTTAAACAGAAAGCGACGGTGGCAGAACCGCTTCATAACCTCCTAAAGAAAGACTCTGCCTGGACGTGGGGACCAAAAGAACAAGCCGCTTTCACAGCAGTAAAAAATTTACTTTCCTCCAATAGTGTCTTAGTACAATATAATGTAGCTATGCCCTTGTCCCTAACCTGCGACGCTTCACCGTTCGGCATAGGAGCCGTCCTCAGCCATAACTTTCCGGACGGCACAGAAGCTCCAATAGCCTATTATTCTAAAACTCTTTCGGCAGCTGAAAGGAATTACTCCCAGCTCGACAAGGAGGCGTTAGCCCTTGTCGCTGGAGTTAAACGATTCCATTATTATCTTTGTGGTCGGCCCTTTACGTTAATCACCGACCATAAACCGCTTTTAGGTATTTTGGCGGGAAACAAACAAACTCCCGCCTTTCTTTCCCCTCGCATGACTCGTTGGACTATTTTTCTAGCCGCTTACAATTATACATTAATCCACAGGGGGGGGAAAGAGATAGGAAATGCCGATGCATTAAGCAGGTGCCCCCAAACAGAATTAGTCAGTGATCCAGCCCCTGCCTCAAGCGTTTTATTAATTGAAACTAGTAAACAAACGTTATTAACAGCAACAGAAATAGCCAATCAGACACAAGTAGATCCAATTTTGAAATATATTAAACAATGGATATTAAAGGGATGGCCAATTGAACAACAACCAAACCAATTTCAACCTTTTAAGAATAGACAGTTTGAATTAAATGTGTTAAAAGATTGTATATTATGGGGAGACAGGGTTGTTATTCCAAAATCCTTACAGAAGCAAGCATTGCAGTTATTGCATATAGGTCACCCAGGAATAGTGAAAATGAAAACTATTGCCAGAAGTCATTTATGGTGGCCAGGGTTGGACAAGGACATAGAGTCATGGGTGGGTGGTTGTGTACCCTGCCAGAGAACAAGACCCAACCCACCAAAAGTCACACCATCAGAGTGGCCAACACCAAGAGGGCCCTGGTCTAGAATACATATTGACTTTGCGGGACCAATCAGGGGCCAATCCTTTTTATTGGTTGTGGATGCATACTCCAAGTGGCTGGAAATTGAACTCATGGCATCCACAACTACTAGCGCAACTATAAAGGCATTAAGGAAAATGTTTGCCACACATGGAATTCCAGATATTTTGGTATCTGACAACGGGCCTCAGTTAACAGCCCGTCAAATGGAACTATTTCTTGCAGACCAGGGCATAAAGCATGTGCTCACCCCACCTCATTTTCCCCAAGCTAATGGGCAAGCAGAACGAATGGTTAGAACCACAAAGGAAGCATTAAACAAAGCACCATTAGGAGATTGGCAACAACAAATTGATGAATTTTTAACCATTCAGCATATTACGCCGTCAGCGTCCACAAACAAAAGCCCGGCAGAACTTTTAATGGGCAGAAATCTCCGTTCTAAATTAGACAGAATTCACCCAAATTACCAGAATGACCAAAAAGAAATAAAAGTACAAAGTGAGAGACAGTTTAACATCGGGGATTTAATTTATGCAAAAGACTATGATTCGAACGATAAATGGAAAGATGGAACAGTATTAGATAAAACAGGTTTAAAAACATACATCGTAATATTAACAGATGGGCGCAGTTGGCATCGGCATGTCGACCAACTACGCAAGAGAATGAAGACTAACCCAGACATTTTGCCTACTGTAGACAAACCAATAGAGGACTTACCAGAACCACCTCGAGACTCCAGCGATGGCTGCTTGTTGCCCCTGGCGGCCGGCGAAGATCGAGGTGCATCATCGCAACCAGGCCCGTCAGAGACTAGCCTTGGCGGAGCAACGGAGCCGGCCGTCCAGGCAAGCAGCTCCCAGCAAAATGAACTGCGCAGGTCCCAGAGATCTGTAAAGCCACCAATCCGCTTGCAGGACTATGTGACGTGGATTAACACGTAATCATGGTCTCAGCCAAAGAGGGAGGGGTGTTGTGTTTGTTTAAAAATATTCGCAGAAAATCTGCGATTGGTTAAGACGCGGCTATTCAGAAAATAGCCGCGAAAGTTAAATGTGTGTCAGTTGGGAAAAGCCCGCGTTAAAAAGAGTATAAAAGGGCAACGGGTTAGCCGTTGCCCTCATTCCGGCAATTCTACCGTTCCAGTGTCTTGTAATCTCTCTTGCCATGAATAAACCAGTTTGATTTAAACTACCGGAGTCCTGACTTTTCAATAATAATAATGTATCCCCCGCAAAAGTCAAGGGACCACTGTATTCTGACATTTCAGTAGCTGTCTAATTTCTGGGGCATCCACAATTTCTGTAGGCAAGCTGTTCCATCAATTAATCTTTCTCACAGTCAGGAAATTTTCCTTGGTTTTAGGTTGGATTTCTCCTTAATAAGAACAGAACTGAATGACAGAATTGGAAAGGATCTTCGAGGTCTTCTAGTCCAACCCCTGCTTAGGCAGGAAACCCAATACTATTCCATATAAATGACTATCCAGTCTCTTTATGAAAACCTCCACTGGTGGAACACCCACAACTTCTAGAGGCAAGTTGTTCCACTGCTTAATTATGCTGTCAGGAATTATTTTTTTAGTTGTAGGTTGCTTCTCTCCTTGATTACAGATTTAACATATTCACAGAGAATAGAAGAGACCCTGTAGGACATCTATTCCAACCCCTCCCCCAAGTAGGGGACCCTACGCCATTTCTGACAAGTGGTAATCAAATCTCTTCTTGAAGTCTCAAGTGACGAAGCCCCCACGACATCCGAAGGTAAGCTGTTCCACTGGTTGATTGTTCTCACCGTCGGAATATGTCTTCTTATTTCCAGTTCGAATTTCTCCTTGTTCCGTTTCCATCCATTATTCCTTGTCTAGAATACTTTGGAAAATAGCTTGACCCCCTCCTCTCTGTGACAACCCTTTAAGTATTGAAACACTGCTATCGTGCCTCCTCTAGTTCTTCTTTTCAGTCCTACTCACTTTATAAACACACAAAAGACAAAACACCTTTGGGGGGAAAAGAGCCATTCTTTGTACCAGTATGCTGGGAATGCGTCTGTTTGTGGATGTATGTGAATGTGTGCAGTTTTGATTTGAGTGCCTCATGCTGGTAAGCTAATTTTTCCCCCCGCCATAGGACACTGATCTACCTTTTGCTTCCAATCCGCAATGTAACCTCTTCCTTGCACTAAGCCAAGTTGTGGGTCTTAAATAAAAGATCTGAGCACAGAATATAAACGAAGCTCATTGCTCTACATGCCGGGATGGTAAAATACCCACTCCTCTGCATGATTAAGATAGCATCACACTGTGCAGAGACATGGCAACTTACAGGTTCTTATTGCCGATATGATATAATGTTGTGGAAACTTTGTTCGCTCACCTTGCCGATGAAATGAAGCGGCTTAACCTCCATATCTAATTTGTTGTTGGCAAATGACAGATGGAGGACCCCTCCCCAGAGCCTGCTGATTTGAAAGCAAGAGGCTATTTGGATTATGTTGAGCTAAATAATTTTACCTTTAGCTTCCAGCTGAGACAAATGTGCAGCTAGCCAGGTGTGTATCATAAGGAACAATAACTATTTATAAACACCTCAGCCTTTCTAGGCTCCTGGAAGGAAGTGGCGAGCTACTATCTTGAAAAGTAATCCAGATTTCATCAACCACCCCAAAACATTCAATGCATTGCAACTTGAAGGAGAAAAATTCCCAGCTGTGTTTAGATTTAGCAACACTTGCCATGGACATTTCACAATGAGGGGCAGCATACAAATCTAATAAATTATTATTATTATTATCCATTTGGCCCCAACTGGAAATCAGCAGGTAAATATTCATGCAATGGGGCCAAATCTTACTTCCTTATTTCCACCATTTGTCAGTGTTGCATGATAAACTATTTCAGAGTCAGGGTGTTAAGTCTCAACAAATTGCAAGACACGTGGTTGCCTGATTCTTTTTTTATTAGGAATTGGGCCGTGTAAGGTAACACAAGTTACAAGCATATATTTGAAGTTTGCGGCAAAAGACAAGGGCCGTGGCTTGGGTAGTGCCATTTAAAATGTTTTTCCCTGTAGGAGCGGCTTTGACAGCTGCTCGAATTTCCCGGCCGCAGTTTAGTCAATCAGCGGCTGGGATGCAGATAGGGTAAATTAACATACACTATTTACATAACCAATTTACATACAACATATTTACGTAGGAACACAACACGGGATGTCACAAGATGAATCACGAAGACCACATTATGCAAACCATACATCTTACACTATGAATATCATTTGTATGATGATGTGCTGACTTTACTGTGGCCTGTATCAAATCCCTACCCTCTGTAGGAGCAGAGCAGAGCTGAGGATGGTGGTGGAGTTAAGGGTGTCACCAGTTTAGAGTTGTTGCATTCCCATAAGTGCTCCAAGTTCAATCCCTCCTGAATTCCATTGACTTTTACCTGGCACCAATTTAGTGTTGAACTTTAAGTTGAACAGATTCTTGTGTACAATCTTGAATAAACTTTTTATGCTGCAACCTTATTTTCTTACTAACTTTTTATGTGTGACACTATCATTGTTAAAGCACCTTCAGGTGTTAGCCTTGGACTATTGATGAGTAGAAATATGAGCCTCATCAAGATTAGTGACTACATGGTATCTGACAAATAACACTGCACATCTGGAGATTTTATGTAGCAAGTCCCTCCAGAACAATGGTAAGATGATACAGAGACAAGAAATCATGGATGCCTCGATTTGATTTCTTCTGTGGATTTGATGGCCTACACTACTCCTTATTTATATTTATTAGATTTGTTCACTCAATTGATATGGGGAGGTAGTATTTCTTAGATCATATTAAAATGAAGTTCAAGCTTCTTTTAAAAAATCCAACAGAAATTAGGCCTTACTTGTCTAAAGTGGTTTTGGGAAATGGAATACCAAGAATGTTATAAACCAGACTCCTTCCTATTTCCTAATATATTCTTACTGATGCCCACTACTATTGCAATGGTTCAGCCTTCCATCATTTAAAGGTTTTAAAAAATGCATTGGAGAGAAGACAAACTCATACCATATATGTATATCCATATTTGGAAGTTATTATTGTGCGGATTAATTGTAACAACAAATTGTGTTATAAAAGAAAATGAGGAGGAGGGAAGAGGAAGAGGAGATTGAGGAGGAGGAGGAGGAAAAAAGGTGACGCTGAGGACACCAAAAAAAACCCCAAGTGCTTCAAGGACCCTCTAAAAAGATGCAAATGACCAGCTGTCTGCAAGGAATGTGAACACTTTCATTCCTCACCATCCAGTCAGAGCTGAAGAAGCTTCTTGGATGAGAAGTGAAATGCCTTCAAAAGAAAAAACAAGAAAGTCCAATTGCCTCCTGATAAAAGTTTGGACAGCCAGGACCCGGATGACCGAGAATCTCTGCAGACCATCAGCAATAAAGCACTCACAACCCCAGGAGGCAAGCTGCTCCACTGATGAATTGTCCTCATGGTTAGAAAATTTCTTCTCTTAGTTATATTAGTTGTTTTGCAACTATTTTAGGAACTTCTTAAATTTTAGTAACTAAGCAGTCACAACTGCAGTTATTTGTTGACGTGTTCTTTTGGCGCGACCACCCTGGAGTTCTCATCTTTGTTTTGAAGTAGAGCGAAAACCAACAACCCCTTTCTTGGGGATGAAAAAAGAAATCAAAAGGGATCTTGAATGAAGACAGAAATCAGATGAGACAAAAAAAGAAGCAAGCTTTGGAAATAGGACACCACCACACCCTCTTGACAGAGTTGGAGGCATCAGCGCAATGACATGTCAATTTGATTCCTTTTAATGCATGAATCCAGGACTTGTCCTCCGGTCTGAATTCTTCTGTACTTCAGTTTCCTTTTTGTTCTCTTGACACTTCTCTCAACATTACTTGACAATGAGTGATGCACCCAATCCTTGATCTTTCACACTCTCTGGGTGACCTATAACTTTCCATGCGTAACCTCTGATCTGGGCCCTGACAGTTTGATTTATTGTCCAGGGTTATGATTTATGAGTATCTTCTCAGAATAATTAATGGGCAACAGGTGGTGGCATAATAATTTTGATTACCCAGTGGTTCATGAAACTCACTACAAAGGTGATTCCATTTACTGAATGAGAGGGGGAGAGGGAGGGAGAGAGAGGGAGAGAGAGAAGGAAAAGGGACAACAATCACAAAAAAATCACACAATTTATACCAGTGAAAGCCTCAGAGAAAAAAAACCTTTTATATATTTTTATGGTTTCCCTGTAGAAAACCTCAAGAAGGAAGCCTTCCCCAGGAAGGATTTAGCAATTCAATACAATATTTTTTTAAAAAAAATAGGAGTATCAAAATTATCTTGGCATTATCAAGAAAGAAATGACAACTATGAATTTTGACAACCTTGAAACACTCAGTAGAAATAGTGAAGTCATTCCATCAGTAGAAATAGAACCCAGCCATGGATGGAACTAATATTTTTCTCCATGGATCTTAATAGCATAATGCTACTCTTTAACAATTTACTTTTCTTTTCAAAATGTGTTGATTTCACATAGGGATAATTCTTTTTCTTTTTAAATATTTTTATTAATTTTCCACTTTTAAAAAGAATATCAGAATTCAGTTATGAGTGGAACATCTCTTCTATTAGTCGTCTTATTGATTGGAAAGGACCTTGGAGGTCTACTAGTCCAACGCCTTGCTCAAGCAGGAGACTTTATTTATTTATTATTAGAGTTGAAAGGGACCTTATAAGTCATCAAGTTCAACCACCTGCCTGAGCAGTAAATCCTACATCACCCCAGCCAAATGGTAGTCCAATCTCCTCTTGAAAGTGTCCAAAGTTGGGGAGTCCACAACCTCCGCTGGCAGGCCGTTCCACTGGTTGATCGCTCTCACTGTCAGGAAATTCTTTCTTATCTCCAGGTTGAATCTTTCCTTGGTCAGTTTCAGTTTCACTTTATACCATTCCAGGTAAATGCCTGTCCAATCTCTTCTTAAACATCTCCAGTGATGGAGCACCCACAACTTCTGGAGGCAACTCATTCCACCAGTTAATTGTTTTCACTGTCAGGACTTAATTCTAGGTGAGAGGCATATAAATTTATCATTTATTGGTTATGACCTTTAAAGCCCTTCATGGCACTGGACCAGAATATCTCCGAGACCGCCTGCTGCCGCACGAATCCCAGCGACCAATTAGGTCCCACAGAGTGGGCCTTCTCTGGGTCCCGTCAACTAAACAATGTCGGTTGGCGGGCCCTAGGGGAAGAGCCTTCTCTGTGGCGGCCCCGACCCTCTGGAACCAACTCCCCCCGGAGATTAGAACTGCCCCTACTCTCCTTGCCTTTCGTAAGCTCCTTAAGACCCACCTGTGTCGTCAGGCATGGGGGAACTGAGACATCTCCCCCGGGCATATACAATTTATGAATGGTATGTATGTATGTATGTGTGTTTAGAAAATGGGGGTTTTTAAATGTTTTTAGTAGAAATTTAGATTTGTTATAAATTGTTTTTCACTTTGATGTGAGCCGGCCCGAGTCTGCGGAGAGGGGCGGCATACAAATCCAGATAGATAGATAGATAGATAGATAGATAGATAGATAGATAGATAGATAGATAGATAGATAGATAGATAGATAGATAGATAAATAAATAAATAATATAACAAACTGACAATTACCTCTCTGGGATTTTCAAGCAGTGTTGAAACACTGCTATAAAAGTACCAGAATGTCAGTGATCTAGAAACATCCAGCCAACCCAAAAGAAGGACTAGTGGGGGCACAAAGATTGTCTTCCAGTAGTTGAATGTCTGTCACAAAGAAGAGCCGGGGTGACACCGTTGTTAGAGTGCAGCACTGCAGGCTCCTTCAGCTAACTGCTAGCTGTAGTTCAGCAGTTCAAATCTCACCACCGGCTCAAGGTTGACTCAGCCTTCCATCCTTCCCAGGTAGGTCAAATGCGGATCCAGATTGTGGGGGGCAACAGGCTGATTCTGTAAACCACTTAGCAAGGCTTGTAAAAGCACTATGAAGCGGTATATAAGTCTAAATGCTAAATTCAGTTCTGAGTGGATCATCTCCTCTATTATTCCTCTCATTGGTGAAATGGGTAGCATATAATAAATATAATACAACAAATGAATAAATACACACACACACACACACCAAAAAAACAAATGGGATACGTTTAGTAGCTATTAGGTTATTAAATAGGCATGAGCACAATGCTATTTAGTTGGTGGAAAGATCAAAGGCAACATGAGAAAA
Source organism: Erythrolamprus reginae (assembly GCF_031021105.1). NCBI lineage: Eukaryota > Metazoa > Chordata > Lepidosauria > Squamata > Dipsadidae > Erythrolamprus > Erythrolamprus reginae. Next base: position 26,777,596 of record NC_091959.1, on the reverse strand, counting down.
TATTATTTTACTGAAAGAGTAGTAGATCCTTGGAACAAACTTCCAGCAGACGTGGTTGGTAAATCCACAGTAACCGAATTTAAACATGCCTGGGATAAACATATATCCATTGTAAGATAAAATACAGGAAATAGTATAAGGGCAGACTAGATGGACCATGAGGTCTTTTTCTGCCGTCAGTCTTCTATGTTTCTATGTTTCTATTTAAACAGGGCTTTCTGTACATCTTACATTCCTCCCCCTAGAAAAGAATGTGGCAGTCTTTTGTGATTGTTGCTACTGTTTCTATTGTTGCTTTGCAGCCTGGGTTAAGGGGTCCTTGGTGCTCGCAGACCCCTTGTTCTCTTGCAGACCATTCATTATCCAAACTAGGTAACATCACCAGCACTGATGATGTAACAATTTTGGTAAGGAAACGTCTGCATTTCAACCCCGAGCTACAAATATTCTTCCTTATTCTCCATTATTGGAGCCTCCTTTATTCTCTTTTATTGGAGCCATAGCACTGGTGTGTTATGTGACAGACAAATGCCATCCTGTCTTAAATCTAAGATTTACAAAACCACCATTCACCCTGTTGCACTGTTATGGCGCTGAATGCTGGGCAGCAAAAACAGGGACTAAAAGCTATCTCCATGCCACGTTAATGCAAATGCTCTGTTGTATATCGGGCACCTCCTTTCTTGACCACATCATAAATGACACCATTAGATAACATTTTGGTGTGGCATTAATTATAGAGAAGATGAGAGAAGGCTGGCTCCTCTGATACGGGCATGTCCTGAAGCAGCATCTTTCACTGTTGCCAAGACTGCCTATCAACTAGAAGTCAATGGCCAGTGACGTCACGGGCCCAAAACAGATGTGGCAAGACACCATCAACAAAGTTATGTAAGTCGCGGGCCTGCACTCTGGAGCTGACTATGCAAAGCAGCATTCAATGATCCAAAAAGCGGAGCCTGCACTTGTGGGAATACACTAGGAAGAAGAAGATTGGAGCCTGGGTTAAATGTTAGATGACCTAAAATGCTCACCTAACATCATCAGAAAAGCACAGTGAAGAATGTTCTTTCTGCGCCAACTCAGGAAGCCCAAACTGCCCAAGGAGCTTCTGATCCAGTTCTACAGTGGAATCACTGAGTCTGCAATTCTATAACTGTCTGATTTGGTTCTACAATCCAACAAGACCGACACAGAAAATAATTAGAACTGCAAAAAACAAAAAAACAACAACAACCAATTGCTGCCAACCTGCCTTCCATTGAGGACCTGTATACTGCATGAGTCAAAAAGAAGGCTGTGAAAATATTTGCTCACCCCTCGCCTCCTGAACATAAACTGTTTCAATTCCTACCCTCAAAATGTTGCTACAGAGCATTGCACACCAAGACTGCTAGACACAGGAACAGTTTTTTCCTGAACGCCATCACTCTACTAAACAAATAATTCCCTCAACATTGCCAATCTATTTACTAAGTCTGCACTACTATTACTGCTAGGTTTTTTCCCATCATTCCTATCACCCATCTCCTCCCACTTATGACTGTATGACTGTAACTTGTTGCTTGTATTCTTAAGATTTTTATTGATATTGATTGTTTCCTCATTGCTTATTTGACCCCTATAATCATCTTGATTCTTGACAAATGTATATTTTTCTTTTATGTACCAAGTCCAGTCACACTTGGCCAATAAAGAATTTTGTTCTATTCTATTCTATGTCATGCCTAGATTTTCCCTAAAATTGATGGACGAAATTCTTGAGAATTCAAACATTTGCGTGATCTTCGGGCATGCCTTGATTGATCCAACTGTGGATTTATAATTCATCTGCTATATATTACTGAAGAATATATTGAGAGAAAGAGGAGGGAGAACACAAGGTCTTGTTTGTCCCTAACATTGGATTATGGCTACAATCTCCAACAAACAGGCTAAGGTGTGTGTGAAGATCTGATCCCCCCCCCCAATTATGTGAATTTCAATTTCCCCCTTAAAGAGCAGCCTGGCAGATATGGCCCATGCATTTTACTAGCCTGCTTACATCCAAGATAGCAAAAAACATTCTGCACATGGGAAATGAATTTTACAACTCCTCAGTACCACTATTGCAGGCTTATCTGGGGGTTTTTTTAATTGACTTTTTGACTTCTCCAAATATGCTTACAGTGCCATTTTCCACCACAGTTTAATAACAGCTTAACACACGCCTGTGAAATATTTGTCCCTGTCACAATTCAAATGTTAAAATATCTGAGGCAGGATCTGGTTAATAGATAAAATGGAATCCTGAGAATATTAAAAGCTCTTCTTACTATTGCGAGGTTCCTTAATGTGAAGTAAAAGGAATGAAATTTATGATTAGGTACTTTCTATTCCCCACCTCGGCCTGGAAGAATTCATAAATGTTTCCTGTCAATAAAGCACCATGACAATGAAGTCCATTTCACCTAGAAGTTATCTTATCAACTCACTTAAAAAAAAAGAAAAATATGCTTCCCTGTTTGCTGTTTAATATGCAGCAACACAGATAATAAATTGGTGTTACCATACATTTCTTGATAAAGATGAAGTAAAATTTGATGCGGTGTTGTTTATCAGATTTAACTTTGTCTTTTGCAGCTTTGCGGATAACTAGACCCACAAAGTCTGTGCTATTTCATCCATATTTTCAACAAGAGTTGAGTCACAAATTGAGTTGACGGGAAACAATTAGTCAATTCAAGCAAAGCTGACAATTCACATGATGCATTTTCTTAGTCTGATTGGCTTGTTCTGGTTAAAAATAAATACAAACTTGGATTCTGCACAAGCCAACTCAGGCTGACATCCTAAGGCAGAGACATAAATGGAGTAATATGGGATTTTTCTTTAAAATTGCAATATGGAATATATATGGGATTTTTTTCCCTTAACAGATGATGTATTTGAACTCCTGCCTGGTTATAATATATTTGGGTATTTTGTTTTCCTCCTGCTAGATCTACAGTTTTGAAGGGAAGTGGACATATCTAGCCATAGAAATAACAGAGTTGCAAGAGCCAAACTCAGATGGGTTTGTGAAATTTAGTTGATTTAGGTACTGGGCGAGACTGGCAAGCTGTCTGGAAATGTTGTAGTTTTTAAGTTTTGAGATCATTTATTCCCATCTGTATCTCTGTCCAAATCTATCTGTCGGTCTATCTGTCTATCTACCTACCCATCTACCAGTGAAGGGCTGCCAAAATTTTTACTACCCCACTGTGGGCGTGGCTTATGCAGGATGCCCTGCAATTTCTTTCAACTTTCTGTGCAAATTGGGTGCTCTGGGGTGGAGCTCCATTTTTGCTACCACACTGTGTTCCCCCCGGTCTGGGCAGCAGCCCACTCCTTCATCCACCCATCCATTCATCCGTCTATCTATTTTATTATTCTCTCTCTCTCTCTCTCTCTGTCTGTCTATCTATCTATCTATCTATCTATCTATCTATCTATCTATCTATCTATCTATCTATCTATCTATCATCTAATTACCTCTATCTATCTATCTATCTATCTATCTATCTATCTATCTATCTATCTAATCTGCTGTAGTGATCAAAGATACATCATACATTTCTCACTAAAATCAAGGTGTTCACCTTTGATTGGACCTTCTGTTCTGCCACCTTGTTTCTTAAGTGAAAAATTATTCACATTTAGCATCATGCATGAGCCAGTGAAACCCCCTCTATGGCGGCCCATTTGTGCGCCAGCCGAGATTTAGTCTCAAGTGCTTCGTTTCCCATCAATTTTTAAATGAATTATCTGGGAGCAAGCAATGGTTAATTTTGGGCCATGGGCTTTTTGATTAGAAGCCATGACCCCTTTTTGCCTGTTTGGCATGTTCTATACAACACCAGTGACACGCAGTGTGACCCTTGACATTGGTTTCAACACAAAGTAACTCCTCAACAGATCTTGTAGACTCAGCAACCTCTTTGTTACAACACAGGACCCATTTACACAACATTTCTGTTCTTTTAAATCTGTCAGCATTCCCTTTCTTTCTTTCTTTCTTTCTTTCTTTCTTTCTTTCTTACATTCCTTCCTTCCTTTCTTCTTTCTCTCTCTCTCTCTCTTTCTTCCCTCCCTCCCTTTGCCCCCCTTCCCACATCCCTCACCTTTTCCTTCCTTCCTTCCTTCCTTCCTTCTTTCTTTCTCTCTCCACTCTTTATATATTTCCTTTCCAGTCCCCCCCCTCACCCTCATCTTTGAAATCCACCCATTTGTGTCTTCCCTTCTGTTTTGACAAAAGTTTCCACCATACCAGGTTTCCCATATGCCGGTGCAGCGTGCAAGGAATGTTTCTTTAGAAAGCGCTGATGCTAATTATAAATTTAATTTGCATTTTAATTAGAATGGTAGCAAATTAAAAGCATGGCAGCTGGAGAATTTTGAACGTTTTTGCAGAGATTTGGTGTCAGTATCTCCCTGTTTCTGACTTCTCTTCTTTTCATCCCCCCCCCCCAAAATACCCTGGTACTATCTTTCATTCACACAAGCGTATTGGCAATCCCTCCTTCCCACTTTTTCCCCCTTCCTTTCTTTTGTTGTGAGACAAAACTGCCTTTTCCATTCCTCCATTTCTCCTTCTCCTTTCCCCTCCTGGATCAAGTTATAAATGATTTCTTTTTGTACTGATAAATAAAACAGAGCACTCTTGTCTTATGCCAGAGACATCATGTGCTATACTGATAGCAAATCTTTCAAGGTTAGCTCTTTCTCTCTTTCTCCTTCAGTTCTGCTTTGATTTGTTTTATCTGCTATAGGTATTAATCTCAGGAAGTGCGTGTGTACACAGAGAGAGAGAGAGAGAGAGAGCCATCCTCCCCCTGTCTCCACACATGCACAAACAAACACACATATTGTCAGGCTGAAGCCATGTTTTGAGTTAGAGACTTTGGCCTGCCACAAGTAGGATAGTACTATAGGAATTGGGGAGGGGTGGTTGCATGAGGGGGAAAGATACTAACCACAACAAATTTCTTCCAGAAGATTCAAGGTCATCCTTTGTTCAGCACCAGCCAGAAGTATAGGGGAGGACTGTGGACGTTGAGAGAACCGAAGTGGTCCACTTGATGAACTTGTGGGTGTGGGGACGAAGGGAAAACCTTAACCTGGGTGGAGAGCTGTAGGAAAGTTAGTATCAGGTTGACTACAGTTTGTATCTCACATGGCTCTGTTAATTAACTGAAAGAGATGCCAAGGTTTGGAGTCTAATTTATTTCTCTGATGTTATTTGGAACATTGACGTATAGATTCATTTGAGTTCAGAAGGTTCCGAGATCACGTGATCACACGACTCCCAGGACGGTGCAGCCCTCAGAAATACATGTCGAGCTGCTAAGTGTCTGAATTTGAACATACCACCTCAACTTTAACATAATAATATTTGCCAGCCACTGGTTTAACAACAAACCTATCTCATTTCGCAAAAAAAAAAAAAAATTAAGACTTTTATTGGGGGGGGGAGTTTGATTGCTCATTCTGAACTTACGTGGAAGTTAATAACATAAAATTCTACACAATTCCATACAGCTGGTCCTTGAGTTATGACCAGTCACTTAGCAAGTGGGCAAAGTCATAACAAGAGCCGGGGTGGTCCTCACAGATAGGCAGATAGCCAGTGCTTTTATAGCCCTCTCTAAGCGGTTTACAGAGTCAGCCTCTTGCCCCCAACCATCTGGGTCCTCATTTGACCCACCTCAGAAGGATGGAAGGCAGAGTCAACCTTGAGCTGGTGGTGAGATTTGAATCGCTGACCTGCAGCTAACAGTTAGCTGAAATAGCCTGCAGTGTTGCACTCTAACCACGGTGCCACCCTGGCTCTTCTTTGTGACAGACACTCAACTACTGGAAGACAACCTTCGTGTCCCCACTAATCCTTCTTTTGGGTGGGCTGGACATTTCTAGATCACTGACATTCTGGTACTTTTATAGCAGTGTTTCAAAACATAGACAAAGGGTGCTTTTCAATCAAAATATAGCTGGATGGAAGGGACCTTGGAGGTGTTCTAGTCCAACTCCCTACTCAAGGAGGAGAACCTGTACCAAGTGGCTGTTGAGTCTCTTCTCAAAACCCTCCAGTGATGAAGCACCCACATCTTCGGGAAGGAAGCTGTTCCGCAGATGAAGTGACTGTTCATTGTCTTTTGTAGTGGATGGGCACAAATGGAAGAGAAATAGTAAACAGCCCTGTATAAAAAATACAAGTCTAGCCTTAATTCATGAAACCACTGTCAACCCTGACGCTATTTTGTCTGCTTCAGTGAGGGTCGGGGAGGGATGGATTTGAGATAGAGGGGTGGTGTGGGGGTTTTTTGGTAAAAAAAACAACCTTTCTCCTGGGAACCAAGGACATTCTCACACCTGGTCGGAAGAAGGCAGAGTGATGCCACCCAATTGACAGACCATATGGTGATTGGACCATGTGACTGATTGTTTCAGGAAAATAAAAAACTCTCCTTTTTAATGAAGTGAAAGCTGCGGGAGTTTTCAGAATCAGTTTTCACCAGATATGTGCCAATATGATATTCCCAATTAAAGTAATCTTTGAGGAACACTTAGAACCCTGACAAGCATGTCATATCCAAATGGCCACTTTCCCCTGAGTGTTGTATTCTGGTCATTTCTATCCCTTCTATCTGCTTTTGCTTCCCTGGCTGCCCCTGTGTCCTTGTTCAATAATTTTCCTTAATTGATTGACAGATTTGATAGACCCCACCAACCTCTCTCTCGCCTGCATGTAAGTTTTCAAATAAGGACTTGTACGCCCAATGACCTTGTCACTTCATCAGGTATCATCAAAATGAGCATGTAGATCTGGGAAGGAGCCGATTAGCCCAAGGAAGAAGGTGTAACAAGCTCTGACAGCTATTTCAGACATGTCACTTCAGTTGGAAGCTTTGGGAGGGGTGGGGGAGATTCCACTCATGGCGAGAGCACGTGGCAAGCAGGAGGGTTCTTGACTTTAAAAGTGGCTGGGATGAAGGCGATGCTACAAAATAATACAGTCAGACCTCAACATAGGACCACAACTGAGTCCAACATTTGAATTGCTAAGCAAGATGGTTATTACATGAATTTTGGCCCATTTAAGAAGGAAGGAAGGAAGGAAGAGAGAGGGAGGGAGAGAAAGAGAAAGAAAGAAGAGAGAAAGAAAGAGATGGAGGAAGGAAGGAAGAGGGAGGGAGAGAAAGAGAAAGAAAGAAAGAAAGAAAGAAAGAAAGAAAGAAAGAGATGGAAGAAGGGGGGAGGGAGGGAGGGAGGGAAGAAGGAAGCTAGGGCATTTATCTCAAAGTTATTAGGACTGAGAAATCCCAAGGTGCTTTTTCAAAAGGCAACTGGACTTTGTTTCTTCCTTTAAGACATTTCGCCTCTCATCCCAAAATTTTCTTCAGCACTGGAGCTTCTTGGATGAGAAGCTGAAGGTCTTCAAAGAAAAACACAGTCCAGTTGCCTTTTGAAAAGCACTTTTTGGATAACCATGGCCTGGATGACTGAGAATCTCTATATACTGAGATATCCAATGGTGCTTGCTTCTTTCTGTTAGTCTCTCTTAGTCTATTTAAGGCATGGTTCCTTTAAGCAAAGAAATGTATAGATTTCAAGATGAACAGCCTTTATTTGCCCTGTCCTCTGGGAATAACCCAATTCCTCTTTAAAACCTTCTAAATTGGGAGCCATTTCATAGCACCAAATTCCAGAGTTTATGCATTTTGAAAATAAATGCTTCTATTTGTTCATCTTGGGTCTCCCTGTGTTGATTTTCGAAGGATAATTCCCATCTTGTCCCTAAAAAAAATAAGAATGTGTTCTTTTGGCAGTACATTTGGACCAAGAAATTTTCTTACCTACATTATTTTCCCCAAGGGAAGGAAACTATTATGTTGAGATATTCTTACTAAAAAAGAATGATTAAACACACACACACACACACACACACACACACACTGTACACCCCCACCCTCACACATACACTGATGGCAGACTTTGTGCAGTTTTGACCTGGTTTCTAGAGACAAGCTTTGGAGGAAATGGTATTAATCCTTCATAGCCAGTGTTTTGCTCATTCAACTACTATGATAATACCCATCTGGTACCCACTCATCAAGGTCACCTGTCCCCAACAACACTTACTAAAACAAGGGCAAAGCAAGGAGTACACTTTAACCCCACTGCATGTCAATTCATCAGTCAAGAATCTCTTTGATCCAATTCATCGTTCTCCTAAATTTGTTGATACTCTCTTACTCATCTTATCTATCTATCTATCTATCTATCTATCTATCTATCTATCTATCTATCTATCTATCTATCTATCTATCTATCTATCAAAGCCAAATACCACTCACTCATCATGAAATCTCCAGAACTGTAAAGACTACAAACTTGCTCTGATGCTAAGGATACTTCCCCTCCCCTTCCTCTCTTGAAAAGAGTTCTGTTCCAACTACCACTTGCCTTATATTAACACACTCTGATGCTACTCCTTCGCTAAACTGTGTGTGGGCATGGCCAGCACGTGATTCATCCAGCTTACAGGCAGGGAATTTAGACATTCACAATCTTTAAGTGTCAATCCATCAAGCCCAATCATAACTACTCAGAAAAACCACCAAATAAATAACCATCGTGCATGATAATGTTGTGGACATACATAAATAATTGAGGAAGTTTACATTTTTGAGGATGGAATTCCATTTTTAGCATGTAGAAGATACTCTGGTATGAGAGGCATAACTCATGGACTCTACCAACACACAATTGTCAAAAGCCCTGAATTCCATGTCTGAACTCATAGGCGCTACAGGATTACAATGATTTGAATCAGAATTTGTAACATTTGCATGGGGGCATTAACGCCAGGTGCAAAGAATCAGGACTGTCCATTAAATCGCAGTTAAGAAGATTTATTTCTGAAGCCTATACACAAGAATCTACTCAACTAATGATCAACACTAAACTGGCTGTAGGCTTTGTCAAGTGTCCCAGAAATCAGTAGATTCAGGGAGTTGAAATGAGCATTAATATTTACTGCAAGATTAAGTTGTCTACAAGAATCCGGCCAATTACAAATCAAGGGAAATGTGTGGGAGAGGTGGGTTGGGCTTAGATCTCTTGCAGGCAAACAGGGACTCAGGACTTATGATGCATTTGACCCCCTTCCTCGGGCTCAGCCTGGTCATGTGCTACAGATGGAAATGGAATTCAAGGGTGGAAGAACTGACCCAGTAGTGGATTCTAAAACCCTTTGCTACAGGTTTGTGTGCCTGATGCTACTGGTTCATAGAACCAGGCTGAACCAGGAGCAACCCACTGCTGGACTGACCTTGAAGCATTTGTGGCCATGTAATGATTCTAGGTTGAGTTCTCTCTTGACTCCACCTCCAGGCTCCACCTCTTCCTCTCCTACAATTACGACTTGGGTGGCTTCTCCCATGGCAGTCTACAATCAAGCAATAAATTCATCAGAAAAATCCAGTTGACTTGGTCAAATCATGAATTTGCATAGCTGATGGGGGTGTTCTGCTCTCCACCAAGCCTTGATAGTCTATAAGTTTCCTCAGCTCTACTTTCATTAACCCCTGAATGGATTATTTGAAGAACTAATTAATTGATTCTTCAAATGCCAATTGACGGACGCCTGGGGAAATCCTGATCTAAGCAGCTGTGTTAATCAGGCCACCCCGTGCTTCTAGTTTTTGCCAGGGCATCTGATGAGATGGGGAGAAGTTGGCTATTGCTTTTCCCAGATCTCTTGTGGGTAGCTAATTAATAGAAGTCGGATATGACAGTTGTGCTTGTACAGTTACTGTGCTGCCTGACAATAACTCTATAAAATTACGTTTCGGCTAAAGAATGAAAACAGTGTTAAATACCATTATTTGCCTTCCTTTGATGTCTAGGAATCATTATGAAGGCAATTACAGTGGTTTCTCTGTCTGGGTGTCTACAAGATATTTATCAGGAGTTGTCAGAGTCCTTTGCCAGGTGGAGAATATATGGCATTTTAAAGAAAAGAGGATTTTTGTCTGACTTACTAGGCCAGTAGGAAAAGAAATAGGCAAGCCTGCACACACACAGAGAGACAGACAGACAGACAGACGGACAGATGGATAGACATGTAATTGCTCCCGGTTCAGCCCAGTTCTACAAAGTAGGAGCACTGGTGGTGGGAGGCTCTGCCCACCCTCCCAGGATACTTTTGCACATGTGCAGAAATGTCACGCACATACAAACATGCACACAAACCCGTCGCAATAGGTTTTAGAACCCGCTACTAGTAAGCACACCAGTTTGTTTACTGACCATTCAACGGCATTGAAAAAAAGTGACCTGTGACCATTTTTCACACTTATGACTGTTGCAGCATCCCCATGGTCACATCATTTACATTTGGATGCTCAGCAAGTGACTCACATTTAGGGCAGTTGCAATGGACCAGGGCTATCTTGTTGGGACCATCTACCTCCCGAGATCCAGACTGCCCCCACTGGCGCCCTGGTCTTCTGAAAAGCCATAAAGACCGGGCTTCTCCTGCAGGCCTGGGTCATTGATCACATGGCATCGCATCAAGATCCAACCAGGAAAGATGTGCATGGTTTTTTTTAGTTGTTTCGGTTGTTTATCGTGGGTTTTAAATTGTTTTATACTGTTTGGTATGGGTTTTTATATTGTATTTTATGTCTACTGGCTGTAAGTCTCTGGGAGTGGGGCAGCATATAAGGATAGATAGATAGATAGATAGATAGATAGATAGATAGATAGATAGATAGACAGACAGACAGACAGACAGACAGACAGACAGACAGACAGACAGACAGACAGACAGACAGATGATAGCTACATAGGTAGGTAGATAGAATGATATGTGATATAAGATAGATAGATAGATAGATGGATGGATGGATGGATGGATGGATGGATGGATGGATGGATGGATAGATAGATAGATAGATGACAGGTAGGTAGGTAGGTAGGTAGGTAGGTAGAATGATATATGATAGAAGATATAGATAGATAGATAGATAGATAGATAGATAGATAGATAGATAGATAGATAGATAGATGATAGGTGGATGGATGGATGGATTTTCCTTTCTGATCGACAAGCTCAGTTTCTTAGCCACTGAACCACAGTGTTGTTTTTTGGTTGGCTAATGTGACCTTAATTAGGGCATCGGTTGGAACCCTGACACTAGTGACACAAAGGAAGTGGACTGTATCTATTATTTAATTATACCAAAAACGTGGGAATTATTCATTGCTGGTTTCACATTTGACCGTGCCAATATGATGCGCCCAATAAACAGGATTTTTGAGGGAGGCAAGAAGGCCTCAGAGTCTTGAATTGGTTGGGAGCATTACCCAGAACTGTGACACTGACAAGCAAAGTCAATGGGGAATCAAATTCCCTTAACATCCATCTTACGAACTCAACAACTGAAGCAGTGGTGGATTGCTCCCATTCGGCCTGGTTCTAAGAACCAGTAGCACTGGGGACAGGAGGCTCCGCCCACCCATAAGGATGCTTCTCCACATGCACAGAAGCATTGCATGCACGGTCGAGTGCAACCAAGAACCGATAGTAAAGGATTTTAGAAGCCACTACTGAACTGAAGGATTCACTTAACAGCGGTGGCAAGATGGGTTGTAAAATGGGCCAGTGCTCACTTGGCAAATGTCTCACTTAGCAACAGAAATGTTGGACTCAATTGTGATCATAAATTGAGGACTAGCTGTACTGCTAAATTTTCTGGATGTTGTAAGGCAGGTAACTTGGGAAAAGCAGTCTACGGCAGTGCTAGGAAATATATCAGCCCCCCCCCCCAGTTGACAACCTTGAGCTCCACTTTTCATCAATCCTGGTCAACATGAATGATGATGAGGGATGAGAAGAGCTGTGATCGAGTACATCTGAAAGTCTACTCCTCTTAATTAGCCATCCCCATTGCATAGATTAAAGATTTTCTGTTAAGGCTGTGCCGAGTGGCTCAGTTCAATTCAAGTGCTCCAGTGTATCTGTTTCAGTTTCGATGTTCAGATCAATTCAGGCTGAGTCTCTGACTTTATCTAGATAGGTGTGTACCGCTGAAGCATGCATACATGTGCAGAAAGTCTTCATCCCAGTGAATTCAACAATTCATTTTGTCCAATTTGATATATACAGGTCTGCTTTCTGTTCTTTCAATGCCTGTGTGTCTTAATACAATGTCAACTCTTCCAAATGTGGGAGGAACCTATTTGAGGGCCACCAGAGAAATGGCAGCTGACATTGTGGAGCACCCCAGGAGAGTGAGATTTGGGCCTTTTTACAAGCAGGATCAGGTGTGAAATGAGTGCCCTAAGCCATTTTAGGACTGCTTAATGCCCTCCAATGGGAAACATCACATGATTGTACAATATGCAATGGGTTTGGAAAATCTCACAAAATTTACAATATGTATGAATGTATTTATTTATGTAATAGATTTTTATCCTGCCCTTAGGGAAGAGTTGAAATGCTACCGGTTTGAACCGCTTTGCCCAAACTGGCAGTAAAAAATGCTACCAGTTTGGACAAAACAAGATTTCCTGCTTTCTAGCTAATCTAGATTGCGTGGCACAGCTGATCGTCCCCTTTGCAGACTCTGATGGCTTCAAAATGCTCCTTTTTCAGCACTGTGCAGTAGTGCCTGCAGGGTGCATGCAAGCACAAAGCGTGCACGAAGCGAACTGGTAGCAGACTTCAGAGGGCCTGGTGGCTCAGCGGTTAAAAATTCTGGAAAGCTGACAGCCCAGATTCAAGACCCGAGTGCTGTGTGACGGGGGGAGCTTCTGATACTTGCTCCAGCTCCTGCCCTCCTAGCAATTCGAAAGCACACCAATGTGAACAGATAGCAAGCTAGCACAGAACCGTGGTGGTACCGTGGCTAGAATGCAATATTGCGGGCTGATTCTGCCCATGAGCCAAGAGTCGATCCTGACCATAGAAACATAGAAGATTGAGAGCAGAAAAAGACCTCATGGTCCATCTAGTCTGCCCTTATACTATTTCCTGTATTTTATCTTAGGATGGATCTATGTTTATTCCAGGCATGTTTAAATTCAGTTACTGTGGATTTACCAACCACGTCTGCTGGAAGTTTGTTCCAAGGATCTACTACTCTTTCAGTAAAATAATATTTTCTCACGTTGCTTTTGATCTTTCCCCCAACTAACTTCAGATTGTGCCCCCTTGTTCTTGTGTTTATTAAAAACATTTCCCTGCAGAACCTTATTTAACCCTTTAACATATTTAAATGTTTTGATCATGTCCCCTCTTTCCCTTCTGTCCTCCAGACTGTTGTGGTTCCGTCTGAGGCCCCTCCGGGAACGGCTGACCTTCTGTCGGTTTCCAGCTCAGAGGGAGAGGCTGAGGAACAGGAGGTGCAGACAGACGAGGAGGAGGAATCCCAGGCTGAAGAAGAGGGAGGACAGCCAGAGTCCCACCAGGGGGAGCTCTCCCCAGCAAGCAGCCTGGATTCCTTAGAGGAAAGTGCACAAGCCATAATTGATCTGCGACAACGAAGAGCTACTCAGAGACGGAATCAATTGGCTAAATACTTTCAGCATTAAAGTGGCAACAGCTGGGTTTGGGTGTGGTGCTCTTGGGAAAGGCTAAAAGGCAGACCCACCCTTCCTGGCTTGTGGAGTTTTATCTTTGAGAGTCGTGGGACCTGACTGTGAACTTTGGCGTCTTGGAATCCTGGTTTGTGCCTTTGACTATTGAAACCTTGGGGGGGGGGGTGCCAGCAAGAAGCTTGCTGTATTGTCTGGACATCAGGACCCTGCTGTACCGTATTATATCCTGTCTGTTAGGAAGAACAGGTTTTCCTCTGTGCTTATTTTTTCCAGTTATAAAATACTTTTGGCTTTTACCAGAGTGTCTGGCTGTTTTTTCCAGTTGGTGTTGAGGTCTGGGGGAACCCAGACAGAACACAGACTAGCTCAAAGTTTTCCATCCTTCCGAAATCAGTAAATTGAGGAGCCAGACTGTTGGGTGGGGGAGAAGGTGACTCTGTAAACTGCTTAAAGAGGGCTCCAAAGCACTGTATAAGTCTAAATATTATTGCAACCTCCTTAGTGTGAATATAACAGCATTCTGTGCATTGTGGCACATGGTCATGCTAACCACATGACCTGAAGATGTCTTCAGACAATGCTGGCTCCTTCAGCTAGGAAACAGATGAGCGTTGCCTTCTAGAGTTGGGCAGGACTGGATTGGGAAAACCTTTAGCTTTTTCCTGCCTTTATTCATTTTTATCAGTAACTCCTGGTGAACACACACCATGTTCTATCTTCCTCCTCTTTTTATTTGTAGTAACAACAACAATAAATCCAAACTGATGCTATTCTGAACTGTGCTTTAGCCTAAGACAAAAATATATATTTTTAAAGGTATTTATTTCTAGTTGTGAAAACAGATAATCTCTTCCTTCTTTTTTTAAAAAAATTTTTTTATTGAATTGTTTTAAAAACATAACCAAAGACATATATACATTTACACATTTGCAAAATACAAAAGAAAAAAGAAAAATACAAACCAAAACAAAAAAAACCAAGAGAAATAAAATAAATAAAATAAATAAAATAAATAAAATAAATAAAATAAATAAAATAAATAAAATAAATAAAATAAATAAAATAAATAAAATAAATAAAATAAATAAAATAATAAATAAAATAAATAAAATAAATAAAATAAATAAAATAAACAAAATAAACAAAATAAACAAAATAAACAAAATAAACAAAATAAACAAAATAAATAAAATAAATAAAATAAATAAAATAAATAAAATAAATAAAATAAATAAAATAAATAAAATAAATAAAATAAATAAAATAAATAAATAAATAAAATACAATGAACAATCTCTTCCTTCTTTAAATCCAATTTATTCCTTAATTTAGGATGGAACAATGAGCCTCAATAAGTAATATGGGTGGGAAAACAACACCCTCTAGTTTTACAAAATTAATACCATGTTTAATTATGCAATATTAAAATTTCATTGCACATTATACTTAATTGGTGCACATGGAGTAACAGAGGTTAAAGATCCTGCAAGAGTTACTCTTTGTGCCGTTCCAATATCTAATAACAGAGCAGGTTTAAATAATAAGACCTGACAATATTGAACAAGTTTCTTAAAGGTTTCTTATTTAGTAATATTTCTTAATGTCTGAGCCCAGCAGGATCTCAGGATCTTAATCTTAAAGAAATAAGACTGAATGGAAATTACATGTAATTCTTGATTTTCAACCATTCGTTTAATGACCATTCAAAGTTAAACGGCATTGAAAAAAGTGACGTATGTCCAATTTTCACGCAACCTATTGCAGCTTCTTCGTGGTCAGTGATCAAAATACGGGCACTTGGCAACTGGCATAAAACGTATGAAGAACAATTACAGGAACTGGGTATGACAAGCCTAGTGAAGAAAAGGACCAGACATAATAGGTTATCACCTCTAAACTCCTACATGGCTTAGGACCAGACTGTTTAGGGACCGTCTCCTGCTGCATGCCTCCAGGAACCCATTAGATTCCACAGGGTTGGCCTCCTCCAGGTCCCTTCGACTAAGCAGTGCAGGTTGGCGGGACCAGAGGAGAGGGCCTTCTCTGTGGCGGCCCCGGCCCTTTGGAACCAACTACCCCCTGATGTCCGTACTGCTCCCACCCTATTGGCTTTCCGAAAAGCCTTGAAGACCTGGTTTTGCTGGCAGGCCTGGGGACATGAGAGTTAACATCTTAGCCCCGGCAAATTATGGTTTGCTTGGTGTGTATGAGTGTATAACTGTATAATTTAGTCTAGAGGTTTTTTAATTATTATTATAATTGATTGATTAGTTTAACAGGATTTTACGGTTTAATATTTGACTTTTTATTTATTATTTATTTATTACTTAGATTTGTATGCCGCCCCTCTCCGAAGACTGTATTACTGTATTATTTTATTTTTGTAAGCCTCCCTGAGTCCTACGAGATTAAACAAACAAAGAAACAAACAAACAAACAAACAAATAAATAAATAAATAAATAAAATTTAAAAAGCAATCTTCCAATACTTGAAGGGCTCCTACAGAGAGGAAAGGGGTCAAGCTATTTTCCAAAGCACCTGAAGTCCAGACAGGGAACAATGGGTGGAAGTTGAACAAGGAGGGATTCAACCTGGAAATAAGGAGGAACTTTCTGACAGTGAAAACAATCAACCCATGGGACAGAAGTTGCCTTTGGAAGTTGTGGAAGCTTCATCCCTGGAAGCTTTCAAGAAGAGACTGGACCGCCATCTGTCAGAAGTGATGTAGGTCTCTTGCTTGGATGGAGAGTTGGACTTGATGACCTATAAGGTGCCTTTCAACTCTGTTAATCTGTAAAAATTAAGTATTTATGACACCTGCATTGTCCCGGAGCCACCATTTGTAACCTTCCCTGTTGGACGGTCCAGTTCTAATTCCTCCTCTGAACTGGGCTCTGATGGGGCCATGGCACTGTCTTGCTTAGCAATGAAAATCTTGGGCTCCATTGAGATTATAAATCAAGGACTACCTGTATTGCCCCGGAAGCGGAGTAAAGACGCTGAGACATGTTGTGGATAAAATAAGGGTCATTTTATTAAATTAACATAAATTTAAATAACGTAACTTTAAATACATATATTTAAATATTTAAATTCAAACATAACTAAGGACCTGCAGAGGCCAAAACTAACGGGGCGGAAATTCCTACCAGAAATTTCCTTGGCAACATTGGGCAAAAACTCCTTGCTGAACCAGGTGAAGGTAACCACCTTCACCTGGATCCAAGCCATGCCCCTTCGTCATGTGGGAGGAGTTCACCCTCCAATCCCTGTGGGGAATTGGATCCAGTGATTCCCATGGACATCCTCTCTCCAATCCCTGACGTTGTTCCAACCTCTAGTTCCTGGAGAGAGGCGGTCCATCACCCAGGATGCCCAAAGGAGCATGCGCAGTCACTTCTAATTGCCTATTTCCACCCCAACCTGCCAAATCCCAGTGACCAAAGGGAGGCCTATACTGACATCTAAGTGCGCCGCACCCCCTAACCAATCCAGTCTGCACTGTCAGTGTGGAATAGGCGAAAAAATGGCCACCTCTAAAGGGGAGGCCACAAAAAATTCCTATTCGGCCCCGAGGCGACCTCCTTAGGACACACTGTTAATAGCGGAGGGTGGGCGGGTGTTCGCTTCCAGCACCAGGAAAACCAAGGAGGAGGTCCTATTCGAATCGCCCTTAAATAGGGCGATCCAGGACCTCCCCCTGCGACCAGCAGGCAGCGCGCTGACTTGGCGCGCTGCCAGAAGCCAGAACCCGGAAGTTCGGAGCTCCGCAGAGCTGCCGGCAGCGTCCCCCTGCTCCGGGGGCAATTTCGGCCAGCGGTTTAAGCCGCCGGTCGTGCATTTGTGGAAGTTCCCAGCATTGGCCAAAGTGATGCAATTGGGCAGAGGGGGAGGATGTACCAAACAGAAGCTATGCAGCAAATGTTTGGGTTCCCTTTTGGTCCAAAATACAGGTTTTGGTGGGCTCGATGTCATCCCTTCATCCTCTTAAACTCTATCCTTCTCTTCTTTCTCTTCCTTTTCTAGTCAAACATCATGGCTGTCTAAAGATAAAATCATTTCCTAATTTCTAAGGTGCTGCATCGACCATCTGTGAGCATACTTGGATTACTTGTGATTGAAAGGATCTCTGAAAATTTATCATGCTGTAGATCAGGCTGCAGGCAATGAAAACAAACACACAATACTCTCATTTATTTAGTTACTATGTCTTTTACGGGGGCGAGATTATTTTCCAATGAGCAAATTCTATCCACAATCTTGGTTTTTTCCCCACTCCTATACTGACTCACTTCTAAAAATGAGTCTAAATGACAAAAAGCTCTAACTAGATTTCGGAACTGTTCAGCTTCCTTTTGCATGCGTGTTCCTTTCATTGCAACATTCCCCCCCACAAAAAAAACCCTGCGGAGTTGAACACTTTCTTGGGGGGAAGGAGATGATCTTAAGAAGCAATTTCCGGAAGAGCTGTGAATCAGAACAGACAATTGACATATGGTAAAACCATTGCAAATAAAAAAATAAAATAAAATTGGAACTTCCTTCAGGAAAAATAAATGTGTTAACAGTTTTCACAAGAACTTGCTTAAGTGCAAAATAGTATTTCTAAATTGAGCAAGTTGCCTTGGAAAGATTCAAACCTGATGTTGTGGCCTGTCAGTGGCCAGCAGAGCTGGTGGCAGCCTCGGACAGTGAGGTGGTTGGGAGTGGAACATGGGCCAGTCCTGGAGTCTGGGGACTTGGGTGGGTAATCTGTGTTGGAGGCAGAGATGGGGCCAGGGCAGAGGGGGGTTTCAGCAGGTTCTGACCAGCTCTGGAAAACTGATAGCGGAAATTTTGAGTAGTTCAAAAACCCAGTAAATATGACCTCTGACTGGCCCCATGCCCATCTATTCTCTGATGATTGGGAGGAAATGGAGATGTTGCATTATTTATGTGTGTGTGTGTGTGTGTGTGTGTGTATGTATTTAATCGAACAAGTATAGGATTGTAGTTTGTATAAGCATAACATACGGTAAGTAGTAAATAATGATAAAAAAAGACAATAGGAGAGTAGGACAGGGACGGTAGGCACAATGGTGCGCTTATGGAGTGGGGGGGAACGGAAATTTTACAGTACCCTTTCCCTGCTACGCTCACCAAGCAATGGCTACAGAACCAGTAGTAATTTTTTTATTTTTTTATCTCTCTGACCTTAGGTAAAAACAGAGAGGCAGTCTGGTATAGTGGCTAAGGCATCCCATTAGAAACTGGGAATCTGTGAATTCTAGTCCTGCCTAAGATGAATAAACATGAGCCAGTCTCTCTCACTTGCCTTGAGAAGGAAGCAATGGCAAACTATTTTTGAAAACTTGCCAAGAAAACTGCAGGTACTTGTCTATGAACACAAACAAACATACAATATCTTCATTAATGACCTAGATGACGGAATAGAAGGGGAATTAACCAAATTTGCAGATGACCTCAAGCTGGCAGGAATAGCCAATACCCCAGAGGACAGGCTCAGGATCCAGATGTGTAATAACTGGAACTTCACGTATATAACAGGCCATTTATTAAGGAACACTTGCCAGAACAGGCAGACACACGCTTAAAAGGTTACAGGAACACACAGCACTTTATACATAGAGCAGGCTGAGGGACTAGCCAATACACATCAAGTATAATCTCCCGCTTGCACTGTTACTGTGTATACGCGGCCAATCAGCACCTTGGAGAAGGCGCCAATAGCCGCGGCTTTCCAGCCGGCCGGTTGTCAAGCAGATATTACACTCCTTCCCCCTTGGTTGGAGCAAACGTAGTCCTTTAAATAGGCGGGTTTTTTCAAAATCCTGCTGGAGCATCTGGGCTCCCCATGCACCTCCGGTCCGGCCTCTGAGTGTGGAATACTTTCCCTCAGACCAATGCTGGGTAATGCAACACTGGGGCAGTCATTTTGGGCAGGACTTTCAGTGACAATAGCTCGGTCTGGTGGCGGGAACACCTCCCTTTCCAGTACTCCACCCTCGAACTCAGTAACTTCCCGATCCTTTGCCCTGTCTAAATGGATTTGATCCAAATGCCTTTTCCAAACCCTGCCATCTCGTAAAATCGTTTCAAAAGAACGAGGCCCCAATACTCTACTCACGGTTGCTCGCTCCCAATTCCGCCCACCTGAGTATGCCCGAACATGCACCAAGTCACCTACCTCTATTCTCCTACCGGGTGGTTCTGGCCACTGTGCGGCTTGAGCATACAATGGATGTAACCTGTCTAGGGCAATCCTCAGTTTCCTCCCCATCAATAACTCCGCCGGAGTCTTACCAGTTGCCACACAAGATGTGGAGTGCTGAGCCATTAACATCTCTGTGATTCGCTGGTGCCAAGATCCATGTGGCATCCTTTTGAGGGCATCCTTGGCAGAGCGAACCATGCGCTCCGCCTGCCCATTACTGGCCGGATGCCAAGGCGATGCCAAGGCATGCCTGATGCCCACAGCCGCTAAAAACGATTCAAATGCCACTGAAGTAAACTGTGGGCCGTTGTCCGAGACAAGTAGGTCAGGGAACCCATGAGAGGCGAATAATGATTCCAAAACCTCAATAATATCTGGAGACTGGGTAGACCTCATGCGGATCACCTCTAACCACTTAGAGTGGGCATCTACCACAATTAAAAAATTTTCCCCCATGAAAGGGCCCGCCAGATCTAGGTGCAGCCTCACCCATGGCCCCGCAGGTGGTTCCCAACATAAAGGTTCTGCTTGAGGGGGAAAAGACCGACTTTCCTGGCACACCTGGCAAGCTGCCACTCGCTGCTCTATTTCTTTATCCATGCCCGGCCACCAAACGTAGTCACGAGCAAGCCCCTTCATACGAACTATGCCTGGGTGTCCCTTGTGTAACAGAGACAAAACTCGGAAACGTTGTGTGGGGGGAATTACCACTCTGCTGCCACGGAGCAAACAACCTTTTTCCAATGACAACTCGAGCCTGCAACGAAAATACAAGGCAAACGCTTCTCCTGGAGAGGAGGCAGGCCAGCCCCGGAGAACCCATTGTTTAATTCTAGCTAAAACTGAATCTCTTTCCATCTCCCTGGCTACCTCAGGAGCTGCCAATAAGACAGGCTCGTCCCCAATGGCCAAGACCGTGCTGGCTGGAGCAGGGTCAGACAGGAGATCCGCGAGGGGACACCTACTCAATGCATCCGCGTGTGCTATGTGGCGGCCCGGTCTATATGTCAAAGTATAACAGTAATTGGCCAAAAAAATTATCCAGCGCGACATACGCAGAGATAACACAATTGGGCTCTGCCGATTTCCCGCCAGTAGACCTAACAGAGGCTGGTGGTCCGTGACCAGTTCAAAGTGCCGGCCATACAGATAATTATAATTATGGAACCTCCGCTAAAGCCTCCTTATCGATGTGACCGTAGTTCCTTTCTGCCTTAGCTAAAGTGCAGGAAAAAAATGCCAACGGAGCCTCTTTCCCATCTGGTAACTTGTGGCTTAACACTGCCCCCACGCCGAACTGGGAAGCATTGCATGTAAGAATTAAAGGCAACGTTGGCGAATACTGTGCAAGCACACTATTAGAGGTAAGTATTTCCTTTACTGCCCTGAACGCTGACTCCTCACGCCTACCCCAATGCCACACAGCCTCCTTGTCTAATAATCTATGCAGAGGCTCTGCAACTGATGCTTTGTGAGGCAAAAATACCGCGTAAAAATTCAATAACCCCAAAAATGCCTGCAGCTCCGGTTTTGACTGTGGCCTCGGCGCCTCTTTAATTGCCCTCATTTTCTCCAATGTGGGGTGAATTCCCTCAGCATCTATGGTAAAGCCTAAAAATTCCACCCTCAGAACTCCATACACACATTTCTTAGCTTTCAGTTTAAGCCCGGCATCCCTAAACTTAGACAACACCTGCCTGGTTCTAAGCTCCAATTCTTCTAATGTTTCCCCTGAGACCAACACATCATCGAAATATGACACAGTTCCCCCAATTCCGTAAAGCAACCTTTCCATGAGCCCCTGGAAAATTCCAGGGGCAATAGATACCCCGAATTGAAGTCGGTTGCACTTAAACACCCCCCGGTGAGTAATAATCGATTGCGCCTCAGCTGTTTGGGGGTCCACAGGAAGCTGCTGGTACGCCTGAGTGAGATCCAGCCTTGCGAACACCTTGCCATTCCCTAATGAGTGGAGCAGCTGCTGCACCACAGGCAGTGGGTACGAATGATGGGCCAATGCCTTGTTGATAGAGCATTTATAATCGCCACACAGACGTATGCCCCCATCCCCCTTAACAGCAATCACCACTGGGGTTTCCCACCTCGCCTGGTCAATCGGTTCCAAAACCCCTTGGCCAATCAACCTATCGAGCTCTTCATCCACCTTGGGTCTCAGGGGAATGGGTACACGGCGGGGTTTAAGTCGAACAGCTGGCACATTGGGGTCTAGACTAAAGGAAATAGGTGAGCCCGTATAACAGCCCAGCTTGGCATCGAATACAGAAGGGAATTCTTTGGCCCAGTGGTCAAATCCCGTGTCCTCCCGCACTGCATTCACCCCCGCAACCGAAAATCCCAGGAATTTAAACCAGTCTAAGCCAAGCAAATTGGAGAAAGGTCCATCCACAATAATTAAGGGCAGTTTCCCTATAAATGTTTTGAACCGGACAGCAAATTTGCCCTCCCCCACGACAGGAATACGAGTTCCTTGATAGTCTTTTAAATTCAGCTGACATGGATGAAGGTGAGCTTTTTTCAGCGCGGGAAAACAACGCTTCGCCGTGGACCAGGAGACAAGGGATCGAGCTGGACCGGTGTCCACCTGCATCGGGCAGACAGTGTGGCCCAGGCGCACATTAACTGAAATCTTATCCGCCGAGGTGGACGTCTTCCGCACGTACGTTGGAGTGGAACATGGAACGCTGTAAATGGCATTGCAGTCCTCCCTGCGAGAATAAGAAGATCTTCTCTGCCACTGGGAGCCGGAGTTAGGAAAGTCCTTTTGCTCCCTCATAGCCGGTGGAGGGGATCTGCGGGACCGGCAAACTTTAGCAATATGTCCCTTCGCCCCACAGCACCAGCAAGAAGCACCTCGAAAAGAGCAATTGGCTCTAAGATGGCTCCCCCCGCACCCTCGACAAGGAGACAGTGGGGGACGGGGGCGGGTGGCAGGCTGCTCTCGTCCACGACTCGCAGCTAACCGGCAAACTTCTTCCTCACTAGGCATCGATGGCCCCTCCATCTCCGTAGAAACCCCTGGCTTATCAGCTGGAGGGCCACTTGGCAAGGTGACATTAACAGAGGTGTCCATGGCTGCTACAGATTGAGTGGACAGCTCAAACGCTCTCGCTTCGGATAAGGCAGCGTGAAAAGACAAATCCTGGATGGCCAATAAACGCCGCTTGAGGCGACCATCTCGGATACCATAAACTAATCTATCGAGGAGGTAATTGTTTAAATCAGAAAATTCGCAGTAAAGAGCTGCTCTGCGAAGGGCAGCTACATAGTCATTTATCGATTCCCCCTCTGCTTGATTTCTCTGGTAGAATTTGTACCGGCGAGCACACCGGGAGGGAGCTGGGGCATAATGATCTTGAAGTGTCTTAAGGAATTCCTCCCAGGGAACATTGTTAATAGAGACCGGGGCGAACAAAGCCCGAGCGGTCTCGAACATTTCTGTTCCACAAAATCCGAGGAAATATACCCTTTTCCGATCTCCTGAGATCTCTGAAAACCCGTTTGCGATTAAGAAACAATCAAACCTGGCCACTTACGAGTCCCAGGTCTCCCCTTGTGGATCAAAGGGGGGAAAAGATACGTGGGTAGACATTGCGGTAAGTATAATTACCCACAATAGTAGGAATCCTCGTCGCCAAATGTAATAACTGGAACTTCACGTATATAACAGGCCATTTATTAAGGAACACTTGCCAGAACAGGCAGACACACGCTTAAAAGGTTACAGGAACACACAGCACTTTATACATAGAGCAGGCTGAGGGACTAGCCAATACACATCAAGTATAATCTCCCGCTTGCACTGTTACTGTGTATACGCGGCCAATCAGCACCTTGGAGAAGGCGCCAATAGCCGCGGCTTTCCAGCCGGCCGGTTGTCAAGCAGATATTACACTATGGATCTTGACAGACTTGTACACTGAGCCCAATCAAATAAAGTGAAATTCAATGCAGAGAAAGGTAAAATCCTACATGGATGGAAGCTGAACAAAGAAAGATTCAACCTGGAAATAGGGAGGAACTTTCTGATGGTGAGAATGATCAACCAGTGGAACAGCTTGCCTGCGGAGGTTGGGAGCGCTCCAACACTTGGGACTTTTAAGGGGAGATTGGGCTGCCATTTGTCCAAAATGGTATAGTCAGAGCCGGAGTGGTGCAGCAGGTAGAGTGCTGTATTGCAGGCCACTGAAGCTGAATGCTAGATCTGCAGGTCAGCGGTTCAGATCTCACCACCAGCTCAAGGTTGACTCAGCCTTCTATCCTTCTGGGGTGGGTAAAATGAGGACTTGGATTGTGGGGGCAATAGGCTGGCTCTGTTAGAAAGTGCTATTGCTAACACGTTGTAAGCTACCCTGAGTCTAAGGAGAAGGGCGGCATAAAAATCAAATGAATGAATGAGTGAGTGAGTGAGTGAGTGAGTAAATAAGTAAGTAAGTAAGTAAGTAAGTAAGTAAGTAAGTAAGTAAGTAAGTAAGTAAGTAAGTAAGTAAGTAAGTAAGTAAGTAAAATCAACAAACAAACAAACAAACAAACAAACAAATAAATAAATTCCTGCAATTCCTGCCTGAGCAGGGGGGGGTTGGACTAGATGACCTACAAAATCCCTTCCAACTCTAAATTAATAATAATAATAATAATAATAATAATCATAATCATAATAATAATAATACACACAGAGAGAAAGAGAGAGAAAGATAAGGGGGGAGAGAAACCCCAAGTTGAATTTGCCCCGTGGTGTTTTCACAGATAGATCAATAGAAGTAAAACCAATTTCAGCCTCATGCTTTCAAACAGTTCTTTTGTCTCAATGCCGTTTTATCATTTTGGAGAATTTTTTTTTTTTTTAGGATTCTTTGGAATGTTTGGCAATGAATGATTGGCTCCGGTCCTATGTGAATTGAATTGGCTCATCAGTGAGATCCATTTTTTCAAATCGGAATCCTTTTGGATTGGCATGTCACATAAGCTCCAATAACTATATAAACAAGGTGCCTGGGACTTGACTCAATACTTGCTTCGAAGTTTAGCTTGAGGTTGGCTCAGTTACATTTTCTGAATTACTTCAGAGGCCTCTGACTCAATTGAAAAATTTGGTTTGACTTCTCAATTTGGAAAGATGATTTTTTTTTTAAAGAAAAATAAAACATTTAAGATGAATTGTATTGCTCTATTTTGTAACACGAATGGGTGCAACCTCTTCTGGCTATACAGATTTAATAAATAAATTTGAAAACAATTTGATCTGACTGTTGATTTAGTCCGGGAAGCTGATCTGACTCAAGCAGTCCATCAAATTGGTTTAGAATAACAATGACTTTGAATAGAGGCTCTGAATTGAAGCTTCACACCGTCCTAATTTTTCACTGATGGCTCATCAGCTAATGGAGATTAGCTTGGCTGCCTGCTTTGCCCTCCATTTTCAGAGGCAATCTACCTGATTATTAGAAACTCAAGTTGAGTAATAGACTACATTTGCCATGCACTGCTTTGTAGGTAGGCTGAAATTGGAAATAGAGTGGCGTATATGAGATGGACCCTGCCCTAATGCAGCCCAGCTGGATATTATACTCTTAGAATGAGATATTCCAGCACACACCTAGGCCACCTTGTCATTAAATAAGTGCAATGACATCATATTCCACCTGTGAGAAATTTTCTTATTTGAAAGGAACTTTGATAGCCAATTCCCTTTGAGAGAGAAAAGAAAAGGAAGTCGTGAAAGAGAGATCGGAAAACTGATAGGAGAGAAAGCAGAATAATTTTTCTGTTTAGATGTATTGAACTACAAACACACATACACACACACACACACACACACAAATCCTTGAAAATGTGTCCCTTACCCAGACCACTCTGTTCACTTTTATTCCATTCAGGAATAATAACTTGATCTCAATCTGCTAGTATTCTAGTGCATAGTTAACAACTCATCCATGTAAACCAGACAGGAAACTATCATTAAATGAGCTACTTTATTTTCAGAGTATAAGATGCACTTGTTCCCACTTAGGCCTATCTTATACACCAAATAATAATAATAATAATAATAATAATAATAATAATAATAATAATAATAATAATAATATTAATTAGATTTGTATGCCACCCCTCTCTGGAGACTTGGAGAGTCTCACAACAAAAACAACAATGTGATAAATCCAATATATTAAAAGACATCTAAAAAACCATTATTAAAACCATGCAACACCATATATATTTATACCATATATAAACAATATAAGCCCAGGGGTATTTTAATTTCCCCATGCCTGACCACATAGGTGGGTCTTCAATAGCTTACGAAAGTCAAGGAGGGTGGGGGCAGTTCTGATCTCTGGGGGGAGTTGATTCCAGAAGGCCGGGGCCATCACAGAGAAGGCTCTTTCCCTGGGGCCCGCCAACTCTGTGGGACCTTATCGGTATTCTGGTCTGATGCCATGTAGGGCTTTATAGGTTATTACCAACACTTTGAATTGTGACTGAAAATTAATCGTCAGCCAGTGCAGGACGCGGAGTTTTGACGAGATGTGGGCAAATGTGTCCCACCTGCCAAAAATGGGTGTGTGGAGGTGGCAATTGGCTATGGCATTCCTTGCAGCCTGAAATACCAATTTGTTTATTTGTTTGTTTTTTTGTTTATATGCCGCCCACTCCTGAAAGACTCAGGGTGGCTGATCATCAGGAGGCTGATCCAACCAATAATTAGCTGCTTGTGCTAATCAGGCTGCGTTGAAGTTGAAATGGGCTGTTTTCTGTTTGTTACAAGGAGACAAATTGCTGGGAGGTAGAGGCAGGTTTTTTTAAAAAAAAATTCCTGCCCAAGAAAAGTAGGTGCATCTTATTGTCCGGAGCATCTTATACTCCAAAAAATACAGTAATGCTACTTTACTGCAAAATGGCTTAAAAGATGCTGGAGAAGGTCTTTGTTCTGGCAGTTCAAGTCCTACCACCACATGACAGAGTGAGTTCCCATCACTTGCCTTAGTTCCTGCCAACCTAGCAGATCAAAACATGATACGTGCAAATAAATAGGTGCTACTTCAGTGGGAAGCTAACAGCAATATTTCATGTTTCATCATATGCTTTGTGCTGTGATATTATGGGATGATGGCCACATAGCCAAGAAAATTTCTCTAGACAGCACTGATACAAAGGCCTGGAAATGGAAATGAGAACTGTCCCCTAATAGCAATGGCATTTAGACTTATATACCACTTCACAATGCTTCCTCTAAGTGGTTTACGGAGTCAACATCTTGACCCCCAACAATCTGGGTCCTCATTTTATCCACCATAAAAGGATGGAAGGCTGAGCATTCAATTCTGCAGATGGCAATCAGCAGAAGTAGCCTCCAGTACTGCGCTCTATCCATTGCACCACCGAAGCTCTTATCTAATGTTGGTTACATTTTATTTATTTATTTATTCATTTGTCCAATACACAAATACATAGGAAGAAAAATAGACATGTGGTAATATATATAAGGGTAAAAGTGAACTTAGAGGACAGGATATATGAAAGGAAAGACAATTGGACAGGGGACGAAAGGCACACCAGTGCACTTATGTACGCCCCTTACTGGCCTCTTAGGAACCTGGAGAGGTCAATCGTGGAGAGTCTAAGGGAGAAATGTTGGGGGTTAGGGGTTGACACAATTGAGTCCGGTAATGAGTTCCACGCTTCGATAACTCGATTGTTGAAATCATATTTTTTACAGTCAAGTTTGGAGCAGTTCATATTAAGTTTGAATCTGTTGCATGCTCTTGTGTTATTGCGGTTCAAGCTGAAGTAGTCATTGACCGGTAGGACGTTGCAGCATATGATCTTGTGGACAATACTCAAATCGTGTTTTAGGTGCCGTAGTTCTAGGCTTTCTAGGCCCAGGATTGTTAGTCTATTTTCGTAGTATATTCTGTTTCGAGTGGAGGAGTGAAGGGCTCTTCTGGTGAAATATCTTTGGACATTTTCAAGGGTGTTGATGTCTGAGATGTGGTATGGGTTCCAGACAGATGAGCAGTAGTCTAGGATGGGTCTGGCAAAAGTTTTGTAGGCTCTTGTGAGTAGTGTGAGATTGCCTGAGCAGATGCTGTGTAGGATCAGGTTAACAACTCTAGAAGCTTTTTTGGCGATATTGTTGCAGTGGGCTTTAGCACTTAGGTCATTCAATATTAGTATTCCAAGGTCTTTTACTGAGTGTGGGTTAGCAGTGAGAGATTGTTTATTCAGTTCGTATGTGCGGTTTGGATTCTTTTTGCCGATGTGGAGGGTAGAGCATTTGTTGGTTGATATTTGAAGTTGCCAGGTGTTAGACCAGTCTGAGACAAAGTCCAGGTCTTTTTGGAGAGTGAGTGTGTTGTCAGTGGTGTTGAAAAGTTTCACATCGTTGGCAAAAAGAACACAGTTGCTTTCGATATGGTCACAGAGGTCATTGATGTGGAGAATGAAGAGAGTAGGACCTAGTATGCTTCCCTGGGGAATGCCGCTTATGACAGGGGCGGGGGTGGAGATGGCGCTACCAATTTTGACAATTTGTTGCCTGTTTGACAGGGATGCAGTAATCCAGTTGTGGAGGAGTCCTGAGATGCCATAGGATTTGTATTTTAGGAGTAGTTTGTCGTGGACCACTGAGTCGTAGGCTTTGCAAAGTCTATATAAATTGCATCAATGGATTTTCCTTGGTCGAGGTGGGTAGTCCAAATATTTTTGCAGTGAAGTAGTTGTAGGTTGCAGGATAATTTCTTTCTGAATCCAAATTGTTTGTTTGAGAGTAGGTTATTAAATTCTAAGTAGAGGGTGACTGATCGATTTATAATTGATTCCATGATTTTACAAGGGACGCAACAGAAAGATATTGGTCTGTAGTTGTCCACTAGTGAAGGGTCTCCTTTTTTGGAAATGGGGATGACTACTGCTTTTGACAACAGCTTGGGGAGCGTGCTGGTCCTGAAGGATTTTTGGAAGATAATGCTTAGGGGTTCAGCAAGAGCAGAAGAAAGTTTCCTTAGGAAGTATGCACAGAGACCGTCTGGTCCGGCAGATAGGGAAGGTTTGAGGTCACAGATTGCTTTTTCTACATGGTCTACAGTGAAGACGATTTGGGTTAGTTTTTTTAGTGGGTTTGAAGTGCAATTTGCGAAGATGGGGGAAGAGCCATTGTTGTTAACAAAAACAGAGCCAAAAAAAGTTGAAGAGGTTGGCTTTGGATGGATCATCATGGTATTCTTTGTTATTGGGTCCTACCAGTGGTGGAATAGGTCTGGAGTCATTGAGTTTGTTGTTGACGAAGTTATAGAAAGCTCCGTTAGACTTGTTGCGAAGGAGGCTTTCCTCTTGTTTGCTGTGATAGTTGAGGCATTCTGCTTTTATTCGTTGGCATATGCTTTTGTAGTGGACTTTAAAGTTGGTTACTGGGCTTTTTTTGTTTCTACGCCAGAGGGATTTTTTTTGGGTTTGTAGTTTCTTTATCGAGACAGGTATGTTATTTTTTCGTTTACCTCTGGAAGAAGTGAGTGGCACATTTTTCCAAAGTTTATTTCTATGATAATTAAGCCATTGAGGATTCCTGTCTCTCTTATCTGATTGTTTCCTAGGCAGCAACTCTTTCCCTCATTCCCCAGTCATCCATGCATTCTGAACTCAGAAGGAGGTTGTAGACTTGAGTCTCTGGAGAGGGGCAGCATACAAATCTAATTAATAATAATAATAATAATAATAATAATAATAATAATAATAATAATAATAATAATAATAATAATATAAAACTACTGTGGGACTTCCCACTTCAGACTGACCAAATTCTGAAGCATAACACACCAGACATCCTGATTGTGGAGAAAAAGAAAGTATGGATCATTGACATCGCAATCCCAGGGGACAGCAGAATTGAGGAGAAGCAGCTAGAGAAATTAGTGAAATACGAAGATCTAAAAATCGAGCTGCAATGATTCTGGTATAAGCCAGTGACAGTGGTCCCAGTGGTCCTTGGCATGCTGGGCGCAGTGCCAAAGGATCTCAGTGGACATTTGAAAACCATCGAAATTGACAAAATCTCCATCTGTCAATTGCAAAAGGCTGCTTTACTGGGATTGGCAAACATAATTTGCCGCTACATCACGCAGTCCTAGGTGCTTGGGAAGCGCCCGACTGGTGATGAAATACGAAGTCCAGCATAGTGATCTCCCTTGCTGTATTGTATTGACATAATAATAATAATAATAATAATAATAATAATAATAATAATAATAATATTAGGTACCCCTATATATAGGTACCCCTATATAGTTCCATTGGATAGGAAGTATATGAATGAGCTGTGGTGGCACAGTGGTTAGAGTGCAGTACTGCAGGCTACTTCTGTTGATCACCCGCTGCCAGCAGTTTGGCAGATCAAATTTCATGAGGGCCATGGTTGACTCAGCCTTCCATCATTCCGAGGTGGGTAAAATGAGGACCCAGATTGTATGAGGCAAGAGACTGACGCTATAAACAGCTTAGAGAGAGCTGTAAAGCAGTGTTTTTCAACCAGTGTGCTGCGTCACACTAGTGTGCCGTGAGACATGGTCAGGTGTGCCGTGGGGAAATTAAACATGGGTCCCCAAACTATGTCCTGCATGCCGGATACGACCCACGGAGGCCATTTATCCGGCCCGCCGCCAGCTGCCTCCATCCAAACATAAACATTCCCCTCACAATCCCTCTAGCTATCAGCGACAGGAAGAGTGGAGGCACAGGGAATGCTCACTGACCAATCACCTTCTAGGATTCATCCCAACCACTAGTGATGAACCAATAGCAGGCCGCCTCTCATCCACACCCAGGAAGGTCCCCTCTCAGGCTGCCACGCCCTTGTCATTGTGTGGCCGCAGCGAGTAGTTGAAGCTCTTCCCCATGGTCCCGATTTCTAATCCTGGTCAGGAATGGGGGTAAATGTTGCCACCACTAGATGAAGCCTCAGCCTCAGCTGGTTATGTCTATCCTGATGGTGTATAATATATACTGTGTTAGAGTGTCATTTTGGTTGGTGGTGTGCCCCAGGATTTTGTAAATGTAAAAAATGTGTCACGGCTCAAAAAAGGTTGAAAATCACTGCTGTAAAGCACTGTGAGGTGGTATATAAGTCTAAGGACTATTAGTATTGATAAATGCTGAGTAACAGATTAAAGAAGATTGAGAGTGCTTCAACATTGGAGGTTTTAAAGAAGAGATTGGATAGCAGTTGCCTGGAATGGGATTGTAGGAGATGACCAGGCAGAGCCTGGAGGAAGGGTTAAATGCATCATCAGTGAAAAATCCATTCATGCCTACAGGAGAAATAAGTCCAACCTACCATGAATTCTTTATTTACCACCAAATTGCTTTGCCTGTTAATAGTTCAGATTGTTGTAGAAAGCCTAAATTTACAATAAATCTTTATACCCATTGGAACTGCCTGATTTACCTGGCATTTCACAGGTATAGGGTCTCCTGCTCAATCAGGGTATTGGACATCTCAAAGATCCATTCCAAATTTATTATGTATCCTGTAAGATTAAACAGAGATATGAGGAGTATAGTGAAATTCTGTATTGTAGGGGTGAAAACATCTAAGAGATGTCAGAATCAGTACTACTAGAATACAATTAGAATACTGTACTACTAGATGACAATCTTCCAGATTTGCTGAGATACTTTGGGTATAAACTTTGTCGATTAGTCTTTTGGTGCTTGTAGTAGATATTACAAGCAACAGAAGACTAATTCTAGATATTCTGTCAGTTCATGTCACCTTCTGACTTGGTAATGATCTTTGGTAATGACCAAAGAGTTGATCTAACTTTATATCCTACTGTATTATTTTAACTTCAAATGCCAGGCAAATCAGGAGATCCAGGCCGTTCCAAGGGATATAAAGATTTATTGTAAGTTTAAGCTCTTCACAAGATTCTGAACTATTAACAGTCATAGCAATCAGGAGAACAGATTGGTAGAGGTCAGTTCTACATATCAGTGCCCAAAAAGGAGACTTAACATAGTGTGCAAACTATCACAAAATATTAATTTCACACGCATAAAAATAACTATTCAGTGCAGATTAGAGCCTTCAAGGAAATGGAAGTGCCAGATGTTCAGTCTGGTTTATTTATTTTTTTAAAAGATTGAGGAACAAGAGGTCCTGCGACTGATATATGCTAGACATATATTTTAAAAAACCAAGAATACCAAAAAGAAAGACAGTATGTGCTTCATTGATTATAGAAAGAGCCTTGATTGTGTCAGACACAGTAGTGGATTCTAAAACCAGTGCAGAAATGCCCCCAGTGGGTGGGCGGAGCCTCCCGCCACCGCTACTACCAGTTCGCAGAACCAGGTCAAACCGAGAGCATCTAGTTTATTTATTTTATTTAGTTCGTCAAATATATATGGGATAACAGGTATACGTTTTGGGGATTTGAGGATGTAACAACAGAGTCAGGTAGAGTCAGGTAGAGTATTCCAGGCATTGATCTCTCTGTTGCTGAAGTAGTATTTTCTGCAATTGAGTTTGAAGCAGTTTACCTTAAGTTTGTATCTATTATTTGCTGTGTATTATTGCAGTTGAAGCTGAAGAAATCGTTGACAGGTAGGACAATTTTGTGTACTATGCATAGGTCAGCGTGTAAGTGGTGTAGTTCTACAAGAAGCCACAGTACAGATAGAACATGTTGAATCAGACGGGTTCCAGGACCGCAAAGCAGTGAGATAAATGCATATACTCTTTCCTTATTCATTGAACCAGTATGATGAATTGAGGGAGGCTCCATTGGAAGAAGATAAATATGGTTTTAAAATTGGAGGAAGAATTATCCATGACCTGTGCTATGGTGTGTGTGTGTGTGTGTTGTTGGGTGTTTTTTTTTTGATATTTTATTTATATAACATATAAAAATTCAATTTCAATCAAATGGTGTGTTGTCTGGGTACAATTGTTTTAAGGCAATTGTAATCAAAATGTTTGTAATTGCATTCAACAGTATAACATTCATACCATAATAACAATAATATTTAGCTTATCTATTTTAACAAATTGCCATTTTAACGTTTATTCTTTTTATGTCCCCATATTTCTAACTTCTATTTCTATTATCTAACCATTGATAAAATAGGTCCTATATAAAAAAATATCCAGTTTCTTCTTTGTCAATTTCTTCTTTGTTCTTAATACTAAATGTTAGTCTATCCATTTTTGCACATTCTTCTAATATTTTCTTAATTACTATTTCATCTGTCGGGATCTCATCATATTTCCATTGTTGTGCAAATACAATTTTGGCTGCAGTTAGTACATATAAAATCAAATATATAGTCCATTTGTCATATTTTCCTGATATGAATGAATCTCCAATAAAAATATTTCTGGTTTCATATCTATATGCTGCTTTATCATTTTTTCCAACCAAGTATGCATTTTTGTCCAATTTTTTAAGCTTTTGGTATTGTCCACCTCATATAATAATATGAACCTGTGCTGTATTGCTAGCAATAATAATAGCACTTAGGCTTATATACTGCTTCATAGTGCTTTACAGCCCTCTCTAAGCAGTTTACAGAGTCAGCATATTGTCCCCAACAATCTTGGTTCCCATTTTACCAACCTTGGAAGGAAGGAAGACAGAGTCAACCATGAGCCAGTCTGGTTTGAACTGTTGGTAGTGGGCAGAGTTATCTTGCAGAGTTGAAATGCCAGAAGAGACGTCTAGAGAAGCGATGGAGGAAGAGTAAGTCTGAATCCGATCGAATACTTGTAAGAGCTTTTATTAAGACTTACAAAGTGGCGCTCAAGGCGGCAAGATGCATGTATCATGCTGCCTTGATTGCATCAGCGGAATCCCGCCCGGCCACTCTGTTTAGGGTGACCCGCTCCCTTCTTAACCAGGGGGGAGTTGAGGAGCCCTTACAGAGTAGTGCCGAGGATTTTAACACGTTTTTCGCTGATAAAATCGCTCAGATCCGGGCCGACCTCGACTCCAATTGGAAAACAGAGTCGGCTGACAACGAGTCAGTCGAGGTGACTGGGGCCCGTACTTGTCCACCTGTCTGGGAAGAGTTTGATCTGGTGACACCTGATGAAGTGGACAAGGCCATTGGAGCTGTGAGTTCCACCACCTGTTTACTGGACACGTGTCCCTCCTGGCTGGTTTCGGCCAGCAGGGAGGTGACACGGAGCTGGGTCCAGGAGATTGTCAATGCTTCCTTGGGGAGGAGATCCTTTCCATCATCCTATAAAGAGGCGCTCGGGCTCCCCCTCCTCAAGAAGCCTTCCCTGGACCCAGCCGTACTCAATAACTACCGTCCAGTCTCCAACCTTCCCTTTATGGGGAAGGTTGTCGAGAAGGTGGTGGCACTCCAGCTCCAACGGTCCTTGGAAGAAGCCGATTATCTAGGTCCCCAGCAGTCTGGTTTCAGGCCCGGTTACAGCATGGAAATTGCTTTGGTCGCATTGATGGATGATCTCTGGCGGGCCCGGGACAGGGGTTTATCCTCTGTCCTGGTGCTTCTTGACCTCTCAGCGGCTTTCGATACCATCAACCATGGTATCCTTCTGCACCGGCTGGAGGGGTTGGGAGTGGGAGGCACTGTTCTCCAGTGGTTCTCCTCCTACCTCTCCGGTTGGTCACAGTCGGTGTTAGTGGGGGGGTCAGAGGTCGACCTCGAGGTCTCTCCCTTGCGGGGTGCCTCAGGGGTTGGTCCTCTCCCCCCTGCTATTTAATATCTACATGAAACCGCTGGGTGAGATCATTCAAGGGCATGGGGTGAGGTATCATCAGTACACTGATGATACCCAGCTTTACATCTCCACCCCATGTCCAGTCAACGAAGCAGTGGAAGTGATGTGCCAGTGTCTGGAGGCTGTTGGGGCCTGGATGGGTATCAACAGACTCAAACTCAACCCGGATAAGACGGAGTGGCTGTGGGTTTTGCCTCCCAAGGACAATTCCATCTGTCCTTCCATTACCCTGGGGGGGGGGAATTATTGACCCCCTTGGAGAGGGTCCACAACTTGGGCATCCTCCTTGATCCACAGCTCACATTAGAGAACCATCTTTCAGCTGTGGCGAGGGGGGCGTTTGCCCAGGTTCGCCTGGTGCACCAGTTGCGGCCCTATCTGGACCGGGACTCACTGCTCACAGTCACTCATGCCCTCATCACCTCGAGGTTCGACTACTGTAATGCTCTCTACATGGGGCTACCTTTGAAAAGTGTTCGGAAACTCCAGATCGTGCAGAATGCAGCTGCGAGAGCAGTCATGGGCTTACCTAGGTATGCCCATGTTTCACCAACACTCCGCAGTTTGCATTGGTTGCCGATCAATTTCCGGTCACAATTCAAGGTGTTGGTTATGACCTTTAAAGCCCTTCATGGCACTGGACCAGAATATCTCCGAGACCGCCTGCTGCCGCACGAATCCCAGCGACCGATTAGGTCCCACAGAGTGGGCCTTCTCCAGGTCCCGTCAACTAAACAATGTTGGTTGGCGGGCCCCAGAGGGAGAGCCTTCTCTGTGGCAGCCCCGGCCCTCTGGAACCAACTCCCCCCAGAGATTAGAACTGCCCCTACTCTTCTTGCCTTTCGTAAGCTCCTTAAGACCCACCTTTGTCGTCAGGTATGGGGGAACTGAGACATCTCCCCCGGGCATTTACAATTTATGAATGGTATGTCTGTCTGTATGTTTGTTTAGAAAATGGGTTTTTAAAAAATATTTTTAAATAGTAATTTAGATTTGTTATAAATTGTTTTTTCATTTTGCTGTGAGCCGCCCCGAGTCTGCGGAGAGGGGCGGCATACAAATCTAAATAATAAATAAATAAATAAATAAATGCTGCATTCTAACCACCACATCACCACGGCTTCTGTAACATTACTCTGATAGCTGAAATTAGCAAATTATCTGGAAACTCAAAGAATGAAAGTCAAGGAATGCCATTGGGGGGGAAAGGTAACGATTGACTATAAAGAAGGCTAATCTCATAAGAACAGGTTAGCAACTAACTATAGAACAGATGGTAAAGACTTTGATGAGGTAGATCACTTGTGCTTTGTAGGATTGAGTAATTGCAATAAAGGAATCAGCGCTCAAGAAATATGCAGGAAACTAGCCCATGATAACATAGCAATAAAACCCTGGTTTTGTTCTGTTTTGGTCGCCACATTATAAAAAATATGTTGAGACTAGAAAGAGTGCAGAGAAGAACAACAAAGATGATTTGGGAACTGGAGGCTAAAACATATCAAGAACGGTTGCTGGAATGAAAAGAAGGACTAGGGGAGACATGATAGCAGTCTTCCAATATCTCAGGGATGGCCACAACAAAGAGGGAGTCAAGCTATTCTCCAAAGCACCTGAGGGCAGGACAAGAAGCAATGGAGGGAAACTAATCAAGGAGAGAAGCAACCTAGAAACATCTTGACAGTTAGAACAATTATCGTATTTTTCAGTGTATAAGACACACTGGTGTATAAGATGCACCTAGATTTTAGAGGAGGAAAACCTAGGAAAGAAATATTCTGAACCAAATGGTATTATATTGTTTAATAAAATAGCAGTGTAGCAGAATACTTTTTATAACCATGTATACTTTTTAAAACCATGTACACTTTTTACAAACTTCAAACTTGACAGCTTCAAGACTTGTGGACTTCAACTCCCAGAATTCCTCCACCAGTCATGCTAGCTCAGAAATGGGAATTGAAGTCCACAAGCTTCAACTTCAAATAATCTTGCCAGGTTTGAAGACCCTTGCCCTTTCCTTCCTGTTGCCCTATCCACTGGAGATCCTTGATAAAATTGTAAAATTGGAGCAGGGACAATGTTTATCTGCGTACACACTTCCTAGAAAGCCTAATGCATGTATCAAAAAAGTCTTGTTTCAGATTCTTCTGCTACATTCCTAAATAGAAACAAAACACGGAAGAGGTCCCAACTAATTTTACAAATAAAGTGAGAGGTATCTTTTCCCCCTCTCCCTTTCCAGCTAAATGTTATATGTAAATGTAAATAAATTCTTCAGTTCTGAATTTTAGAGATGTTTTGGATTAGAGTGTTAAATTGGGTACACCAGGCTGGACATGTAGTTAAATTGGTTTTATTAACAATTAACTGGAATGGCAGCAAGTGATATTTAACAGGCTGGGTAGCAAAAGACACATGCTAAAGTAAAAGCACTCTATATAACAGTTCAACAGCCATTTAGCTGTTATCCAATAAGCAGCTGGTACTCAAATGGCCGCTGTTGTCCAATCATAAGATTTGAACCGAACCGAACCCTTTTACACCCCAAGATGGGAATTCTATTCCCTTGGAAGCCCCATGTTCAGAGTCTCAAGTTCATCTTTCACTATGTCCAGCATGTACAGTTTAAATTTCTGCCAAGGCATGATGCTATGTTTGGATCCTGTATCGAGTGCCATTTTACATGGTTGGCCGTTTATACACAGGAATACAAACAATTTTCTCTCTGCCAGCATAGAAGTGTGGCTAATTGTGTGGGACAATTTACCTCTGTTGAAGTGCTGGCAAGACTCATTCTTCCTGTTACCCCCTTGTTGGTAGTTTGGTCTGTTCTGTCCCATGGGACCGTGAGACCATGGAGGGGCGGCGTTTGCAATGAAATCATCAGTAAGTGTAGTGCAAATGGCATCTCTGAATTGGCATTTGGTGCGGGGGTGATTTCCCTTGCATCCGGGGCATCTAAGGACTCTGTATTCGTCTCATCGGTAGTCTCTGGAGGTGGTTCTGACCTGCAGGCAGGCATTGGGTTGGGTCGTCTTGTTGGGTCTAAGGAATTTCCGATGACCAGCCGATCTCCGTAGCTGTTCTCTTGATTTCTGCTATTGAGGCATCAGACACCTTGGCTGCCTTTGCTGCTTTCAAAACATCTTGCAGTATGGCCACTTCATTGATGAGGAACTTCTTTTGGAGCGTAGTGTTCCTCATTCCAAAAATGAGTCTTTTGATGAGCATTTCTTCTGGCTCTTTAAATTTGCATTTAGTTAAGATGCTTTTGAGGCCTGTGGAAAAGTTGTTAGTGGATTCGCCTTCCTTCTGCCTCATGTGGAAAAATGGGATGTGGCTGACTCTCGCTGGGGTGGTAGGCTGGAAATGAGCCTCTCGTTTTGCTTGGAGAGTAGACCCTGTAATCGTTTGAACAGACTCTGGATCTGCTAATGTCTGAGCTAAATCGTAGATATCTGAGCCACCGTAGTTCAAGAGAGCTATCGTGGGGCTCCCTAGATTCACCCATGTCTCGTCAATACTCTGCGGCCTACATTGGTTGCCTATTAGTTTCCGGGCACAATTTAAAGTGAAGGTAATAACCTATAAAGCCCTATATGGCATTGGACCAGAATACCTTCAGAATCATCTTCTGTCGCATGAATCCTAGCGACTGATTATGTCCCACAGAGTTGGCCTTCTCCGGGTCCCGTCGACTAAACAATGTCGTCTGGCGGGCCCCAGGGGAAGAGCTTTCTCTGTGGCAGCCCTGGCCCTCTGGAATCAACTCCCCCCAGAAATCAGAACTGCCCCCACCCTCCTTGCCTTTTGTAAATTATTGAAGATCCACCTATGTCGTCAGGCATGGGGAAATTAAGATACCCCTGGGCTTATATTATTTAAGTATGGTATGTGTTGTATGGTTTTAATAATGGGTTTTTAGATGTTTTTTAAATGTATTAGATTTGTTTACATTGTTGTTAGTGTTGTGAGCTGCTCCGAGTCTCTGGAGAGGGGCGGCATACAAACCTAATAAATTAAATTAAATTAAATTAAAGAACAGGGTTCTCTCCCTGTTATCAAAGGCATTGTGCAGGTTTCTTGCCTGAAGGAAAATTCTGAACTTGGACATGTAGGTGTTCCAGGTCTCCTTTTCAGCATTAAAGAACTCTGGGACTTGAGCCATGGAGGTCTGCATGCTGTCACGAATAGCACGCGACATGGTTCGCATACCCTCGTCGCCAATGTTAGATCGGGTACAGCAGGCTGGACATGTAGTTAAATTGGTTTTATTAACAATTTACTGGAACAGATGCAAGTGATCTCTAACAGGCTGGGTAGCAAAAGACACATGCTA
Source organism: Erythrolamprus reginae (assembly GCF_031021105.1). Classification (NCBI taxonomy): domain Eukaryota; kingdom Metazoa; phylum Chordata; class Lepidosauria; order Squamata; family Dipsadidae; genus Erythrolamprus; species Erythrolamprus reginae. The sequence goes on along the minus strand of NC_091959.1, from coordinate 26,738,652 downwards.
AAATAAAAGCACTCTATATAACAGTTCAACAGCTGTTTTAAAACTGGCAGCAGCAGCTGTTATCCAATCAGCAGCTGGTATTCAAATGGACACTGTTATCCAATCAGGGGCCAGTATGCAAATTTCCTCAGATAGAACATAGAGTTCCCATTACTCAGCCTTGGAGAGGGGGCTGATGGGGATTGCAACAGACTGGCGAATGGGAATTGTAGTCCAAAGCATCTATACTGTACATATAACCATAATTTTATTTTTGTAATTATTTAATTTCCCGGGGGGGGGGGGGGTGTTAAATAAAAAACCAGTAGTTTAACAACATGGGGGAAGTTCTCTGTTGCAGGAAGGGATGATCCCTATCAGCCTGGAGGTGGCTGATGGGACTTGCAATCCAAAGCATCCCCAGTGTAAGCCCAAGTCACCTTCTCATATCTCAATGCTAAATAATACGAAAATAATGGGAATAGACTTTGAAAAGCAGGCCTTTGCAGTGGGGGAGGCAGGCCCCCAACCCTAGTGGCTTTCCACACACAGGAGGTGATTATGGCTGCTTGACTGGTGGGATTTGTAGTCCAAAGGGTGGTCGGGCAGAGAAAAAGGTCCCCAGAGGAGTGGGAGAGGCCTTGAGAAGTCATTACACACACAAAACACTCTCACAGCGCAAAAGCCTCCAATCTCCCTTACCTATCTGGCCCACCTGGCCATGAGGAGTTGCCGTCTCCATGGCAGCTACTCCAGGAACGCTCTCCCGGATTGGCCGGGATGCCTCTCCTCACCCCAAGGTGCGGGTGCATTTAAAAAGCCAGCTGTGGGCAAAATTTTCAAGCGTAGCTTTGAAGTAGCAGACTCCATTGATGCTCGTCTCTTGTCCCTTGAAAGGGAAAATGCTGTGGGGCACCGGAGAGCCCAAAAATCAGTCTCTCCCCGGAGTCTCCACAGCCCAAGTCCTCGAGCTTGAACTTTTGAGGTAATTCTACTGGAGACTTTTTATACCTTGTAGGATATGGAGCAGAGGGTGCCAGCTGCAGAATTCCTGAGCTTCCTCCCCATGGGAGACCAGCGGGCATTGGCCAAGGAAGGCCCCCCCCCGGCAGGACAAAAAGCGGCTCGGGCGATGTCTGTGGCAGGGGCCAGGCAGGTGCTGACTCTCCCCGGCTGAGGCAGCTTCGCTTGGAGGGCCCTTCACCGAATGCTGCACCCTCCCAAAGGCATCTCCGAAGCTGCCGAAGCTGGGGAGAGGCAGCCCCTGCCCAGCCCCTGCCACAGATGCTCACCCAAACCGCTTTTCGACCTGCCGGGAGGGTTCCTCAGCCAATGCCCCCTGGCCTCTCATGGAGAGGGAAGCTGGGGAATTCTGCAACTGGCGCCCTCTGCTCTGAATGCCCAGTGCCTCGCTTATCCCCGGGGCCGAGCCACCGGCCAGCCTCCAGCTGAGGAAGGCTGCCACCCATGCTGCTGACCATCACCCAACTCCCTCCCCATGTAACATTCGGTGTATAAGACACACCCAGTTTTTGACACATTTTTTGTGATAAAAAGGTGCGTCTCGTACACTGAAAAATATGGTAAGCAGTGGAGCAGCTTGCCTCCAGAAATTGTAATTGCTTCAAACCTGGAAGCTTTTAAGGAAGACATTAGGTATCTATTCATCTGAAATGGGATATAGAATTTCCTGCCTAAGCAGGGAGCTGCACTCGAAGGCCTCCAAGGTCCCTTCCAGCTCTGTTATTTATTTCTATTATTTAGGATGCTGAAGGTTTGGATCACTGGAAAGAACTAGTTTTTGTTGTTGTGGTTGTTCCACTGGCTGGTTGTTTACACTGGATTTGCTATTTTTATCCAATCTATTGAGTCTTTCCTAAGGACCTGGAATAAGCAGACGTTGCTCTTTGATCGTGTTGAAGGTATTGGTGCAGGATGCAAGCTATTCCGAGTAAATCAATTGCCTTTTGCAATTGATTGACGGTGATGTTGTCAATGCCAATGGTGTACAAATGGTTTCCAGGTTTTGGGGATTGCACCCAAGGTGCCTATCACTGCTGGGTTTCTATTGACACAGTCATTTTATTTTTCTTTGCAGATCTTTGAATTTTGTGATTTATTCATTTATATTTTTTGCATTTCTTTCTCTTCTTATTTTTATGCTTATTATTCCAAGATCAAGGTTTTTTTGGGGGGGAAACTCTTGCTATTATTGCCATTCTTGTTATTATTCCTAGTTGTACTTTTTAAACTTCTGCCAATCCGCTTTCAGAAGACTGATCGATAGTACACAAATAATTTACCATCCTAAAGAAACAAGGCTGCAGTTGAAACTTTCTGGAGAAGAAATATTCCACAAATCCTCCAAATTAGGACCATTCTGTCAGGACTGATGACCATTTTTACTCTTTCTGTTATCCTTACTCTGCAATGTTCTGTATGTTGGGCTCTTGCAGTAGACAAAACTCTATTCTACCTCTTTCAAGGTTAATTGAGTATTGTTCTTTGAAATATACATGGGAAAACTTTATCGACTAGTTTGCTGTTTGACCTCACCTGTCAAATGAGAGAAGGATGATAATAACAATGAGAAGGACTCCTCTTGTTTGCAAAAAAAAGGACTTGACAAGAAGCGAAATATATTGTATTCTGCAGAATAATATGCCCAGGTTCAAATCCCGGTAAGGGTATGGTTAGCTGATGAGAACAAAATAGCTTGAAATAGATCTATACTAGTCTTCCTTCCTTTTCATTGTCAGCAAAAATATGTTATACACACACACACATTTGCCAGTATTATTTACTTGCTCACTCACTGATGTGCCATATATTTCATTTCAAGGTGTGTTTTCAAAAGACAACCAGATTGATTTTTTTTCAAAGAAGGAGGAGGAGGAGGAGGAGGAGGAGAACAACAACAACAACAACAACAAACAAGAAGAAGAAGAAGAAGAAGAAGAAGAAGAAGAAGAAGAAGAAGAAGAAGAAGAAGAAGAAGAAGCAGCAGCAGCTTCATCAGTTCTGGAAGGATGCGGGAGGCATTCATTCTCACAGGATGCCTGGAGGAGTCGGAAGGATTGTGTTTCTTTGCAGTCATCTGGCTGTTAGTATTCTCTCTGAGAGCTCTTGAAGTCACTTGGGGGTTTATCTCTGCCCTGAATCAGAATGCATCATTCTAGACCAGGTTATGTTGAGCCCAATGAAGGTTCCAGGTTATCTGGATCTTCATCTGATGGTACTGGAGTTTCATCTAAGCATTTTAGAAGTAGGTGTGTTGACTGTTAGTGACCACATAGGTTTTCTGCCCCCAATTTCTCTGTGAAGATTCTCAGACATCCAGGTTATACTTGTCTCAATGGTGCATTTTCAAAAGGCATTTGGATTTGAGGAGGAAGTAGAAGACATTTTGCTTCCCATCCAAGAAACTTCATAAATTCTGGCAGGCTGGTGGAGACTATGGAGAGATTCATTCTCGATTGGAAGGGCTGCATTTCTTGACAGTCATCTGGTCATTAATAATAATAATAAAAGATGTTTTATAGATGGCACTTGCCACCCAATAGGATTTCAAAGATGTTTCCAAGTACTTCACCTATTTGTTGGAAATGTAAAAAAGAAATTGGCACATACTTTCATACATGGTGGACATGTCCAAAAATAAAGATTTATTGGAATAAGGTAGAAAAATGTCTAAAGGAAATTACAAACAAAGAAATTAGGAAGACCCCAGAATTTTTCTTATTAGGTATTACAGATACCAGGTATAAAAAAGAAACATATTAATAATCCATATTTTAGTAGCTGCAAGGATCGCTTTTGCACAAAAATGGAAAGAAAAGGAAATTCCAAAGGACGAATAGGTTTTTAGGAAGATTATGGAATGTGCAGAATTAGATATGACGACGAGACGGTTAAATAACCATGCTGAAACAGAATTTTATAAAACTTGGCAGAAAGTTTACAACTGGTGGAACACAAAAAAAGATTTATAAAGATATCAAAACAAAGTATTGAATAGTTAAATTTACTAGATTGAATATATTACATAGCGATATTTGATAGATAAGTTTATTTTATTTCAAATTTATTTTAATTATTTTAATTATAATTATATAATTGGAAAGTATTGAAAAGTTAAGATTTTTATGTCAGCATATATTATATAGAGAAATGTTATTGATAAGTCAACTTTTCTGTATTGATCTAAACTAGAATTAGTTTTTCTTTCTGTATTAAGAAGACTTCTATACTGAGCGGAGCAATTGTAGCTCCTTTTGTGTTAAATGTTGTATGTCTTGTCCTGTCTTATATTTTAAAAATTAATAAAAAATATTATTAATATAAGAGTGAAAATAATAATAATAATAACAATAACAATAACAACAACAACAACAACAACAACAACAACAACAGAAGTTGGAAGGGACCTTGGAGGTCTTCTAATGCAATCCCCTGCTTAGGTAGGAAACCCTGCACTACTTCAGACAAATAGTTATCCAATATCTTCTTAAAAACTTCCGGTGTTGGAGCATTCACAACTTCTGGAGGCAAGTTGTTCCATGATTAATTGTTCTAAATGTCAGGAAATTTTTCCTTAGTTTTAGTTTCACTGATCCACTGCTTCTTGTCCTGCCCTCAGGTGCTTTGGAGAATAGCCTGACTCCTTCTTTGTTGCAACACCTGAGATACTGGAAGACTGCTATCATGTCCCCCCTGGTCCTTCTTTTCATTAAAGTAGACATACTCAGTTCCTGCAACTGTTCTTCATATGTTTTAACTTCCAGTCCCCTAATTATTTCTGTTGCTCTTCTCTGCACTCTTTCTGGAGTCTCAACATCCTTTTTGCATCAGGGTGACCAAAACTGACTGCAGTATTCCAAGTGTGGCCTTATCAAGCCATTGTAATAAGGTATTAACACTTCACATGATCTTGATTCTATCCCTCTAGAATTCTTCTAGAATTGCTGAAAGGATTGTGTTGTAGACAGGAGATATGCAGTGTCTTACCCCTCTCCCTCTGCTGAGAGAGGGCTGCTCAGTAATAACGTAACATTTTTACACCTCTTTCAAACCTATGGTCCTTTCAGCCTCCTCCCTGCATCCTGTCAGAACTAATCCCTCCATAGCTCCCACCATTCTGAGTCCTTCGGAATTGGGTGGCATAGATGTTGAATAAAATAAATAAATAAATTCTGCCAGAACCTATGAAGCTTCTTGGATGAGAAGTGAAATGTCTTCTTCTTCATCCTCAAGGAAAAAACTAGTCCAGTTTCCTTTTGAAAAAGCACTTTTTGAAACAACTATGACCAGGATGGCTGAGAATATCCATAGACATTTACTATATATTTCCCTATTTTTTTTCTTCTAGGATCAAAGCCTAGGCATACAATATGCAAACAAAGCCCTTGGCATCTCTTGATGTATAATGTCACAGACTCACAGTGCTCCATTTAAAACTAACATCTCTATTGCAGGTTTGCTATCAAGTCACCCAAAATATACGTTGGTCCACCGGGAAATCTATAAACCTCCAGTTTCTATGCTGTAAAGATGGGATCGAGCATGGAAATATTGCCAAATGCCAGAATATTAAAGTTAAATTGACATTGATGAAAGACTTCATTACAAGAAAAAAACCCAGCATTGAACATAAGGTAGAGGGTGGGAGTGGGGAATAAAGAAAATACTGACATGGTAAATATATCAGAATCATTTGTAACAGACTAATTTTATGAATGTATTACAAAGTGCCTGCTGGTTTCTCACATTAAGCTTAACGTGCAGCTGCAGAGAATGTAGTTACATTGTGCGTAAGGCTTAATTGGGGGCACCGTTCTTTTTCTCCCTCTCTCTCATTTGCACGCAACTATGGCACAAGCATACCATCACAAAAGCCCCTTTCCCATCTGCATCCTGACAGTTCACTTCATCCCCATATTCCTGCTTGAGGCAATCTTAAACAATGGTTGGAAACTGATCAAAGAGACAAGCAACCTGGAATTCAGGAGAAACTTCCTAACAGTGAGAACAATTCACCAGTGGAACAGCTTGCCTCCAGAAATCACAGGGGTGCCATCACTGGGGTTTTTAATAAGAGTCAGGCTCATGATGGCATGTGGAGCTACAAAGCCTCCAGAGTCCAGGGAGATTGAAAAACAAGCATCCCAGAAGTTCCAAAGGCCAGAAAAGGCCTGTTTCCGGCCTCCAGAGAGCCTCCAGAACCTGGGAAGGTCAAAAATGCCACCCTGCCACCGTGGTGCAGGAAGCCAACTCAGCCATGCTCACCATGACCACACCCACACAGCAACCGGGCAGAGAACCCAATGTCAAGGATTAGCTCAATCATAGATGATATTCCATTGTATTGCCATATAAGGTAAAAGAAGATTGTAAGCATATTAAACATTAATGAATGCTGAGTCATAGAGAATAAACTGCAATCTGATTGGGCCAGAGCATTATAAAATGTAAAGCACCTTTACAATGTAGTATGGTGGTGTTTTAGATGGTTGTTAGTTGGCTGGCTGAAGCAGTTTGAGCGTGAGTTAAGTATTGAGTTAGAGCTGTGGTGTTGATATGAAGGAACCTGGATTGGTTTAGTATCTACGTGTCAGTAAGCTTTACTGCATATAGCTAAAATAAAGTTTACTCCTGTAAATTAGAAGACTAAGACAGAAGATATTTTGCTTGCACTGAAGAGGAAAACTGTTTGCTACTGTTTTTCTACAAAAGTGTCTTCGTTATTTATCTGAATTGGTTCTGGTACCTAGGCAAGTCCTATCCAGCTGCTGCATATCTCAGTATATCTGGACACCCATTGCTAAATTTTTTGAAGTTCATGCAGTGGAGTCCATGCATTTGAAGTCCATGAAGTCCAGGACTGGGAAGGAATATGACGGATACAATCTGGGTCGGTCCCCAGGACCAGAGGTTTTGTCTTCCAAGTTTTTGGACGTGTGTTAGAGCCCATCTTCAGGGAACTCCTCCCTAGCCCTGTGTGTGCTGTTGTGTGTGTGGTGTTTACACAGTGTCTGTTGCATGTGGATTTTTCGTAAGGAACAAAAGTCTAAGAGAATTGTCAGCTCCAGGGACACATTTTTCTTTCCATCACCTGACAGTTCTCTTCTCCTTCCAACAATTTTTTATGATTCGCACACCTGCGATCTCAGCATTATTATTTTGCCCTCTTTTTTCCCCATTTTTCTTTTTTTTAAAAAAAGTGAATACGAGTTCCCATCAAACTCAGCCTGGAAGTTCTACAGGCGGCGATTGGAATGCCAATAATTTCCTTGTTGGGTTTTGATCTTCGGTTATTTCACTCCCTAATTTTGACAAGCGTTATCCTTGACTGAGCAAACCTCAGCTTTCCTTGACCCCGAACACCGGGCAGGCTTCTATGTGGGTTTTATTTCTCCTCCTTGTTTAAAGTGTGCTGTGGGTTCCTTGCCCCCCTTCTTTCCTGCAGCTTTAAAAGTAGATAATAAGTTTCCCAAATTCACCAGCCCGGCTGTGAAAGAAGCTTGTCACGGTGGTTGGTAGCTAATGAAGATCCCTTTAGTTCATCTTCATCAATTGTCAAATATTTGAGTCCATGAAGTGGTGTGATGAGGTACAAAGACAGATATTTGAAGGGATTTTAACTCATTTGAGCAATTACATGCTTAACTGCCCTGTAATAATCTGTCAGCCTGAGCTATTTTTTCCCCCTCCACAACTGCAGAAGTGGGGCGTATTAGAAAGGCTGGATTTGGAGCATAAAAGCCGAGTCTGAATGGAAGAAAGACTCCAGAGAAATTAATTGCCAGTAACAAACAGCAGGACTGCTTACAAGTTACATATCACACTTACCTACCGGCAGCAATAGAAAGCCATTGCTAAATAGAGTGCCTCATTGCTGGACAAGAGGCACAGTTAGGAACACTGTGAAAAATGCAACTGGTGTCAGCTAATTAAATGTAGGAGAAGCCCACCGAACTATATGCATTTCAGGTTACAACGTCATTCGCTAACTTGGCTCAATTTTGTCATTCGTGAACCACGGATGGATGGATATTGGGTTTGGCCTCCCCAGGAGAAAGTTGGTCTGTTGTGGTAGTTGCTGCTGATTAATCCCTTGATAGCAATTAATTGAAACAATAAATTTAAATAGAGTTGTTTCTTTCTGAAACTTCAATCTGTGAGCCTTTTAAAGATGTTGTGGAAGGTAGATCAGCAACGTTAATCAATGGAAGTATTTACCTAAGGATTAGTGGCTATTAAAAAAAAGATTTTTGCACTAGGAGCATACAACCCATTTCCTCATCCAATTGCTGAAAATCAAAGTCTATTGTCACTCGATCAAATCATGTCAACCTGTTGTCTTTCAATTGTGATGGATTGTCCAATCTATAAAAGATTCAGTCTAGAACTAAGGATAAATTTCCTGACAGTGAGAACAATTAATCAATGGAATAATTTGGGAATCATAGAATAACAGAGTTGGAAGGGACCTTAGATGTCATCTAGTCCAATCACCTGCTTGAGCAGGAGAGACTATACCATTTCAGACAAATGCTTGTCCAGTATCTTCTTGAAAGCCTCCAGTGATGGGGCACCCACAACTTCTGAAGGCAAGTCATTCCACTGGTTGATTGTTCTCACAATTAGGAAATTTCTTCTTAATTCTTATAAGTTGCTATTGTGCTCTATCAATGGAGATTTTCAAGGAAAGTTCGGATACCCATTTGACTAGAATGGTATTGGCAAGGAGCTGGACTAGAAGACCTCCAAGGTCCCTTCCAGCTCATAAACCCTTCCATGGTTTATGTTGGAAAGGCTACTGAATGCTAAACTCCATGGTTTAGGAGGATTAAAGCTATTGTCAAGCAAAATATCAATAAAGGCGAATATTTGTAGAATATTTGCGGGGTTGAAATGAGTGGTCCTTGATATGCTCTGAACTTGTCTGTTTTCTTGCAGGTGTTTCATTACCCAAACTGGCTAATAACACCGAAGATGCATGCAAACAAACAAACTCAGAGAGCATCAAGCAAAATATCTTCTCCAGCACTTTTACCTGGCCTGTTCCCACACTCTCTCTTTTTGAAGAAGAGGAGAATTTTTGTGAAATTCTCTTGGTGTAGGTTGATATTCTTGAAATACATTGACAAAATAGCCAAAAGTGCATATGGACATCCAACTTTAATGTTTCTATTTAATCTAAGGGAAAGAAAATTATTATTATTATTATTATTATTATTATTATTATTATTATTATTATTATTATTATTTAGATTTGTATCTAATGGGTCACTCTGTAGATTGACCCATTTTTGGCTTCAGAAACCCCAAGACCGCAGGATGGCTGCAGAAATATATATATTGAAAATGTCTCTGTGGACCAGATCTGTTGGTAAGGCACTCTGAGGCAAAATGGGTCTCTTTAATGTCATTCATTGATTTAGAAATTTGAACCACCTTATTCATAAGGTGAGATTTATAAGTAGGAGTCACCAATAACAAATGAAGTGCTTCTCTGTAAAGGCTCAAGGTTGTTGGGTGTTTTGTTTTGTTTTTAAGCTCCCTTAAACGTTAATTAGAAGTCAGCTGAAATAGGGGGAGGAAAGTTTTTACCTGGCATTTAAATGAGAATAAAGAAGTTTGACATTTCCACAGGAGACACTGCACAAAGCAGAATCTTTTGGTGATTTTTTTTAAAAAAACAGAAATTTGCTCCAGGACCTCCCCTCAATTAAATCTGAAATTGAAACCGTTCCTAGCATCATAGAAAATCAGCACAGGGATTAAAACTCTGAATGGTAAAGAATGGAAGAATGATCCCTTAATCCTAGACTCTCCCAGAGTGGCTTTGCTCCTGTCCTTCAGGTGCCTCTGATGGCACAGGCCTCTCGCCTTTCTGAAATAGACCAAGAGAAAGAAACATTGCAGCTGACATCATCTTTGAATGTTATCTTCACTAAGCATCAGCTGTGTGTGGGATGTGTAGATGTAGGTGGGTATACAGGGTCAGACAGTGACAGGTGAGGCTGAGAGTTGGTTAGAATTTCAGTTCAGACAACAGAACCACCTAAGGCAGTGTTTCCCAACCTTGGCAACTTGAAGATATTTGGACTTCAACTCCCAGAATTCCCCAGCCAGCGAATGCTGGCTGGGGAATTCTGGGAGTTGAAGTCCAGATACCTTCAAGTTGCCAAGGTTGGGAAACACTGACCTAAGGGTCTATGTCAGTGGTGGCTTGCCAAAACGTATACTGCCACGCCATGGGTGTGGCTTATTTTGTGGATGTGGCTTGATGGTCATGTGACTGGATAGGAGTGGCTTGCCAGCCATGTGACCAGGTGGGAGTGGCTTGACAATTATGCCTTTATGTTCATAAAGCAATCAACCAGTGGAACAGCTTGCCCACAGAGTTGGTGAACGCTCCAACACTAGTGACCTTCAAGAAAAGACTGGACTGTTATTCGACTAGCGTGATGTAGGGTGTCCTGCACCAGCAAGGGGTTGGACTAGATGACCTGCTAGGGATTCGAACTGCCAAACTGCCGACTTTTCGATCAACAAGTTCAGCATCTTCGCCACTGAGCCACCACGTCCCTTCTAGTAGTAACTATGCAGCACCAGAAACATCGCAAGGAAGTCCCAAAGGAAACTACTGAGACAGTTGTCAATTTACAACTTTCTATACCGAAAGTCTCGCTAGGAACACACAACGTTGGATGTAGAGCTCTGTGATTGCAAACCGAACCCTATGCAGCAGGTGTTAATATTAGAGCTACTTATAAAAAGCTGGACCCCTTCAGAAAATTAGGTCTTCAAACATGACACTACAATCTCAAAATCATTTTTCCATGCCTCCAGGGTTAGCATGCTCTATTGTTTTAAGGTCACCTCTGTGATGTTATTTTTTTCTTTTATTCTCCCTCTGCAAACCCATAATATGACTAGGGAACATTTTTGTTAGCAGAGCTGATGTCCACTACACAAAGACTAGGCAATGAAGCAGAACAACAGAATAACAGAGTTGGAAGGGATCTTAGAGGTGTTCTAGTCCAACAGCCTTCTCAAGCAGGAAACCCCATGCCATTCTGTGCAAATGGCTGTCCAACAGCTTCTGAAGGCACCAACAACCTCTGAATGAAAGCTCTTCCACTGATTAATTGTTTTAATTGTCAGGAAATTGCTCCTAAGTTCTAGTTTGAATCGCTCTGTGATTAGTTTCCATCCATTGTTTCTTGTCTTGCCTTCAAGTACCTTGGAGAACAAGCAACCCCTCAAATTTCGGAACACTCCTACCATATCACACAAGTCCTTCTATTCACTAGACCTGGGGTGGGCAAACTTGGCTCTTCTGTGACTTTTGGACTTCCAACTCCCAGAATTCCTGAGCCAATCATGCTAGCTCAGGAATTCTGGGAGTTGAAGTCCACATGTCATAGAAGAGCCAAGTTTACCTACCCCTGCACTAGGCCAACCATACCCAATTCTTGCAACAATTCATGTGTTTTAACTTCCGATCCCCTGGTCTGTGGTTCTTCTGTGCAATTTTTCTATAGTCTTAACATCTTTTTTATATTTTCACGATCACAATATAGTCTGTTGTGGTTGGCTCTGGCCCAGCTCCTGCCCCAAGGAATGTTGATGTGGATGTGGGGGAAACATCCACAGGCCACAGGTCTGTTTTGCTTCCGATAGAATCTCCTGACGAAGGCTCCTCTGACAAAGGAAGCGTGGGTAGCAGGGAAGGGGGGAGTTTGGTAGACAGTCCAGGAGGAGATCAATCATCCTTATCATCCCTGGATTCTGAACAAGAACTTATGACAGATCCATGCCTGCGGAGATTGATGCATAGGAGAGAACAACTGAAGGATTATTACAGGAGATAAGTGAGGCACCCTGTGGTTGGGTGGGGCTGCTGTAATTAGTGCTACAGATAAAAGAGCAGCATGCTGGTTTAGCCTCGTGGCAGTTTATCTGATTCATAATTTTGTCAAGATCGTGGTTTTTGCTGTTTCACTGTTCAAGTTTGTGTGTGGACTTTCTGGACTTTAGAATTGGACTCAATTTCCCAGTTACTGGGTGAGAAATTGGATTGCATTTAATCTGTGCCTTGTGTGTATCAGAAAATTCCTTTGACATTTAAAAAGTGAGCTGTTTCTAATTTTCTGCTCATAAAGACTTTTGGTTTTCCTTCTATCGTGTGGTGTGTGTCTTTCTGGACTAATTACCCTGTAATTATGGGTGGTTGGGACATGCCGGCAGAACATAGTCAAAGGAGGGATTTTAAAAAAGGTCCATCTAAATCTGCAGCTGACTTTCTTTTTCTTATGAATAAGCAAAGGACATTTGTTGGACGGCAACTTGGCAAATCATAATAACAAGGCAGGGAAAACCTACACTCTAGTGTTTGAGCCATCTGATACTCTGTCTTGTGTGGCATTTCCCTAGCCTTCAGAAAATACAATGGACTTTTTTCACAGCTTCATCTTGACAAAGGAGATGAAATTTAAACAGAAATAAGGAAGGGAAGTGGGCAAATCTGTCATGGTCTGCGGATGAGAGGGAATTCAATTCCCATCTGTACAGAGGTAGGAACACAGTTAAAACTATTCTTAATCTGGACCTCTTCACAAGTCATTGTTTTATTGCTTTTTCCCATATGTTTCATTGGCTGTTTTAAGGGGTATATCATTGCTATTTTGTCCAGTGTTATCCAAGCTATTAAAATGATGGCATAGGAATTTGATAAACAAATCCTAGACCTTGGCCACCCATTCCACAAATGCACTTATCTGCTAGCTCTTTGGCCTTTTTCAATAGCTTCCCCCCCAAGGGAAGTCCTGACCTTAAGACAGGGTTGGATACGTTGTCTTTCATACTGTCCCATCAATTTCTCAGTTGCAACTGGGTTCAAGAATTTTGAAGGCCTGCATAGGGTATTAGAAAGGCTGTTCAAAGCTTCAAAGCTTGGCTTCACTTGGAACAAAAGTGCCTTTCAAATATGCTTTGCAAAGCAACATGGCTCTCCTTGCATGGGTGACCTAACGCTGTTAACTGGTTGTGCATTCCTCTCCCTGATTCCTCTAGCAAACCCTAGTGGCTTGAGAGACTTCTTTGAAGCTTCTAAATAATCCCAAAAGGAACAGGGAGCAAAGCACCTTGACAAGACAACTAAGTGTCCTCCGATGTGTAAAACACCTCCCTGGGATAAATTAATTGCTAACAGTGAATATGTGTGTCAGCAGAATCATGTATGCCCAAACTGATGCACCTATATAGTGACATTTAAAGTCTCCAGAGAGGAGCGGCATACAAATCTAATAAATAATAAAAAAATAATAATAATTTTATAACAGCAGTTTTTGTTGCGTTGCATAGCTTTGCTCACCAGTGACAAGCGTAAGACATTTCAATGTGTTGTCTTCAAACATGCCCATCTCTCTGCATCTCACCTTGGTGGAGAAGACCTTTCTTCAGAACAGTTTTGCCCAACAGCTAAATCACTTAGTGCTCTTTGAAGTCCCCAAAACTAGACTGCGGGGACAACTCTAATGGGTCAAGGTGCCAATGCTGCGTTTTTGCTTTCAAGTTGGCTCCAGATGAACCTGCTTTGGTCAGCCTGAACAAAGAACTCGGTGTTGGCATCACCCTTAATTTAGTTCTTCTCCACTCCAATCCTGTCGACTTGTTTCCCCGAATCTCTTCAAGGAAGTTATTTTAAATGAGGCACAAAGAGGCAGCCCCCATTCAATTCTGGGACCCACTATCGCTCTGACCTGGAGGTCGTGGAAGAAAGCCGGCAAGTAATCTCGGTCCCATCCTTAGCGAGCTGGATTTGCCACTCCAGTGCTCCACATGAGGCTGTGAGGCTTTGCTTAGGAGAGACCCAACAACCCACCACCAGCAAGGAGAAGTAATTATCTTCACTCCTAGCACTACAGCGGTGCAGCCACTGAGCCCCGGCAGCTTATTTTAAGCAGGCTAATAAAGAAAAGAATCATTTCAGGCCTTGTGAACCACACAGCAGGCCTGGATTTTATTAATGAGGGTTTTATTTTAGGTTCACTGTACCGCATTCACATAAAAGGCAGAAAGCGGATGGGGCAAGGGAGAGAAAGGTGCCTTTGACAAGGCTATTAGCTGCTGAGGTTTTACCCATGAGCTTCAGGATAGGAGGAAATGCCAAGGCATTGCGCTCGCTCATAAGCAGGGAGTGGGAGTGAAAAACCCATTTCTTATTTATTTACTCGCTGGGTATCTCCTCTTTCTATTCCAGCAGCTACTTTGGTCCTCTGCTCCCTTGTTAATTTATCCACATCTAATTGGTTACCAGACAGCTCTCCCAAATCAGATTAAACATCTGCTGGGGAGAGTTGGTTATATACCAACAAGGTTCAAGGGCAACAGCTTTCTCCAGCTGGGCATCACCCCTAATATCTAATATTAAGGGACAGGTTAGCTTCTCGCATAAAACGTTCATAGGTTTCAAGTTATCATTGAACGTGGTATCAATTATGTCGATGATTCCCTGTTATCTCAGTCCAATGAAATCTTTCTCCTCTAGTTTTCCCTTTTGCCACAAGCTAGGAATTCCACATAATGCAAGAAATCCATTATTATTATAGCAACTGATTAGCACAAAAAAATAAAATTATCACTCTGCCTCTCCCTCACAGCAATTTGCCTCCTTGCAGTTTTAGTTTCACTTTCGTTTTAGCATGTGCGTCTGCCTGCAGCTTCAATCAGCTGCTGGTCAGGAGGCCGATAATCAGTTGCTTGTGCTAATCATGCTCTGGGCTGTTTGCTGCAAGGAAGTAAATTGCTGGAAGGCAGAGGCCAAATGGTGGGGGTGGCTGAGTGGGGCTATATTTGGTGTATAAGATCAACCCAAGTTTTCACCCTCTTTTGGGGGATAAAAAGATGTGTCTTATACTCCGAAAAATACAGTAACTCATAGTGGTCACTCCTTCAACGGCATAATAGTTGCGTGTTTATCCAAACTGCTGTTTTAATGATAGACATGAATTCTAGAGCTTGGTAGCTGAGCTCCAATCATACCCTTGACATCCATCCAATTACTAGGAAGGTATGGGGAACTACACTGGCTCATGTTTAAGAGGGGGTTTAGGATCTATGCACAAGTGGGACATCCATGCACAGATGAAGCAAAGACTCAAATGGGCCCAATTTAAAGCCTTGGATTTTGATATAGCACAACAGTGCCACCTAAAGCATCTGAGAAATTAACCCATGATAAGAGGTTTGAATCAGTTGATTTTTTAAAATAAAATAAAACTAATATACAATTCCATATAGTCACTGCCATTATTGATATAAGCAACAGCCTTTTTGGTGTAATGGTTAAAACATCAGGATAGAAATTGAGAGACTGTGACCTTTAGGCACAAAACAGAATGACCTTGGCCCAGTCACTCTCTCTCAGCCCAAGTAAGAAGGCAAGGGCAAATTATTTTCAAGCAACTGTGCCAAGAAAACATCAGGACCAGTTGCCAGAAATTAAAAATTGATTCAAAGTCAATTTGAATTTGATTCATTTGCCTCTGGAGTATAGTGATAGGCCCAAGTTTCATCTCCTGTCACTACACAATTGAGAAAAGCCTTGCCTTCAATCTCGAAATGGTCAGGAAATTCTCGGGTGGCAATGACTGTCAATTTTGTGCGCTTCAGTCAGCATCTTAGGCACCCATTGCAGCAGCGTTCATGCCCTTAGCATTCAGATAGCGCCCTTCGCACTTGGAAGGAAATGGAACAAGGACGCTCATCTCTAACTTTCACCACAATGCCAGTCGATGATCTCCTGACCATTGGCACTGCTTGTAGTCTTCCACTGGCTTCCCACTACACGACAGTAATACCAACTTTCCTGCAACATTCCCCACGAGAGCTACGCACCTTGTAACCTTACTTTCTGGATAACTATTGTAGTTCCAAGTAAAATCCTTTCTATATCTAAGGAGTTCATTCTTTCCCTTTGTTTAAAAGTGGATTTTGAATTTGAAACACAAATTCTTATGGGTCTACAACCCTGGACATTAAGCAGAAAAATACAGGAGATGGTCATATCCCAGCGACCGATTAGGTCCCACAGAGTGGGCCTTCTCCGGGTCCCGTCAACTAAACAATGTTGGTTGGCGGGCCCCAGGGGAAGAGCCTTCTCTGTGGCAGCCCTGACTCTCTGGAACCAACTCCCCCCAGAGATTAGAACTGCCCCTACTCTCCCTGCCTTTCATAAACTCCTTAAAACCCACCTTTGTCATCAGGCATGGGGGAACTGAATCACCTCCCCCGGGTATGTACAATTTATGCATGGTATGTTTGTGTGTATGTTTGCTTAGTAAATGGGGTTTTTTAAATATTTTAAATTATATTTAGATTTATCATGAATTGTTGTATCCTGCTGTGAGCCGCCCCGAGTCTGCGGAGAGGGGCGGCATACAAATCTAAATAAATAAATAAATGAATGAATGAATGAATGAATGAATGAATGAATGAATGAATGAATAAATAAATATCCGGTTTTCCTAGGCTGAAGTCCTTTTAGAAAGCTTAACCACCTCTACCCCTCAAAATATCTGATCAGATTAGAGAGGTTATTCAAAGGTTCAGCCTAACTGGTGACATTCTATTTTCAGTACTGATTATTAGAGAATCATTGGGAAGTTTTAAAATAGTTCTTTTTCTTGCTGGTTTATAGCAAAACACCACGGCCGTTCCATACATTTATTTCATTACATTTACAGCCCAAAAACAAGGAACCATCTGCAAATTCAGGAAGTGAACCCCCAAAACTTTACCCTTAGATTATCCATGGTTGACCTCTCCTGATTCCTAAGAGGTCAGTAAGGGATTAGATTAGATTAGATTTATTGGATTTATATGCCGCCCCTCTCCGAAAACTCGGGGCGGCTCACAGCAAGACAAAAACAATACATAATGACAATCCAATACCCACCAATCCAATGACAATTTTAAGCTAAAATTCATAAAAAACAACCCCAGAGTATTAAAACAAATAAACAAAACACGCATACAATCAATCTAATACCAAAACAACATGGGCAAGGGGGAGATGTTTCAGTTCCCGCATGCCTGACGGCAGAGGTGGGTTTTAAGAAGTTTGCGAAAGGCAAGGAGGGTGGGGGCAATCCTAATCTCAGGGGGGAGCTGGTTCCAGAGGGTCGGAGCCGCCAAAGAGAAGGCTCTTCCCCTGGGTCCCGCCAGACGACATTGTTTAGTCGACGGGACCCGGAGAAGGCCAACTCTGTGGGACTGAACCGGTCGCTGGGATTCGTGCGGCAGAAGGCAGTCCCGAAGGTATTCTCTTCCGGTGCCATGAAGGGCTTTATAGGTCATAACCAACACTTTGAATTGTGACCGGAAACTGATCAGCAACCAATGCAGACTGCGGAGTGTTGGAGTGATATGGGCATACTTAGAGAAGCCCATAATTGCTCTCGCAGCTGCATTCTGCACGATCTGAAGTTTCTGAACACTTTTCAAAGGTAGCCCCATGTAGAGAGCGTTACAGTAGTCGAACCTCGAGGTGATGAGGGCATGAGCGACTGTGAGCAATGACTCCCGGTCCAAGTAGGGCCGCAACTGGCGCACCAGGCGAACCTGGGCAAACGCCCCCCTCGCCACAGCTGAAAGATGTTTCTCTAATGTGAGCTGTGGATCGAGGAGGACGCCCAAGTTGCGGACCCTCTCTGAGGGGGTCAATAATTCCCCCCCAGGGTAATGGATGGACAGATCGAGTTGTCCTTGGGAGGCAAGACCCACAGCCACTCCGTCTTGTCTGGATTGAGTTTGAGTTTGTTGACACCCATCCAGGCCCCAACAGCCTCCAGGCACCGGCACATCACTTCCACTGCTTCGTTGACTGGGCATGGGGTGGAGATGTACAGCTGGGTATCATCGGCATATTGATGATACCTCACCCCATGTCCTTGGATGATCTCGCCCAGTGGTTTCATGTAGATATTAAATAGCAGGGGGGAGAGGACCGACCCCTGAGGCTCACCACAAGGGAGAGACCTCAAGGTCGACCTCTGACCCCCCACTAACACCGACTGTGACCGACCGGAGAGGTAGGAGGAGAACCACTGGAGAACAGTGCCTCCCACTCCCAACCCCTCCAGCTGGCGCAGAAGGATACCATGGTCGATGGTATCGAAAGCCGCTGAGAGGTCAAGGAGCACCAGGACAGAGGACAAGCCCCTGTCCCGGGCCCGCCAGAGATCATCCATCAACGCGATCAAAGCAGTTTCCGTGCTGTAGCCGGGCCTGAATCCAGACTGCTGAGGACCTAGATAATCGGCTTCTTCCAAGGACCGCTGGAGTTGGAGTGCCACCACCTTCTCAACAACCTTCCCCATAAAGGGAAGGTTGGAGACTGGACGGTAGTTATTAAGCACGGCTGGGTCCAGGGAAGGCTTCTTGAGGAGGGGGCGCACAAGTGCCTCCTTATAAAGGGCCGGGAAGGACCCCCTCCCCAAGGAGGCATTGACAATCTCCTGGACCCAGCTCCGTGTCACCTCCCGACTGGCCGAAACCAGCCAAGAGGGACACGGATCCAGTAAACAGGTGGCGGAACTCACAGCTCCAATGGCCTTGTCCACTTCATCAGGTGACACCAAGTCAAACTCTGCCCAGACAGGTGGACAAAGACGTTTAGCCCCAGTCACCTCAACTGACTCGTTGTCAGTCGACTCTGTTTTACAATTGGAGTCGAGTCCGCCCGGATCCGAGCGATTTTATCAGCGAAAAACGTGTTAAAATCCTCAGCGCTGCTCTGCAAGGGCTCCCCAACTCCCCCCTGATTAAGAAGGGAGCGGGTTACCCTGAACAGAGCGGCCGGGCGGGATTCCGCTGATGCAATCAAGGCGGCATGGTACGCGCATCTTGCCGCCTTGAGCGCCACTTTGTAAGTCTTAATATGAGCTCTTACAAGTGTTCGATCGGATTCAGGGGTGTGTATAAGTGCACCAGCGTGCTTTCCGTCCCCTGTCCTAATGTTTCTCTCTTACTAAATAATACTAAACATTGTTATATCTTTGTATACTACCAATACGTACTTGACAAAACAAATAAATTAAATAAAATAAACTATACAAATATTTGGACATTTTTATATATTTCATTGAAACTAGATGACTTCTATTGGTGTTACCAATATGGATTAGACCAAAGTGATTTTTCCTGTTTATTGTAATGTTATAAATTTGGTTACCCTCAGTGCAGTAATATTTATTATTTAAAAAGTTTGAAGATAAAAAACAAAAAGTAAAGCTTCGATCAGCATTAATTGCAGTTTAAGATACCAATACTACAAACCAAAGATTATTTGACTTTTCATCAAAAGAACCTCTGCTGCAATTCACATCCAAGTATTTGTTACATTATAGTTTCAATCTTATTAAATTTCAATATTAAACTAATTGTTTAATATTAATATCTCCATTACATTTTACTTAGTATATGCATTTTTATTTTAAATTTTTCTACCTTTTTTTAACTCCCTCCTTTTACAGCGATGTAATTTTTTTACATGGCTTTTATACAGTATATTTTCAATGTTTTTAACTGTACACTGCCCAGAGTTGCTTTGTGAATGAGATGGGCAATCTTGATATTTGATAAAATAAATGAACAAACATAGAAAATACATATATGTGTATATTTATATACCAGTCCAACATTTTAATTAATAGGCTGGTTAGGTATACCATGCGCCTAGATTAAATAATGTACAGATGACTCTAGATCAGATATTTTGATTGACTTACTAGTAAAGAATTTAACGGTAATAGCAAGAAAAAATACAAATGTAGTATCAATATTTGGGCAGCTAGTTTAACATATAAGGAAAGAAATAAAGCTGTATTCGTATCAATTCACAACTTTTTTAACCTATAAAGCTGTTTGTATCTCTTCCTAAATATTTATCTGTTAACATAAATTTCCTAAACATCTTTTTCTAATGCAAATTTCTTTGATGCCATTCTTTATCATGTAAATTTCCTGGGCGCAGGCATTTTCTTTAGTCAATGTAAAGTTTACAATACTGTATAAACTATTTCTTCGATGTAACTAATCCTTTTTGTATACCTATCTCAGAAGAAGAAGAAAATTTCCAGGCAGTGCTTGCAAAATCAATAGCACTTATACAACACTACAGAGTTGGTTTTTTTTTGGTATTAGTAGGAATGGATAGGATTTGGAATCCAAATATACAAAAAGTACTAGATTTGCTTTTAAAAATGTAGGATCTAGTGGGGCTAAACCCCACTTAGAATACTGCATCTGGTTTTGGTGACCATATTATTAAAAAGATGTTGAGGCTCTGGAAAGAGTGCAAAGAAGAGTAACAAAGATGATTAGGGCACTGGAGGCTAAAACATATGAAGAACGGTTGCAGGAACTGGGTATGTCTAGTTAATGAAAAGGAGGAGTAAGGTTGACATGATAGAAGTGTTCCAATATTTGAGAGCTGTCACAAAGAAGAGGGAGTCAAGCTATTCCCCAAAGCCCCAGAATACACGATAAGAAATAATACATGGAAACTAATTTGTTGGAATAGTATAGGATTTTCTGCATGAACAAGGGGTTAGATTAGAAGACCTCCAAGCCTTGTTCTAACTCTGTTATTCTGTTACATCTTGGGCAAGGCATATAAACTTTGCTTTGAATTCTGTAGGGAAGCGTTCCATAAATGTTTTTTTTAACAATGATATACCAAAAATATTAATTCAGTGACAGTGTCAGTGAAAGCATTCAAAAAATTGAAAGGATGCAAAATTAATAGTGTAGGTGGTAATGGATGAAAGATTACTGTATGCAAAAAAGCTAGATAAGCAATTAAATGTTTACAATGGAAAGCCAGATAATCTGAAGTGGCAAAAATAGCAAAGCTGACCAGTTGGTCAAAGAAAAGGTTATACATTATTATTATTATTATTATTATTATTATTATTATTATTATTATCATCATCATCATCATCATCATCATCATCATCATCATTTTCATCATTATTATTTTGAAAGACTAGAAGCTATGGACATTTTTGCAAAAAGAAGGGGGTGGAATGAATGGATGTTTCAGGGACCAATATCGAGACAAAGAGGTTGGGGAGAAATTAAGATGATAATTACTTGATCGAAAGAAGGGTGGAAGGCTCAATTGTATTTTCTTCGCTTAGTTTTTCCCTCCTTTTTTAATTCCTTATTTCCTATCTTTGTTCTTGCTTGCTTTGCCTACTTTATTACATGGAAAACGTCTCGTATATCACTCTATCTGAAAGCCTTCTAAAAGGAAAAAAAATATTAAAGGGAAAAGAATGACCTCGGGGAGCTCTCGCCTTCAAAAGTTACTTCTAATCAGTTTGCAGAAACGTACGGAGGCTTCTTTAAAAGCCACCCGTGCTAACGAACAAACCCCCAGACGTGGTATCTATCAAAGTCTCCTGGCACCTTCAGTTCTGACAAAAGGCACTCTGAAGATCTGGCACATTTCACCTCATTTGCATTTGTGCATCTCATTATGCACATAATTGCATGCCAATGGAGACGTCCTTTTCTCGCTATCTCAGAAAGCCTTATCAGGACACTGTCAGAACTAAATGCTGAAATGTCAACATTTGATGAACAAGGTAGCTTGACCTTTGCAGATCTCATCCTTTTGAACATTGCCCTGAGATGTCTGACTCCTTAACTTACTGTTAGTGTTTGATAATGCCCGAGAAAGCCTAGTTATTTTGAAAATTGGTTACGGGCCTTTATTAGAAACAAAGAAAAAGTCAGATGGGCACCCCATATTTGTGCTGGCATTCAGTTGGGATTGTGGGGAGAGAGAAAAGTCACAGCATTTCTTAATGTCACCAGAACATTAAAATCAGTGGACATTAACGCTAAGCCTCAATGGGATTTCCATGGAATTATATATATATTACATTCACGTTGGAAAGCCAATGAGTTTATCCATGATTAATGTTATGACACTGAACAAAACAATCTTTCTTCCATAGATGGGGCAACCATTTTACACATTGTAACGAGCATATTCTCAGCATTTGACAAGTACAAATAGCTAATCTTTTAAAAAAAGAAAACGAAAGAAAGAAAACCATTTACACCCATCATGTGTGCATGCTGGGATATTGACTGTTTGGCTGCAGGACTAATCTCATATTTTGTTGTGTTCCTCCTCCCCCACCCACTGCCCATCATAATGTTATATATTCTCATTTTACCTCAATGCAGGAAGAAAGAAGGGAGGAGAGAAAAGAAGGAGAGGGGAGGAGGGGAAGCGAAGGAAAACGAAGGGAAAGGAAGAAATGTGAGAGGTAAGAGAAGAGAAGGGAAAGGAAGGGAAGGGAAAGGAAAGGAAAGGAAGGGAAGGCAAAGGAGGCAGGGAGGAAAGGGGAGGGAAAGGAAGGATGACAAGAGAAGAGAGGATGGGAGGGGAGGAGAGGAGAGGAGAGGTTAGCAAATCACAATTAAACTGATGGACCATTTTACGCTCACTTTCCATATATGCCTATAAGGCCCTGCTTTTTTCCTGAACTGTATTTGCCATTCAATCATCCAGAGAGGCTGAACAGAGAAGGGACCATTAAAAGGCATCTACAATGTTGTGATTCAGCCTGAGGCTCCTCAGGGACCGGCTGTGTCTCTGTTGGCTCCATGCCCGGAGGAGGAGGAGGACAGTGAACAGGATGGGGAGGACCAGGCAGATGGGGGAGAGGAAAGTCAGGAAGAGGAGGAGGGAGAGCAGCCTGAGAGCCCCCCGGGGGGGGGGGGCTCTCCCCAGCTAGTAGCCTGGATTCATTGGATGAAGATGCACAGGCTATAATTGACATGAGACAGCGACGTGCAACTCAGAGACGGGATCAATTAGAAAGGTATTTGCATCACTGAATTGGCAACAGCTGGGTTTGGGTGTGGTTCTCCTCAGCAGGGTTTAAAAGGCAGGCCCGCCCTTGCAGCCTTGTGGAGCGTTATCAACTGGAAGTTCTGTGACCCTGCTTTGCTTCTCGGCGTCTCTGATCTTGGCTTGTGGCCTAGAAGTTATCTCCAGTGTTGTTTTTGACAGCAAGAATCCTGTTTTATTTCATGGCCTTCGTGAAACCTCTGTCTGTAAGAACAGTTTCTGTTACCTGTGTTTGCTTTGAATTATATAAACTGCCTTTGCTTTTTACCAGTGTGTCTGGATTCTCTTTTTGGTTTGGTGTTGGCTTCTGGAGGGACCCAGTCAGAACATACAAGGGAGAATTTTTCAAAAAAATCAGATGGCAACTGCAATGACATGATTGAAATCTGACCCCTTTTAATGGATCTCCTATTGTTAAAGAGAGAGAGAGAGAGAGAGAGAGAGAGAGAGAGAGAGAGAGAGAGAGAGAGAGAGATTTCAATGCCAGGGGTGTGGGTGGTGTTCCTGATTTTTTTTTACCCTCTCCTCAAACATCCTTGTGCTCAGTTTCAGCTCATGCCCTCTAGAAAAGAAGAAAAATGTTGCATTTGTATCCTAATCAAAGTTCACAGAAATGCAATCAAGAAGTAAAAAGTTGGAAGGGATTGCAAAGAAGGAAAGGTCAACTTATTCTCCAACGTCCAGCCCTCCTTGAATTCTACTGATTTTTATCTACCACCTTGAACATTAGTACGTAGTTCAGATTCTTGTAGAGCACTAACATGGAATAAATTTGTACTCATTTGAACAGCCCCGGTTCCTGCTTTCTTTGGCTTGACATTAGGGAACATCTCTTCTGAGACTCTTGACCAGAGGTCTTCAAACTTGGCAACTTTAAGACTTGTGGACTTCAATTCTCAGAATTCTCCAGCCAGCACATTATCCAGCTGAGGGCTATGCTGTCTCTTATTTGACCATTTTGTAGCAGATATCCTGGTTGAGCCTGAAGGAGGGGTGAAATACGTCATAGCCTTGAGTCCCTTTGTGCCCACAAGAGATCCAACTCCAGCCCTCCTTGAATTCTACTGACTCTTATCTACCACCAATTTGCCTTGAATATCAATGGTTCACATTTTTCTAGAGATCTAACATGTAGGGACCTCACCTATTGTGTGGCGCTTGGCTCTCAAACAACCAGCTGTCTTGTATAAATACATATACAAAGAGTTTTGTGTGCAAATTCTTTGAATGGCTGCATAACACATATTTTGTAGATTTGCTTATCTTCTGTGCATACGGCAATGGAAAATAATTCTCCTGCTCCTATGTGGATGCTCAAAGCACATTTTTCAAAACCGTTTGTCAAAAGATAAACGTATCATTGAAAGCTGTAGAGTGCTCTTACTGGGCAATTAAGCCCTCTGAGGTCCGGCTTGGTGGTCCTCCTACCTACAGAAGAGGACTTGAGTAGATACCGAAGTTCTTGAAAATCCAGATGATATTTCCTTGCTCCCAGATGAGATATGGTGCATCAGACATCCGGGTTGAAAGGTAGACATCTTTTCTGATGCCTTAATCTTCCCCAGAGATGATATTAACAATTTGGGCTGCCCACTTCTACCTTGGCTGGCGGATTTAAAGGAAAAAAAATATGGGTCTTAACAGTGATAGATGGACTCTCCTTCTATTGATATAGAATATAGAGGTATGTTGTTGGTCCTTTTTTTTCCTTTTTGGCTTTTAGATTAAAGGCTTACGCATTTATCTGCATAAACTAACCCCTGGAGTCGAGCCGAGCTGACATTTTCACAAGAAAAATGAATATCCTAACTTATTCCAAAGAGAAGACTTGGTGTTTGTATGCCCAGCGTGACCTTTGCCTGAGCCCTTTCAGATTAGATGCACTACATGGAAAATTGTGCTCTTACAGTAGTCCATAAATCATACGTACCAATTTTCTTTAAAGGGGTATGTAAATATCAGTGGACCAGGTGGGTAAACAACACTAACCTCATACAAATGGCTGGAAAATTGAAGAAAAACACCTTATTTTGCTGCCGAAATTGCTTTTGAAGCTCAGGCATTGGGGGCTCAGGTTATGGAATGCATGAAATGTTTCGTAGAAAGGGGAATAAGAGGAGGGGGGGAAACAGGTTGACGATAAGTGCACTCGACACAGTTCCTGGGCTTTTCCCGTCCCTGCAGTGATCAAAGATATCATTCCTATATATTATGTTTTCTTGGCACGGCTGAAATGCCTGTGAATTTCAAGTGACAGGTGTATTATCTGTTGGATTTCCCAAAGAGACAGCCAGATGTTTGGTTTTTTTTTCTTTCTTCCTTCTTTGAGTTGCTTGGCATTTCAGAATCAAAATAGATCTGAAAGGGACCGTAGAGATCTTTTAGTCCAGCCCCCTGCTCAAGCAGGAGATCCTATGCACTTTCAGACAAGTGATTGTCCCTTAAAATCCTTCTGTCATCTGCTTCAATCAGAACTTAAGAAAAATAAAGCTCAGTCCATTTTAACTTCAAAAGTGAATTTTATCATAAATCAGAACTGAAAGCAACTGAAGTGAAGCAAAGACTGAGAAAAAAGGCGCAATACAAGTGTATATCAAAATCCCCATTTGACCCCCTCTTAGAGAATAGCAATCCCTAATGTCCATAACCGTCAGGTGCCACGTCACACTGATGGAATGCAGCTTCTAATGGTCTCCTCCTGGTCATCTGCTTTCCAGGAAAATGAAAGCTATCCCACTCTACGTTAGGAAAACGAAACTTAACATGGCCTCCTGTACCCTCCTGGACTCTTCCCCCCACCCCATATCCAAAACTCCACCCACCCACCCATTTCTCATGGCCACTGAAGCGTAGTAGAAATGTAGAACAGTAGCGAGGTTGATGCCTCCACTGATAAAGCACCCACAGCATCTGAAGGCAAGCTCTTCCACTGGTTAATTGTTCTAACTGTTAAGAAGTTTCTCCTTAATTCCAAGTTGCTTCTCTCTTTGATTAATTTCCATCCATTGTTTCTTGTCCTGCCCTCTAGTGCAGAATATAGATTGATCATCTTCTCTTTGTGGCAGCCTCTCAAATACTGGGATATTGCTTTCATGTCACTCCTAGACCTCCTTTTCTCTATCAAATTCAAAGCCTATGGGTCAGATCCAGCCTGCAATGGGGTACGATCCACTCCATGGGCCCATCCTAGTCTAAGAGCCAGGGTGGCACAGTAATTAGAGTGCAGCACTGCAGGCTACTTCAGCTACCTGCTAGCTGTAGTTTGGCAGTTCAGATCTCAGAAGCTGAAGGTTGGCTCAGCCTTCCCTCCTTCCGAGGTGGATAAAATGAGGACCCAGGTGATTGGGGGAAATATGCTGATTCTGTAAACTGCTTACAGAGGGCTATGAAGCACTATGAAGCGATAGATAAGTCTAAATGCTATTGCTACCCAACGCGAAGACCGGTCTACCCCAGGGGTGTCAAACTCAAGGCCCCTGGACCATGGGTGTGGGGGCTGCATATGGCTCATTTTTGGCTGGCAGACTGCTGCTTCAGGAGGCCACAGAGGCTGAAAATGGGATGTCCAGGGGCCCTCCCCATGCCTCATTTTGGCTGGCAGAGTGCTGCAGGAGATGTCTGTCTCATCTTCACACAAACACACTCCCTCCACCACCACCCCACACACTGCCATCCTGTGGAGGAGAACTGCAATGCTGATTCGCCACTCAAAGGAATCCAGTTTGACACCCCTGGTCTACCTGGTATGAAGAAGACATATCAGGCCAATGTAGCTTCAGCCCAGTGGAAAGAGGAAACATGCCAGGAGTTTGGAAAGCAGCGTCAAGTTGGCCATGTCCACCTTGTCGGCCACACCCACCCTGTCAACCACATCGCCAAGTCCCCCTCCCAAAGTCAACTACAGCCCTGAATGAAATTGAATTTGACACCAGATAATGGCCCTAGACTAGCCAAACCCAAATCATGCGACTGTTCTTTATATGTTTTAGTCTCCAGGCCTTTAATCGTCTTAATTTTGGAAAACAATCTTCTAAAATTGTCCACTGAATTTTGTAGCATTGTTTTTAGAACACAGTTGGGACACAGAATATAGAACCTAGGCCTGGAAGCAGTGAAGGGCTGCAAAAAATTTTACTACCGCACTGTGGGCGTGGCTTATTTTGTGGGTGTGGCTTGCTGGTCACGTGAATGGGTGGGAGTGGTGTGACAATCATGTGATGGAGTAGCTTAAAGGTCATGTAACTGGCTTAAAGGTAGCCAACTCGACATCACTCACCTCAAATAGGGTTAGAGTGCCTGGCCTCTCCTCACCTTAAAGAGATACAATTTTCCTCTCTATTTATTATGTTTGAACATCCAAAGTATACTATTTAATTTTATGTATATATGCCATATGCGTACATACATATTACACACAGGCACACAACATTATACATTATCTACTATATAAAATGTATGTGTATGTACATACACACAAGCACGCACAGCTCTTCTAAAATTATACACATTCAACCTCATTAACTGTGACAAGAAAAACATACCCAGAGCCCAGAAGGGAAAGAAAGAAGAAAATTCAAAAATTTTGACCGTACCCATAGGAGCCCATCACTGGCCAGGCGGGATCTCAGAGGCCTTTTAGCCCCACACGCTGTTCAGAGGGGGAGTCCTTTGGGAAGAAGGACTTTGGTGGGGAAAACCCGGGGGATTTCACATTCGGGTTTTCACCAGCTGTGCCAATATGACATGCCTAGTGAATCTGTATTTTGAGGAACCATGCCTTGGAGTCGTGATTTCCTATGGGCTCTTACTTGGAACCCCGACAGTTTGATCTAATGGCTAAGTGTGTGTGTGTGTGTGTGTGTGTGTGTGTGTGTGTGTGTGGCGTCACCCAGGACCCCCAATGGAGAGCCATGAAGGGATGAGGCAGCCTTGGAGATCCTGCCACCTGAAACGATGGCAAAATCAAAATTAACAAGAAACATAAGCAAGGGGAGGTGGAAAGGAATTTTGCTCTCCTGTCCTCCATAACAATTATCCTTTCCTTGGAGAAAGTGGGTGCTGAAGACCCCCCACGTTTCTCAGCCCATGAACGGAAGGGAGAAATCCAAAAAGCTATTTCTCTCCCCACTGTTGATGATCTGATTAAGCCTATTCTCATTTTCTCATCCCCAAGAGAGTTTCTCTCTCTCTTCTTCCCACCCCCACCCCCATCTCTTCTTTTAAACATGAGCATGACATCGGTGTGGCGACAATGATGCTATTAGCCTATCGAGGGAATCCTCCTGCAGATGGAGACGTTAATTGAGAAGCCAAGTTTGAGAGGCAAAGTTCATGACTGTGCAGATGGTGGGAAAAAGCTGGGTGGCAAAGTAAGGTCAGTGTCAGACTCAGGCTGGACTTTTAATGGCTCACTTTTCTACCCGTTCAACATCAAGCAGTCCCTCTGGGCAGAAGATGCAGGATAACAAAGTCTGCCTGCTGTTATTATCATAGTTGTGGTAGTTTCTTCTTCTTCTTCTTCTTCTTCTTCTTCTTCTTCTTCTTCTTCTTCTTCTTCTTCTTCTTCTCCTTCTTCTCCTCTTCCTACTCCTCCTCTTCTTATTCCCTCTTGTCCTTGTATGGATTCACACATCTAATTAATATACATGGATCTGACGAAATATGTTCCATTGAAGCATCCAGTTATGAATGTTTTGAGAATATCTCTGTGTTCCCATGTGTCAAAATGTGTTTACATTATGACATGATTAAGAGAATAGAATAGAATTTTATTGGCCAAGTGTGATTGGACACACAAGGAATTTGTCTTGCTGCATATGCTCTCAGCGTACATAAAATAAAATATACTTTTGTCAAGAATCATGTGGTACAACACTTAATGATTGTCATAGGGGTCAAATAAGCAATGAGGAAGCAATATTAATAAAAATCTTAGGATAGAAGCAACAAGTTACAGTCATACAGTCAACATGGGAGGAAATGGGTGATAGGAATGATGAGAAAAACTAGTAGAATTGAAGTGCAGATTTAGTAGAAAGTCTGACAGTGTTGAGGGAATTATTTGTTTAGTAGAGTGATGGCGTTCAGAAAAAAATGTTCTTGTGTCTAGTTCTCTTGGTGTGCAGTGCTCTGTAGTGACGTTTTGAGGGTAGGAGTTGAAACAATTTGTGTCCAGGATGTGAGGGGTCAGTAAATATTTTCCCCACCCTCTTTTTAACTCGTGCAGTATACAGGTCCTCAATGGAAGGCAGGTTGGCAGCAATTGTTTTTTCTGCAGTTCTGATTATCCTCTGAAGTCTGTGTCGGTCCTGTTGAGAAGAATATATCTATAGCAGAGTGGTGAAATCCAATTGTTTTTCCTACTGGTTCTGTGGGGGTGGGTTGGCAGGGGAAAGATCCTGCAAAATTTCCATTCTGCAATACTGCATTCCCCTCTCCACTCCTGGAAGAAGGATACTGCAAAATTTCCATTCCCTCCCCACTCTGGGGCCAGCCAGAGGTGGTATTTGCTGGTTCTCTGAACTACTCAAAATTTCCACTACCAGTTCTTTGAATTACTCGATAGTTCTGCTACCGGTTCTCCAGAACCTGTCAGAACCTGCTGGATTTCGTCCTTGCTATAGTGAGCTGGAAAGTTGGCTTTAAAAAAACCTTCTGACTACCATAGATAGATATTTATGTATTCGGAAACAAAAATGAAAAACAGTGAAAAAGGAAGAGAGAGAGAGAGAGGAAATAAAGAAAGGGAAATAAAAGGAAAGGAAAGGAAGAGAAGGAAAGGAGAGGGGATGGAAGAAGGAAGGAAAGAAGATTTTTACATATTTATGTACTGTATGTATGTATTACCAAAGTTGTATTTCCTGCAGTCACGTTTAGAGCAGTTTATTTTAAGTTTATTTTCTTCTCCTGCCTGGACCTTGTTTGCCTCCCATCTTTCCTTGGAAGGTTAAGTGAAGTATGGTGTATCTCTCCAGGTGTCACATCTTTTGTCACATGTCCTTCTTTTGCTTTTAAATGGTTTTGAAGATTTCCCCTGGCTTTCCCAGGCAACCTATCACCTCCTCATTTCTGATTTAATTCAGTTTATACCTAACAGTGGTCTGTAAATCCACATTTGAAATGTTTCTCTTCTGTTCCAGTGCCTTTTTGTCAGAGACCAACTCTCTACTCCATGTATCTTTTTCTTTTATGTATGCTGAGAGCATATGCACCAAGACAAATTCCTTGTGTGTCAGTAAAATTCTATTCTATTCTATTCTATTCTATTCTATTCTATTCATAGAGCAGGATAGAAAAGATGTAGCCTCTGACAAGCCTGATTTTCAATATTTATTTATTTATTTGATTTGATTTGATTTGATTTGATTTGTATCCTGCCCCTCTCCGCAGATTTGGGGCGGCAAACAACAATAGTAAAACAGCATATAAAAAATCTAATGTTTAATAATTAAAAAACCCTTATTAAAATCAAACATGCACACAAACATACCATGCATAAATTATATAGGCCTAGGGGGAAAGGAATATCTCAATTCCCCCATGCCTGATGACAGAGGTGGTTTTTAAGGAGCTTACGAAAGGCAAGGAGGGTGGGGGCAGTCCTGATCTCTGGAGGGAGCTGGTTCCAGAGGGTCGGGGCTGCTACAGAGAAGGCTCTTCCCCTGGGTTCCGCCAAATGACATTGTTTAGTCGACGGGACCTAGAGCAGGCCAACTCTGTGGGACCTAACCGGTCACTGAGATTCGTGCGGCAGAAGGCGGTCCCCGAGATATTCTGGTCTGATGCCATAAAGGGCTCTATAGGTCATAGCCAACACTTTGAATTGTGACCGGAAACTGATCGGCAACCAATGCAGACTGCGTACCATGATTGCTCTCGCAGCTGCATTCTGCACGATCTGAAGTTTCCGAACACTTTTCAAAGGTAGCCCCATGTAGAGAGCATTACAGTAGTCAAACCTCGAGGTGTTGAGGGCACGAGTGACTGTGAGCAGTGACTCCCGGTCCAAACAGGGCCGCAACTGGTGCATCAGGTGAACCTGGGCAAACGCCCCCCTCGCCACAGCTGAAAGATGTTTCTCTAATGTGAGCTGTGGATCCAGGAGGACTCCCAAGTTGCGGACCCTCTCTGAGGGGGTCAATGGTTCCCCCCCAAGGGTGATGGATGGACAGATGGAATTGTCCCTGGGAGGCAAAACCTACAGCTGCTCCATCTTATCAGGGTTGAGTTTGAGTCTGTTGACACCCAGACCCTAACAGCCAGCAGGCACTGGCACATCACATCCACTGCTTCGTTGACTGGACATGGGGTGGAGATGTACAACTGGGTATCATCCGCATACTGATGATACCTCACCCCATGCCCTTGGATGATCTCTCCCAGCGGTTTCATGTAGATGTTAAATAGCAGGGGGGAGAGGACCGACCCCTGAGGCACCCCACAAGGGAGAAGCCTAGAGGTCAACCTCTGACCCCCACTAACACTGATTGTGACTGACCGGAGAGGTAGAAGGAGAACCACTGAAGCACAGTGCCTCCCACTCCCAACCCTCCAGCTGGCACAGAAGGATACCATGGTCGATGGTATCGAAAGCCACTGAGAGGTCGAGAAGCACCAGGACAGAGGATAAACCCCTGTCCCGGGCCCGCCAGAAATCATCCATCAATGTAACCAAAGCAGTTTCTATGCTGTAGCCGGGCCTGAATACTGACTGTTGAGGGCCTAGATAATTGGCTTCTTCCAAGGACCGCTGGAGCTGGAGCACCACCACCTTCTCAACAACCTTCCCCAAAAAGGGAAGGTTGGAGACTGGCCAATAGTTGTTAAGAATGGCTGGATCCAGGGAAGGCTTCTTGAGGAGGGGGCGCACAAGTACCTCCTTGTAGGGATCCCCCCTCTTCAGAGAAGCGTTGACAATCTCCTGGACCCAGCTCTGTGTCACCTCCCTGCTGGCCGAGACCAGCCAGGAGGGACACAGATCCAGTAAGCAGGTGGCAGAACTCACAGCTCCAATGGCCTTGTCCACTTCATCAGGTGTCACCAGATCAAACTCTTCCCAGACAGGTGGACAAGTATGGGCCCCAGTCACCTCAACTGACTCATTGTCAGTTGACTCTGTTATCCAATCGGAGTTGAGGTCTTATGTCACGTTATAGGCTTATGTCATGACTGCAGGAGATCTGTTTGTATCCTACCTTTATTATTTTTACAAATAACTCAAGGCTTCAAACATATCACACACGCCTTCCTCCTATTTTCCCCACAACAACTCTCAGAGGTGAATTGGGCTGAGAGAGAAGGATTGGCTCAAAGTCATCATTGTACATTTTCCTGATCATCTTTTCATGGAATTTTACTCTATTTATCCCCTGTTAAATATATGGCTCTTAAGATATTTAATGACTTTAGCTGCTAACATTTACTAAGACATTGTGTTACTATTACACAGGTCTACAAAAAAATTTTTTTTTGTAATCATCACAGTTGACTCTGTACTTTTCTGAATCATTTTTGTTCTGACTTTTTAAAAAAAATTCTTTAACAACACCACAGTACAAATGTGTCTACAAGTAGAAGTCATAAAGGAAAAATTTAAACATGGAGAATATATGAGGACAAGCAAACATACAGATATGTCGTTTTTGCATTAGATCTTAATATAATAAGAAGGGAAAAAGTAAAAAGGAAGGATAGAAAAAAGAGAGGGATAAGGAAAAGAAGAGGAGGGAAAAAAGAAAAGAAGAAAAAAGAGTGAAAAGCAACTGTACATATATACAACAGGGACAGGTCAACCACTTTGTTGACTTCTGTTTCTCACAGTCTTGTTGCGTTTGGGTTAATTATTAAAGTTTTTGTGGTCGTAGGTTTGTATAGGAGAAAGTTCAATTTCTAAGATTAAAGCTTTAACCCCTTTAGAGTTGTCTAGAAAATCATTTATGTACGGTTTCAATGTCGTATGTGAAAGTTTCTAAGTTCTGTTGTCATTCAGTCAGGTTTTGAGATTCTTTTTCTGGCCTAACCAGGTGAACCATTTCTCCCAGGCTTTGTGGAATTGTGATTCCTCTTTGTCTTGAGGTTCCAGGGTCAAAAATGTATATAGTTTTTCTACAGCAGGTAGTTTCCACGGAGCAGCATCATTATTATAAGGTATATAGGAAATATACTGGCGTCATTAAGAAAACAGTAATTACCACATATATTGAAAATATAGAAATAACATAATAACAAAAATTCTTCTATAAGAAACTTTATGTGATAGAGCAAAACTGAGCATATTTTTGGAATCAGCACATTAAACTTCATAAAAGAGACATACTACCTTTGCTGATGATTTTTCCAAAATCATCAGCAATTCTGAATTTTCTCTCTCTCAATTATTCCAAAAATACTGGCATTTTGGAAGAATTGAGAGAGGTATAGGTTTAGTCACCCCATCCTGGAGGAAAAATGCACTTAGAACATAACAAATAAACAAAATAACATAAAACCACTATTATGGTGATAGAAATTGTTTATATATCTACATTTCCTAAATAAACTGACAACAACCCAATCCAATTCAATATCTCCATCGGTTCTTTGACCAGCCTTTCCAATTTAACAATAATAAAAATATGATTTGACACTTCTTTCCCGTCCCCCAAAATCATAATAGTTTCAGTTTCATAAATCATATATAATTATTTAGGAGCTCTAATTAAAATGCAAGATTTGGCTTTTCTATGCAGGCGAAGCTCTTTTAATGAAAAGAGCAAACGGGAGCTCTAAATTTCTTTATGGCAGAGATAACTTATGTAATCACTCATAACCTTTTTCAAGAATATTATCTCTCTGTTTATAAAACAATGCCTCTTTCTCGTTCAAACTGCCTATTTGCATATGAAAAAAGAGCTTTATTTACTCATTCTTTTGATGAATTTTTTCTCTTTCCTCCATATCCAGAAAACGGGAAAATCTGCCGTTTTCCAAGTCTTTCAGGTACACAAGGGGAAAAAATTTATTGAAAGTTAGTAGAAAGAAAATCTTTGTCCCCCACTCCTTTTGGATAAATTCTACATGGGGAAAATAATTTTCATCTCTCATTTTACATTTAGACTTTTTAATTTTTTTCTAAATTCCTTCCTGATCACTCTTTAGAAGTGAAATTTCCTTTTGTTTTTCATTCTTCATTGCTTTCAGAATAATTTTTCAGCATATGGATGGATAAAAAGATACTCTCCTGGTTCAACAAGTAAGGACATTCCTGCTTTTGATAGAATAGAGTAGAGTAGAGTAGGGTAGGGTAGGGTAAGGTAGGGTAGGGTAGGAGGGCAGGGCAGGGCAGAATAGAATTTTTATTGGTCAGGTGTGATTGTATACACAAGGAATTTGTCTTGGTGCATATGCTCTCAGTATACATAAAATAAAAGATAGGTTTGTCAAGAATCATAATGTTCAATACTTAATTATAGTCTGGGTAAAAATAAGCAATCAAATCATATTAGAAACCAGTCAGCATAAATTGTAAGGTTACAAGCAACAAAGTTACACTTATGTATAAAACTCTCTTCCACATAAAACCTGTGTAGATATCATGTCTGCCCAAATTAATCAAGAAGAAATCCAATCTAGCCCTAAGGAGAAATTTCCCCATAGTGAGACAATTAACCGGTGGAATGGGTTCCCCATCACTGGAGAATGGAGGCTATCACTTGGTATAGGGCAGTGACGGGGAACCTTCTGTTGCTCAGGTGCCAAAAGGGCATGTAGGTGCACAATAATGTACATGTGTGTGCCCACACGCATAATGCAATGCCCTCTGCCGTGCCAGCGTACGCAGCCCCTCTGCGCTGGCCCCCACCCCATACATACACACAGGGCTCATTGTAGCCTCCAGAGTCTGCGGATGGCAGAAAAAAGATTCAAGCTGATTTCTGACCTTCCAGAGGGTGGGGGAGTGGTCGTTTACGCCTTCCCCAGGCTTCAGGAAAGCCTCTGGAGCCTGTGGGTGACAAAAAATGGACTCAATGGCCCAACTGGAAGTTCAATGAACTTCCGAATGAGCCATTGGGCCATTTTTCACCCTCCCATGTGCACTAGAGTTGACATGGGACAACACCTCATGTACACTCAGATATGGCTCCGTGTGCCACCTGTAGGGACTCCTGCGTGAGCAGAGATTTGGACTACAAGACCTTCAAGGTCCCTTCCAACTCTGTTATTTTGTTAGACTTGGAAGGGATCTTGGAGATCTTCTTATCCAACCCTCTGCTTGAGCAAGACATTTTCCAGACAAATGAACATCTAATCTCTCTTTAAAAACCTGCAGTGATGGAGCGTCCACAACTTCTGGGTACATGCCATTCCATCTAAGTAAAACTAGAGTACTAGAATCATTGACTTCTTTCAAAATTTCACAGTGGTACAATGGCATTGATTGGCTGTTGGCATCCTAATATAATTTCATTCTCTATCCATACCCTAATTGACTAGGATTATTGGGAGGCAGGAGAAGGAAAGGAACACAAGCCAAGCTTGAAACCATGATAACAAGCAAAGAAGAAATGTTATTTGAGAGAAGTTTTTTTTAACTACTTCCCATAGCAAAATCCCTCTTTGAGCCAAAGATGTCCATACAAATGTGGTTTTCTAATTGGTGTTCATTGTAACATTTCTTCTACTTATAGGAAAATGAATATCATCAGATTGGGGTACCATTGATAAATTGCATTCCCCTAAGGCAGGGCTTCCCAATCTTGGCAACCTTAACACATATAAACTTCAGCTCCAACAATTCTGGCAGGCTGGGGAATTCTGGGAATTAAAGTCCATATATATTAAAGTTCCCAAGATTTGGGATTCCCTTCTCTTAAATTGTGTCACTGGAATAAAATGGAATGGGATGGGATGGAAGGGAAGAGAAGAGCCTCGGTGGTGCAGTGGTTAGAGTCCAGTACTGCAAGCTACTTCTGCTGATCACTGGCTGCTAGAAGTTTGGCAGATTGAATCTCAGTAGGCTCAAGGTTGACCTTGATCCTTCCAAGGTCAGTAAAATGGGGACCCAGATTGTTGGAGTCAATAATGCTATTGCTATTGTGAAGGGAAGGGAAGGGAAGGGAAGAGAAGAGATGTTTCATATGCAAAAGCATGCATCCCCTCATGCAATTTCACATCCATGCATGCTCCATAACTATAATCAGCCTTAGACACAGCTGAGAAGCTGATCAGCTATGCTTTGGGTGATGGAATAAAGGTCAGTATAGACCTAGAGACAGGTGGGAGGGCCCTTTTACAAGCAGCAGAATATGAAAATACATCAAAACAATAAAACCATCATCAGTATGCTGATGATACCCACAGGGCCGCCGATAGACCAGTATTACTGGGAGTGGCGTCACAGGCCCGGCCAAATTGAAAAATGGGGGGGGGCGGCGCCCACCAAAAACTCCCCTACCCAGATTGTGACAAACTCTGCCTCTGTGGAGCTTCTCCTCCGACAGCAGCCTGCACCTTCTTCCCACCCCCGCGAGGAAAGAAGGCAGGGAGGCCGGCAGACAGGCAGGGAGCCCTGATGCCAGCCGCGGAAGGAGGAGTCACCGCGGGGGTGTCTCGGCCCTCCGGAAGCCAAGCTGCGCTGCTAGGGAAGCGGAATTGAGGAAGACGGGAGAGGGCTGAGCCCGGCCGTCTTCTCTGCCGGTCTTGTGTCCCCCCCAAGGATTGAGAGGGCAAGAGAACCGTGCCTTTCGGCCTCCGGAGGTGCTGGGCCGTGGGTTCGGGGGGGGGGCGTGAACACCGCCCGCCGCCCAGAGCCAATAGCTTTTTTTGGGTGGGCGCCGGCTTACTCGCTTGCATTCCTGCTGCTGGCGCTGGGAGCCGGTAAGCGCGAGGGGGAGGCAAGTGGAGATCCAGGTCCCTCTTTTCATGCATCCGCTCAGTGAGCCTTTCTTTGGAGTTGCCTTTTTCTTTCTTTCTTTCTTTCTTTCTTTCTTTCTTTCTTTCTTTCGTTCTTTCTTTTGTTCTTTCTCTCTTTCTCTCTTGCTCTTTCATTCTTTTTTCTTTCTCTTGCTTTCTTTCTTTCTCTTGCTTTCTCTCCTTCCATTTCTTTCATTCCCCCTCTCTATTTTTATTTCTCTTTCATTCTCTTTCTTTCCTTCTTTCCTTCTTTCTTTCTTTCATTTCTTTTTCTTTCTTTCTCTCTTTCTCTCTTTCTCTCTTGCTCTTTCATTCTTTTTCTTTCTCTTGCTTTATTTCTTTCTCTTTCTTTCTCTCCTTCTTTCCCTCCTTTCATTTCTTTCATTCCCCCTCTCTCTTTTTATTTCTCTTTCATTCTCTTTCTTTCTTTCTCTTTCTTGCTTTCTTTCTTGCTCTTTTTCTTTCTCTGTTTTACCTTCCCTTCCTCTATTTCTTCTTTTCTTTCTCCTTCCTACCTTCTTCCCTCCCTTCCTTCAGTCCTTCCTCTCTTACTCTCCCCTTTCATAAGTTTCCTTGCTTCCTTCCTCTGTTCCTGTCCCTTCCCCCTTTCTTTCTTTCTTTCTTTCTTTCTTTCTTTCTTTCTTTCTCTCTTTCTTTCCTTCCTTCCCTCCATTTCTTGCTTTCCTTCTCCTTCCTCCCTTCTTTCCTCCCTCACTCTCTTCTTTCACTCCTTCCTCTCTTACTCTCCCCTTTCATAAGTTTCCTTGCTTCCTTCCTCTGTTCCTGTCCCTTCCCCCTTTCTTTCTTTCTTTCTTTCTCTCTTTCTTTCCTTCCTTCCTTCCTTCCCTCCCTTCGTTTCTTGCTTTCCTTCTCCTTCCTCCCTTCTTTCCTCCCTCACTCCCTTCTTTCACTCCTTCCTCTCTTACTCTCCCCTTTCACACCTTTCCTTGCTTCCTTTGCACCCTTCCTCTGTTCCTGTCCCTTCCCTCTTTCCTTCCTTCCCACCCTCCGTCCATTCATTCACCCATTCCTCTCTTGATCACCCTTTTTATCATTCCTTCCTTCCTTCCTTCCTTCCTTCCTTCCTTCCTTCCTTCCTCCTTCCTTCCTAGCTCGCCCTCGCCTTTCTTCCCTTCCTTCCAGATGGGAGTGCCCCCTCAAGACACCTGCCCGACTACTGGTACCCTGCTTTTTCTCTCCCCTCGTCCTTTCCAGCTCCTCGCCAGTGGCTGCCAGGTGTGGGATCCCCCTCCCCTCGCTAGAAAGCACATGGTTTGGTCAACAAGGCCTCTTCCAAGAAGGGAGAAGTGCCAAGGAGCTGTAAATAAGCCATGCTCCGCCTGACCAATGCCAGGAGGCTCTTTCTTTCCCTCGCTGCTCCCGCTTCTTTCTTTCTCCTGGATGAGTCCACACAATTGGCTTAACCCAGTTCCTGAAATAGCCTATGGCAGTGTTTCCCAACCTTGACAACTTGAAGATATCTGGACTTCAACTCCCAGAATTCCCCAGCCAGCGTTTGCTGTCTGGGGAATTCTGGGAGTTGAAGTCCAGATATCTTCAAGTTGCCAAGGTTGGGAAACACTGGCCTATGGGACCGCCTCGCTTGGCGTGAAACGGGAAATGATCCCCGGGGGATGGAGTGGCTCGGCGACTTAAAATAGTTTTAAAATGGCGGGGGACCCAGACACTTAGGCTGTATGGGGCCCCAAAATTCCTGATGGTGGCCCTGGATACCCAGTTCTACATCTCCACCCCATGTCCAGTCAGTGAAGTGGTGGAAGTGATGTGTCGGGTCTAGTTGTTCTGAAAAGTTTGGAAAAAGAACATTTGTGGCAATTCAGTTATGACTATTGAAAATTATTTTTGCTTTTAATTTGGGACTACAGTTTCCAAATTTCTTCGCCATTGTGGAGACAAGTAGTGATGGGCGAACCAAATGGTGTTTGGGTTGAGCAAGTTCGGATGAACTTCACGCAAAATTTGGCCGAACCCGAACCCAAACGGTTCATGGCGCCAAAGCTCCGCCCCCAGAATCCCATCATTTTTTATTTTTACGGATTTTTAATTTTTATTTATTTTTATTTTTACAAAAAAGGACGCCACAGCAGCACTGCAAGCAAAGGGAGGTCCTTTCTCGTGAAAATAAAAACTTTTATTTTTACATGAAAAGACCTCCCTTTGATGGAGCTGGGGAATCCCTCCCATGAAGAGATTCTGGGGCCGGAGCTTTGACATCATGTATACTGGCAGGTTGCTACATGGAATCCAGGAAGTGATCACCTTGGCGTCCTTAGCAACCTGCTGGTGTAGGTGATGTCAAAGCTCCGGCCCTGGAATCTCTTCATGGGATTCTCCAGCTCCTTTTGTGCCTCCCTCCCAGGCTCCCGACTGCCTGACAGCTCCCCGGAGTTTACCTTCCTCCGCTGCCACCGGCGCTCGGCTCCTCCTCCTCTTCTCAGCAGATGACAGCTGGGCAATGGCTTCCACAGTGTTCGGCACGAATGACGAACTAAAGCACAATTTTTTTAAAAAATTCAGGTTCGAGTCCGGCATGTACGGATCCGAATTGTGCGGGTTCGGTTCACCCAACACTAGAGACAAGTATTCTGAACAGGGGACAGAACATTAAAAAAAACATATTGAAACTCTAGAAAGAGTGCAGAGAAGAGCAGCAAAGATGATATATGGTGAACTTGCAGGAAATGGTTTTGTCTAGTCTAGTGAAAAGAAGGACTAAGGGTGACCTGATAGCAATGTTTCAATATTTGATGGGCTGTCACAAAGATGAGGGAGTCAATCTATTTTCCAAAACATCAAAAGGCAAGATAAGAGATAATGGTTGGAAACTAACCAAAGAAAGAACAACCTGGAATTAAGGAGAAATTTCCTTACAGTAAGGACAATTAATCTGTGGAACAGCTTGCCTTCAGAACAGAGGTGGTTTCCTCCCAATTTGGACAGGTTCGGCTGAACTGGTAGCGACCCACTGGTGACATCAGGATGACATCATGGAAATGGTTCAGTTAGTGCTAGTCCATGGGTGCCACCATCTCTCTCTCTCTCTCTCTCTCTCTTTTTCTTTTTCTTTTTTTGCAATTTTTGCATTTATTTTTTTGTATTTTTTCCAGGTTTTTTCTTTTTTAAATAAAAAAATTATTTATTTACAAACACATATGACAAACAAAAACATTTTAAAACAGTGGACATTACATGACTCCGTGTTACATTTCTCATGATACTTATTTATAGTTATTCATTATTATGTGGCTGTTATTATTATTATTATTATTATTATTATTATTATTATTATTATTAATTAGATTTGTATGCTGCCCCTCTATACATTGTTCTTTCAAATAGATATTTCCTTACTTCCCTTCCCCCCCCATATTTAACTCTTATTTCTTTCTCATTAATCATTTATTCTTTTTTTTTGAACTGTATATCTTAAGCTTTTTCTTTTTTTCATCCAACAATAAAACTTATCCCAGCATTTATAGTAATCTGAGTCATCTTTATTTTTTAGTTTGTATGTTAATTTATCCATTTTGGCACACAACGTTGTTTTTTTCAATTACCTCTTTTTCTCTAGGTACGTTATCATTTTTCCATGTTTGCACTAAAATTATTCTCTCAGCTGTAGTTATATGTAAGGTCAAATATAATTGGCTTTTCTCAATTTCTCCCAGGGTATTCCCAGTAAAAAAAGTTCTGGTTTTTTTCTATTTTCTAATCTAGTATCTCTTCTAGCCATACCTTAATTCTTTCCCAATAAATGTTAACTTTTTCACAACAGCACCATATATGATAATAAGAAGCCAACTTTCCTGCACTGTCCATATACGGTGATCCCTCGCCACTTCGCGGTTCACCTTCCGTGGTTTCAGTACATCGCGGGTTGCTGCGGGTGGCGACTGTCACTGCTGCTGGTCTGGCTGTCCTATGACACTGAGGTGAGGAAGGGGCAGTGAGCCAATGGGGAAATCTTCCTCCCCCCACCACCCGCAGGCTTTTCACCTGAGCGCCCACAGTGGTCACCTCCTGCACCCAGAATACCTGCAGCCGCTCTCCTCCACGCCTGTCAGCCCCATCGAGGTCAAGTCCTACATGGCATTGGGCCAGAATACATCCAGAACCGCTTTCTACCGCACGAATCCCAGCCGCCGATAAGGTCCCACAGAGTTGGCCTTCTCCGGGTCCCGTCGACCAAACAATGTCGTTTGGCGGGCCCCAAGGGAAGAGCCTTCTCTGTGGCGGCCGCGGCCCTCTGGAATCAACTCCCCCCAGAGATTAGAATGGCCCCCACCCTCCTTGTCTTTCGCAAATTACTCAAGACCCACCTTTATCACCAGGCATGGGGGAGTTAAGATATTCCTTCCCCCTAGGCCATTACAAGTTATGCATGGTATGTTTGTGTGTATGTTTGGTTTTATAATAAGGGTTTTTAGTTGTTTTATTAATTGGATTGTTACATGCTGTTTTTTATCATTGTTGTTAGCCGCCCCGAGTCTGCGGAGAGGGGCGGTATACAAATCCAATAAATAATAATAATAATAATAATAATAATAATAATAATAATAATAAAGTCCGAGCCTCCTTTTGCCTCCCTAGCTGGGCCTTTTTTTTTTTTGCCTCTTGGCCGTGCACGCTTCCGACTCCTTGCCCGGCTGCTTCCCTGGGCTGCGGCATTTCCGGAGCCTCATCTG
The DNA here is from genome assembly GCF_031021105.1 of Erythrolamprus reginae. Lineage (NCBI taxonomy): Eukaryota > Metazoa > Chordata > Lepidosauria > Squamata > Dipsadidae > Erythrolamprus > Erythrolamprus reginae. The sequence goes on along the minus strand of NC_091959.1, from coordinate 26,697,132 downwards.
TCTCTCCTTCCTCCCCCCCCTTAGTTCGAGGATCTCTGCTCCTTGCTGCCTTCAAGTCAAACTGATTTGTCTGGCTGGCTTGTTGATGGCAGGGACTGGGGGCGGCAGGGGGGCAGACGGGGACGAAAGAAAGACACAGCAGAATTAAACCGCAGCACAAAGTTCAACGTTGGAGAAGAAGGCGCTGAAGAGCTTGATGCGTCTTTCTTCTCCCCCCATCTCTCTTAGATATCTTTAGGTATCTCATCTAAATCTACTCCCTTGCACTTTCATTCCATTGTTTCCAGTCCTTCCATGTGCTAATGAGAACAATGCTGATCCCTCTGCTCTATGACAGCCCTTCAGATATTTGTAGACAGCTATTAAGTCCCCTCTCAGTCTTCTGCTTCGGAGACTAAATATCCCTAGATCCTTTAACTGTTCCTCATAGGATATGGTTTCCAGACCACTCCCCGTCCTTGTAACTCTCCTTTGAACTTGCTCTAGTTTATCAATGTCCTTTTTAAATTGGGCCCCCCAGAACTGAACACAGTATTCCAAGTGTGGTCGTACCAAAGCACTGAAGAGAGGAATAATTACTTCATGTGAACGAGATTCTATGCTTCTCTTGATGCATCCCAGGATTGTGTTTGCCTTTTTTGCAGCTGCTTCACATTGTTTAATCTGTGATCTACCAATACACCCAGGTCCTTCTCACCTGTGCTGCTGCTCAGACATATTCCTCCCATTCTATAGGTGCTGCTTTCATTATTTTTGCCCGGATGTAGCAAAGGAAATTGAGCAAGGGATTAGACTTGATGACCTCCAAGCTCCCTTCCAAATCTGTTATTTTATGTTCTATGAATAGGAATATAGTCTCAAGAACTACTCTCTAGTTAGGTTACTTCCAAAGTAAACCGGAGAATTGTGCAATCTGGTCAACATAGTATAGCATTTTTTAAAAAAAGGAAAGAGCAAGAAAATATGGTGGGTTGTTTTTAAAAAAACTTTTTCATTTGAGGTAATGCACCAAATTGTGTCTTCCTCTGTCCATGTTTTACTCTGTTAGATCTATAAAAACACAATTAGGTTTGGCTAGAAAGCCCGAATTACATTATAGGCCAGAAAACTGGAAATATTGACAAAACAGACATTTCATAATTAAATCTTAATGGCTGGCGAAAGGGAGCCAACTTCCCTGTGTACTAAAGCATGGAGTTCTCATTCTCACATGGCTGTAGCTTGAGTAATAAAGAGACAAATGAGTTGACTCCTGTTTTGATGGGGCAATCTTCAGTTCTTTATTGACCTGACCTACATGGGTAATAGAATGGGGTGAAAGAGTCTTGCAATTTCAGAATGGATTGTACCACTTCAGGTTTTGATGGGGCTTGATCATTGCTAGAAGGGCTTGGACACGTATAAGATCTTATCCAGGGGTGAAATGCTCTGAGGTCTGCTACTGGCTTGCTTTGTGCATGTATGTGCACCGCAGATACTACTGTGCAGTGCTGAAAATGGAGCCATTAGAGTCTGAAAAAATAAGTAGACCAGTGAGGGAGAGAATCAGCTGGGCTGCGTGATTTAGATTAGCTAGAATTTAGATCACATGGCACCGCTGATTGTCACCCGGCTGATTGTTGGATATACTGGTTTTCCCAAACTGGTAGCATTTTACCTCTGATCTTATCTTGAAAGTGCAGGAGCCAGTGGAACCTTTCTGCTTGCAAGAAATATTTGACACAAAAGATTGCCATAAATGAATTGGATATACAGTGATCCCTCGATTTTCGCGATCTCGATCTTCGCAAAACGCTATATCGCGATTTTTCAAAAAATAATAAATTAAAAATACGTGCACAGTTTTTTTTCTACACCACGGTTTTTCCCGCCCGATGACGTCACACGTCATCACCAAACTGACGTCTGCCATTGCTGGTTGTCCGAAATCTCAGCCAATCAGTGTTGTTTGCTCAGCGTGCTTTGAAACTTTTGGAACTGTTGGAACTTGTTAAGACTTGTTGGAAGATGGCTCCTAAACGTTGCACGCGGAGTGGAGGCGGCGACGCTAAAAAGAGCAGGAAGATGCTGACAGTTAAGGAGAAAATTGAACTTTTGGACATGCTGAAAGCGGGACGTTCTAATGTAGATGTTGGTCGGCATTATGGGATCAACGAATCGACTATGCGATACATTCGGAAAGACGAAAAGAAGATAAGGCAAACTTCTCAGATAATGTTCAACAAGGCTGCAAAAAGAATGGTGACGCCAGAAAAAAACGCCTTATGAAGATGGAAGCTGCTTTGTCCGTGTGGGTACAAGACTGCCGCAAAAAGAGCATTGCTTTGGATACGAACACTATATGAACCAAGGCGCAGCAACTGTACAACCGTCTTGCAGACACAGAAGGAGGCGATGCAGATGAGGGAAACCCAGATGAGGGCTGGGGTTTTTTTAAAAGCACTTATTTAAGTGCTTTTTAAGGAAGGAGGGAAGGAAGGAGGGAGGGAAGGAAGGAGGGAAGGAAGGAGGGAAGGAGGGAAGGAAGGAAGGAGGGAGGGAAGGAAGGAGGGAGGGAGGGAAGGAAGGAGGGAAGGAAGGAGGGAAGGAAGGAGGGAGGGAAGGAGGGAGGGAAGGAAGGAAGGAGGGAAGGAAGGAGGGAAGGAAGGAGGGAAGGAGAGAAGGGAAGGAAGTAGGGAAGGAGGGAAGGAAGGAGGGAGGGAGGGAAGGAGGGAAGGAGGGAAGGAAGGAAGGACTGTATGCTTTCATTCAAGTCACTTCTCTCTCCCTTTCCTGTCATTCTCTGTAGATGAAGGTGCTGGTGACTCTGAAGACCCCCAGCAACATCTTCTGCTTCTTCAGCCCCAGCCACATTCACAGCAAGCAAAGGGTGGTTTGAGAAATTTCAACGGCGCTATGGCCTGAAGAGTGTGTCATTGCATGGAGAAGCTGCCTCAGCAGATACAGGTGCAGCCGAAAACTTCATCCAGCGCACGTTTAAAGACCTAATTGCAGAAGGGGGCTACCTTCCAGAACAGGTGTTCAACATGGACGAAACAGGCCTGTTCTGGAAGAGGATGCCTTCACGGACTTTCTTGATGCAAGATGAAGCCAAAGCCCCTGGCTTTAAGGCCATGAAAGATAGAGTGACTTTGATCATGTGTGGGAATGCAGCAGGCTTTTTGATGAAGCCAGGGCTAATTTATAAGTCACAAAATCCAAGAGCCCTCAAGAACAGAAATAAGAATGCATTGCCAGTGTACTGGATGCATAATCCTAAAGCATGGATTACAAAACCCCTCACGCGGGACTGGTTTCATCAGTGCTTCATCCCACAGGTGCAGGTTTATTTGGCTGCCAAAGGACTCAATTTCAAAGTGCTTCTCCTAATGGACAATGCTGGAGGCCATGATGACCTGGCACATGAACATGATGGGGTGCAAGTCGAATTCTTGCCACCAAACACCACATCACTTATCCAGCCGATGGATCAAGGTGTTATCCGCGCATTTCAGGCACTGTACACGCGCAATTCTCTTGGAAGCATCGTGGAAGCAATGGATGCTGATGAAAACTTCACATTGAAGGCCTACTGGCATCAGTACACAATTGCATCTTGTCTGAAGAACATTCAGAATGCCTTAATGGATATGAAGTCACAGACAATGAATGCCTGCTGGAGGAAATTGTGGCCAGAAGTGGTGCATGATTACAAGGGATTTGCTCCCGAAGAAATTCAAGATGCTGCAGTCCAGAACTCTGTGAAGCTGGCACAGGCACTGGGTGGAGAAGGCTTCATTGACATGACACCAGAGGAAGTCAATGGTTTGCTTGATGAGCATGGCCTACCACTGACAGACAAAGATCTGGAGGAGCTGACCCGGTCAGCGAGTGAAGAAGAGGAGGAAGCGGAAGCTGAACAAGCTGAGGAAGAAGAAGATGTTGGCCTAACGCTTGAGCGGCTTGCAGAACTGAACAGAGCTGCTGCAAATGTACAACGCATGGTGGAACTTTGGGATCCCAACATGACTCGCTCTATACAATTTAAGGCCTCCCTTGACAACACCTTTGCACCATACAGAGCCATGTTAGCCCAGAAAAAGAAAATGCGCCAACAACTGCCCATAACTATGTTTGTCACAAAAACCAAGAGGTCTGTCACACCATCACCTGCAGCGTCCATTGTAGACATGGTGATAGAAGAAGATCCCGATTTATCCTAGTTATGCTAACCCCCCCCAAAAAATGTAAAAATGTAAATAAATATTGTTATTATTTTTATCAGGATGACTAAGTGTGTTATTCAATGTGTACAGTACAGGTACAGGTAGAGGTACAGTACAGTAATTAAGGGGATGGGAAATGGTAATTTGTGGGTTGAAAGTGTTGGGCCTGAGTGGCATACAGAAGAATGAATGAATGACTGAGTGAATGAAATTCAAACATAGGTGAGGGCTGGGGGGGTTTATTCTGTCATTGTTTAAGTGCTTTTTACGAAAGGAAGGAAGGAGGGAAGGAGAGAAGGGAAGGAGGGAGGGAAGGAGAGAAGGGAAGGAAGGAGGGAAGGAGAGAAGGGAAGGAAGGAGGGAGGGAAGGAGGGAGGGAAGGAGGGAGGGAAGGAGGGAGGGAGGGAAGGAGAGAAGGGAAGGAAGGAGGGAAGGAGAGAAGGGAAGGATGGAGGGAAGGAGGGAAGGAGGGAGGGAGGGAAGGAGGGAGGGAGGGAAGGAGAGAAGGGAAGGAAGGAGGGAGGGAAGGAGAGAAGGGAAGGAAGGAGGGAAGGAGGGAGGGAGGGAAGGAGGGAGGGAGGGAAGGAGAGAAGGGAAGGAAGGAGGGAAGGAGGGAGGGAAGGAGACAAGGGAAGGAAGGAAGGAGGGAAGGAGGGAGGGAAGGAAGGAGGGAAGGAGGGAGGGAAGGAGGGAGGGAAGGAAGGAGGGAAGGAGGGAGGGAAGGAAGGAGGGAAGGAAGGAGGGAAGGAAGGAGGGAGGGATGGAAGGAAGGAGGCGGGCATTCTAAAAGCCGAGAAGCTGTTGCCACAAGCGCTGCTGAAGGAGGACTCGTGCCCCAAGAAAGCCGGTGAGAGGGGCGAATCGGGCGGGCAGGGGGTAGCGGCGAGGAGCCCGGAGGCGCTGGGGGGGGTGGCCGGCATGAAAAACAACCATTGCCAGCCTCCAAACTTTCGTCGCTCCACCATCTGCGCATGCGCGGCCATGGAAAAAGGGTGCACATGCGCAGATGGTGTTTTTACTTCCGCACCGCTATATCGCGAAAAATCGATTATCGCGAGGGGTCTTGGAATGGAACCCTTGCGATAATTGAGGGATCACTAAGGATGACATGATAGTAGTGGTACAATGTTTAAGAGGCTGCCACAAAGAAGAGGGTGGGTGGGTGTCAACTGATTTTCCAAAGCCCCTGAAAACAGGGCAAGAAACAATGGATGGAAACTAAAATTGATTGTGATTCCGCTGTATAGAGAGCTGGTGAGACCCTGTTTGGAATGCTGTGTTCAGTTCTGGAGACCTCACCTACAAAAAGATATTCATAAAATTGAATGGGTCCAAAGACAGGCTACAAAAATGGTGGAAGGTCTTAAGCATAAAACCTATCAGGAAAGACTTCATGAACTCAATCTGTATAGTCTGGAGGACAGAAGGAAAAGGGGGGACATGATCAAAACATTTAAATATGTTAAAGGGTTAAATAAGGTTCAGGGGGGAAGTGTTTTTAATAGGAAAGTGACCACAAGAACAAGGGGGCACAATCTGAGGTGAGTTGGGGGAAAGATCAGAAGCAACATGAGAAAATATTATTTGACTGAAAGAGTAGTAGATGCTTGGAACAAACTTCCAGCAGACATGGTTGGTAAATCCACAGGAACTGAATTTAAACATGCCTGGGATAAACATAGATCCATCCTAACATAAAATACAGGAAATAGTATAAGGGCAGACTAGATGAACCGTTAGGTCTTTTTCTGCTGTCAATCTTCTAGGTTTCTATGTTGCTTAGAAACTAATCAAGCAGAGAAGTAAGGAGAAATTTCCTAACAATGAGAACAATTAACAGTGGAATGGCTTGCCTCCAGAAGTTGTGGGTGCTCCATCAATGGTGCCTTTAAGAAGAGACTGGGCAGCCACTTGTCTGAAATGGTGTAAGGTCTCCTGCTTGTGCAGGGGGTTGGACTAGAAGACCCCCAATGGTCTCTTCCACCTCTGTTATTCTTTTAAATGAGAGCCAGTTTGGTCTAGTGCAGAGGTCTTCAAACTTGTCAACTTTAAGAGTTGTGGACTTGAAGTGCTGGCTGGAGAATTCTGGGACTTCAAGTCCACAACTCTTAAAGTTGACAAGTTTGGGGACCCCAGGTCTAGCGGCTAGAAAACAGGAGAGTTCCAGTCTTAATTTTAGCCATGAAAGCCTGCTCAGCCTAACCTACCTCACAGGGTTGTTGTTGGTGTGGGGAAGTTAGGAGGAAGTTGTGGTGGATGAGTTGGCCACCTTGAGTTATTTATAAAAATAATAAAAGTGAGATATAAATGAATGAGTGAGTGAACGAACAAACAAACAAACAAATGGTATATTTGACATGGAGGTAATCTTTACAGGTGAAAGAATAGAGGAGGAAAAACTATTAGCAAGTTAAAATTCTCTGGTGGGAAACTGAATTGAATTGAATTGAATTTATTAGATTTGTATTCTGCCCCTCTCTGAAGACTCACAACTATGCAACTATGATAGAATCATAGAGTTGGAAGGGACCTCCAGGGTCGTCGGGTCCAACCCCCTTCTCAATGCAGGATTCACTAAACCATCCCAGGAAGATGACTGTCTGTCTCTGTTTGAAGACCTCCAGTGAAGGCGAGCCCACCACCTCTTGTGGCAAACTGTTCCACCGGTTTATCATCCTTACCCAGCAGCGGACTACAAGTTGGAATGCTAAATTGTGCTCGCTGCTGTGGCTTGTAATTTCTTGTGGGACCAGCGTGATTTTGCTGCTGCACCTGTGGAGGAAGCAAAATCGTGCACAGAACCGCAGGTGCACCCGTGTTTCGGTGAGGTTTTTATGCTTCCGCACATGCTGAAACATGGGCGTGCCTGCGGTTGTATGCGCAATTTTGTTTCCTTCACAGGTGCAACAGCAAAATTGTGCTGGTCCCGCAAGAGCTTATGAGCTGCGGCGGTGAGCGCAATTTAGCGTTCCGACTCGTGGCCCACCACTGCCCTTATTTTAGAAAAGTTTTTTTCTGATATTTAATCTAAATCTACTCCCTTGCAGTTTCATTCCATTGTTACTTTTTCTCTGGATGTCTTTTTCCTTCCAAGTTCCATTTTCCTGCTAAACAACATCTCACCTGACTTTCGCCTTGCTGCCATTTTGTATTCTCCACAGTGTGATATTGTCAACCTGGATTCAGGGTAATTTGAGGGGGGGGGGAATGGCCGACAATCTTAATCATATGAAAGAGTCCTTGACTTGAAAGCTGTTGCTTAATGACCCTTCAGAATTACATCAGCTCCAGAATGGAATGCCTTATGGCCTGTAAAGCACTTCTGGCCATTGTAAAATATGACACACAAACACACACATCACACACCTCAACACACTGCAGCCATGTCATGTGATTATACTTCAGATGTTTGACAACTTGTTTGCCTGACAACCAGTTGCCTCAACCTGTTGAAACCAGGGCTAAATCTATTTACCTGTTATGCATTTAAGGATTTTTTTTTCATTTTCTTTGATCATGTCTTCTGGCTGCTTATTAGTCTTTGTGAATTTCCTCTGTGAGTTGCTTGATTTTAGCAGAGGGAAAATAATCAGAGATGTTAATAATTTTTAGAACTGAATTATTAAGTTTCCACCAGTCTTAGTAACTCTGCCTATAAATTAGGCAGAATGTATTCAACCCTCTCTCTCTCTGTCTCCCTCCCTTCCTCCCTTTCTGTCCCTCCCTCTCCCTCCCTCTCTCTCCCTCCCCTCTTCCTCTCTTTCTTCCCCTCCCCCCTCTCCCTCTCCACTCCCCCTCTCTCCCTCCCTCCCTCCCTCTCTTCCTCTTCCTCTTCCTCCCTCTCTCCTTACTCCCCCTCTCTCTCTGATCTTTATCAAACATGCAGAATTGATTATAAACAGAATAGAAATAACATTCATTTTAAGTTTATTATTAAATTAAAAATTGAATAAAATAAATATGTGCATGTGCAGGAAAGCAGCTGTGGCAGTTTTCTCCCCATTCCTATTTTCTATTATGATGCTTTATTCCCATCAGCTGGGTTACCACAATTTTGCTAAAGGTTAAAAGAAAGAAAGCTTCTGAAATACCCGTTGTACATAGGACTTTGCAGCCAGCCTGCTTATTTATTGTAAACTTACCCTCTTATATTCTCCCTTCAAAGACAGCCCCTTACAATGATTACAGCTAATTCACATAAAATTATGGTAGCTCCTCGTGTCTAGCACCCCTTGGTCAGGGCCCTAAGCAGGTGTTTGCTTAATAATTTGGTCAAAGATCAGTGAGTTAAAGGTTAGGCCATGCAGAAGGAGAATGGAAGGGTCACCAACACACAGCACTTTCAGGAGGGGTTTGAGACTTGATCTTTCTGAGGATGGAATGGTCGAACCTCAAGGTCACCCATTAGTGATCCTGCTGTAACAGCCTGAGATATGTTGGTCATAAATTCACCGTGGCAGCACCTTTAACCCTATTAATACTTGGAACATTGGAGTTAAAAGCAGGGACCTAGAAAGATCCCTTTGGCCCAGAGAGAATTACTCACACATTGTTGGCAGTATTAAATGCGTAGCAGAATGCTTGCAGCTGGGTTGCCTATGTTGGCTGTGTAAGGGGGAGGATTGCCCTGAAATGTCTTGCATAGAAGGTCCCTTCCTTCCTCATTTGTTTGTCTTTGGGTAAGATGCTCAAGCTAATGCCAAGACCTGGACCAAGAATGTTTCTGACAATTGTAGACTTTGACTATAAAATGAAGGAGAGACTAGTTGCATAATTCCTAGGGTTCAGGTGTTGTTGTTCATTTATTTACATATTGCTCAATGCAGAATAGCATTTTCTTCAATAAAAACAATAGCTGGAAGATTTTAATTCAAACATTTAACCTTTCAGGTGAAAAATTAGAGCCCTTTCTTTTCTGTTACAGGAGATATAAAGATAATGATCTTTTATTTTATTAATTTATTTCATCAAGCATGTATTAAAGAACAGCTATAAACATAGCTATGAATACATGAAATGGATATGAATAAAAGGGAACATTAGGACAGGGATGGTATTGTACTTATGCACGCCCCTTAAAGACCTCTTTGGAATGGGGCGAGGTCAACAGTAGACAGTCTCTAAGGTTTTGGGGGTTTGGGGAAGAAACCACAGAGTCATGTAGTGCATTGCAAGCAATGCACAATTTATATAATTTATGTAATTCTTCTTTTCCTCCTTCTGGAGTCTGCTGCCCTGGAGGACGTCTTCTGGACAGAACAGGACAATTTGCTGTGGCCAACTTGCTGTGGCCATCTCGCCACAGCCAGCTCACCAATTCACCATGGCCAAGTCACCACAGGGCAACTCACCACATAAAATGTCACGCCTGAAGAACTCAACACAATACCTGGCCCTGACCAGAATGTGTATCATGCATATCATCCCTGAGTATCTTCCTTACTCTGATGAAGCAGCGAGACCTGGCGATGTTAGAGGGAAACCAATTGTTTCAGTAGTGGGTTTCAATTCCTTGCTACCAGTATGCACACAGGGCGCTTCTGCGCATGAGGAGAGCCTCTTGCTATTGCCACTACCAGTTTGCCCCACCCGTGGCGAACTGGTAACAACCCAACACTGAATGGTTTCTTGTGGCAAATTGATCACTCTCTTCCTATCTGCAGCTGTTAAACCAGGATACTTTTATACAGTATGGGAGGACACTTTCTATGGTGGATCAATAGAAAGAGGTCATCATCAGCCATTATTCTACCTGATTTTTTTTTTGCAGGAACCCTGAAATGAAGTCGGCCCTTGCCAATCCACCAGGAATGGGTTGTTTTCTCCAGGTGAGATCTTGACTAATAACCCAATAATCATGGCTTCAAAATCTAAGGGACCGTTTGGACAAAACTCTTTTTTGTGCAGCTGTTGATAAATATAAGATCGCCAACATGATCACCAATGTCCGATGATGGATATGGCACAAGAAGGAGAAGGAGAACCATAAGTCTCCAGTTCTCTATGAGATTGGGAGCAAAAATACCAAGATTCTTCAAGATTTCCCTGGAGACTTCTTTTTTAAAGATCTGAAGTAGAGTTGATCACAAAGGAGACTTTATAATCAAAGTACTGAAATGCGCAGAAATGATTAGACTGTCGTTGGAGCTTCAAGATAAGGATGAATCCAAATTTCATAAAGCCTGGGGTAAATAGTACGATTGGCTTAACCAAAATAAATGCCTAACATTCCTCAACCAAACAAACCTGAACTAACCAAACAAATCAAACATACTTGAAATAACATAAATAAAGGGACCATTTTAGATTCCTATCTTCCCACATGGACTGAAAGAAAACAATTTCAAAAAAATTAACAATAGTAATTAGCTAAAGTGAATATAACAGACCATTACATCGGCTATCAAAAAAATAAAGATCTAAGAAGAAATAAACCACATGCTACAAGTAATTAAATTCTTCCATTTTAATAGACAAAACCACTTAATGTAGAATTATAAATTTGTATAAGATATATAGGAGATGCATATTTTATTGATAGGCCATATAATAATAATAATAATAATAATAATAATAATAATAATAATAATAATTATTATTATTATTATTATTATTATTATTATTATATTTGTTAATTAGATTTAGATTTGTCTAATTAATTAGATTAATTAGATTAGATTTGTCTAGATTTACTAGATTTGTATGCCGCCCCTCTCCGAACTAACATAAGAGTCAACAAGATGGTTGACAATTGGGTTGAATGTTTATTACATAAATATATTTATATAGAAAGATTTATAAGCAATTGAGTGATCATGAATGTAAACATGTATATATGAAAACACTGGTGTGAATGTATGCTTGACAGTTTTCCTGTTTGTTTGTTCCTCCCCCCCCCCCATTTTTTATGTACATATTTAATAAAGTTTTTTTTTTTAAAGACACTTTGATTCCCACAATGGAGGATTGATGGCAAAAGGTTGTGGAAAAAGTGAGGATGGCCAAAAGCAGAGATTAAAGAAAAAAACCAAAATGACCAGTGATGGGCTTCCAAAATTTTTAATGCCACACTGTGGCCACGGTTTAATTTGTGGGTGTGGCTTAATGGTCATGTGACCAGGTAGGAGTGGCTTGCCAGCCATGTGACTGGGCGGGAGTGGCTTACCGATCAAGGTAAGTTTTCAAATAGGTGCTTGGACTCTTTTTCAGTTGATTAAGTCACATTATTTGAATAGCCACAGGAGAACAGGAACATTTGAAGGTTTTGTACTGAACCCACAAGGTTCAGTATGGTAACAGATTAGGCAAGTAGCTCAATTTTCTTTTAATTGATATAAAAGTTTCATTCTAGATAATGATTAAAATGATTGAAGCATGTATGGGTAAAAACATACTATTTAATTATTTCCTATTTTAAAAGTAATTAAGGATCATACTAAGGTACTAGAGAAGAAAGGACAATTAAAAAACTATTAAGTACTGAATAAATAGTTCATAAACTTACTACCCCGCTGTATCCCCCGTGGGGGCAGCAGTCCATTACTGCAAATAACTTTCTGCTTGGAAACCTATTTTAGACTTTGTGCTTGGTATGGGGAAAAAAAGTTTGAAGTGTAGTAGGTATTATTGAGATGGGAAAAATGTTGATTTTGAGTTTTGCAGATTAGATAAATTTATTGTTATCAAAGTGATTATTTTACATTATTATATAAATGTGAAAGGTTGAGGTTTGATCTTATTTTACTGTCAGAAACCAATGCTTTTTCTTTGAGTCTATTTTTACCCTTTTGCCCTACACTTTTCTCTTCCCCTTTTCCTCCTTCATTTTCCTATTATTTTCTTTTGTATTTTGATACTTTGTATTGCATTCAGATAAATTAATTTTTTTAAAAATTGAATTGAAGGATAGTGACTTGCCACCTGTAGCCCCCAGACTGCAAACTGGAAAAGGATGCTCTAATAATTTTGGCTTAAGCAAGACAATAAAAAGCTGATTATTTTAAGCAGAAATCCCTTTTTTTTCATTCCTGTGCAGCATTATAAGTGTCTTTAACCCTGCTGTTCTGTTCGGGTCTGTGAGACCCGAAATCAAGGTTTGAGACCCTGTAAAAAATTTTCCCTGCATATCTGAAACTTGAAATTTCATGACTTTTCATCATTTCAGGGGTTCTCTCTATGAGAATTTTTTTGGGGGGGTGGGAGGTTTCTTTCTTGCTGAAAAAAAAAAACTCCCTAATGTTATGTTCCCGGGTCACCCTGACCCGGACCGAAAACTCTTCATTTGCAGTGCTTATGTTTGGTCTTTTTGAAAGCTTTTTTCACTTGGAAAGTAGTCTGAACATTTCTTCACACAATGGAATGAAAATTGAACTGAAAAAATTAATCCTTATTGGTTTATTTTGCCCATAAATGTGCCTCCCCCCCCGTTTTTGTGAAAGTTTTTTCAATTTATGGATAGTTTTGCTTGCAAAATGCAGTCTATTTTACTGGAGTTGGTGTGGGAATGGTACCTTGAACATTTCTGAATATAAGAAAAATATAAAGGAACTGAAAAAAATGATTCTTACTGTTTTTTTAACATCAGAAATAAGGCCTCCCCCCCCCTGGCTGCTTGCAACAATTTTCACTTTTTATTTTTTTATGCTCCAAATCCGACATATTCTTTAAAATCTTACGCATTCATTTACTCAATTTAACAATGCTGATCATCAAAAAAATATTTGTGGGGGTGGGGGGAAAATTTTTTTCTTGGCAAAAAAAAAGTCACATTTACTCTGTTCAGGTCATATAGACCCGGATCAAAATGATTTTTTTTAGGTACTTGAATTTGGTCTTTTTGAAAACTTTTTCCACTGGAAAACTAGTTTGAACATTTATGAACATAATGATATGAAAATTGAACTGGAAAAATTGAGACTTATATTTTTATTTTGATCAAAAAGCCCCTCCCCCCATCCTTTTTGAATTTCGTGTCAATTTATATTTTTTAAGGCTACAAATCCCTAAGGAATTTTCCCCCAAAAGGTTTGATATACTAAATTGAACAATCCTGAACATAAGAAAAATATAAATGAACTGAAAAAAATGACTCTTATTGGTTTATTGTTTTATACTCGAGTATAAGCCTACTCGAGTATAAGCCTATTTGAGTATAAGCATGGGGGCCCATTTATGAGCAAAATAAACCAATAAGGATCATTTTTTCAGTTTAATTTTCATATCATTATGTTCAGAAAGGTTCAAGCTACCAATCCCACACCAAAATAGAATAGTAAAATAGAATGCATTTTGCAGGCAAAATTATCAATAAACTCAAAAGTTTTGATATACTAAATTGAACAATCCTAAACATAAGAAAAATAGAAATGAACTGAAAAAAAATGATTCTTATTGGTTTATTTTTGAATATAAGACCATATCATTTTATACTCGAGTATAAGCCTACTCGAGTATAAGCCTATTTGAGTATAAGCATGGGGGCCCATTTATGAGCAAAATAAACCAATAAGGATTAATTTTCTCAGTTCAATTTTCATATCATTGTGTGCAGAAATGTTCAAGCTACCAATCCCACACCAACTTTAGTAAAATAGAATGGATTTTGCAAGCAAAACTATCCATAAATTGAAAAAACTTTCACAAAAACGGGGGGGGAGGCACATTTATGTGCAAAATAAACCAATAAGGATTAATTTTTTCAGTTCAATTTTCATTCCATTGTGTGCAGAAATGTTCAAACATGTTTCCAGGTGAAAAAAGCTTTCAAAAAGACCAAACATAAGCACTGCAAATGAAGAGTTTTCGGTCCGGGTCAGGGTGACCCGGGAACAGCAATAGATTAATCAACTAATGCTTTGGTTGATTTATCTACAGCTTAGACTCTTAACTGAACTGATCAACTGTGATTGCAAAAAGCAGGCACTTACCCCCCTCTACACACACACACACAAATACATCCTCCCCTGCTCCCCGCTGCAACAATGAGAGGCACTGTGTCAAAGGAATTAAGATGAAAAGATGCTGACAGGTGCAAGATTACTCTACTTTGCACGCCTGTAGACAACAGAAGTGACATCGCATCTCTTTGAATTGACACATTAATGAATTTAGCAACACCTGAACTTTTCTGGAGGAGGAAACCTTTGACACCGGCAAGTTAGTTGGTGTCAGTAATAATAGGATTATGTATCAGGCTCCTTTACTCCATATTGGATGATAGAATTACCTTTGAGGGTGGGGGAGGGAGGGGGGCAGCCTTAACAAGTTGACAGGGGTTCATTTAGCTTCCTCTTTTAATGACATCTCTGAAGGTGAACTGTGGATGGAATAATTGCTTTCTTTTTTTCCTTTTTTCCTTTCTTTCTTTCTTTCTTTCTTTCTATCTTTCTTTCTTAATTTCCTTCTTTCCTTCCCTCCATCCCTCTTTCTTTCTTTCTTTCTCCCCCCTTTACCTTTCTTTTTCCCTTTCCTTCCCTCTTTCTCCTTTCCCTTTTTTTCCCCTTTCCCTTCCTTTTCTATTCCCTTCTCTTCTCTCTCATCTCCTAAAATCCTCCTGAAATGTCATTGCAGCCCTCAGATGTCTCAATTGAGCTTCCTGCCTAGGAGAAGCATGGAGGGGAGGGGAGGGGAAGGAAGACAGTTTAAAGGTGAAACAGATCTTGATAATGAAGAAATAGTCCTTTTTTTGTCTGGACAAGTCTTGTTTGGTTGAGACAGGTGAATGTCAGAGGGGAGGGATCAAGCATAACACAGCAATGTGACAAAAGGTTCTCTTTCCTTAATTGCTTATTGATATAAATATTCCAGTCAAAACAAAGGAATGTTGAGTCTTCCAAATGGGTGGCTTTTAGAAAAACCCAAGTGTAAAAATATGGTTTTGAAGGTTCAAACAATAAGGGCTGCTTTAAAATCATTCATTAAAATGAAAACCAAATCATTCTGAAACGCACACACACTACCTGTCTAATAACAATGAATCTTACTATGCCATGCAAATTTCAGATAGTAGTAAACACTAATGTACTACTCAAGAGCAAAAAAATCATCTCTAGCAGCCTATTATTCTGTTTACTTTTTCTTTGATCAACTTTAATAAGTTTCAAACAGAGAGAATACAAAAATAACAGAAAAGGAAAAAAATTGGGGCTGGGGGGAGATCAAAAAGGGAGAAAGTGAAAAAGTGGCAAGAAAAAAAATAGAACTAAAGAAAAGACAGATTCCATATGTTCTTCACTGGAGATTCAAATATATAACAAAATAACCTCCTAAATAAGATAAAAATATACAAACCAAAGAATCAAAATAACAATAGAATTATATTTTAAAATAACCTCTTAATTCTAACTTGAAACATAAACACAAAAGAATCCTAAAAAAAACCATGCTAAAGGGCATTTGGGAGAAATTACTGTGAGTTAGAAGAAACACTATGTGTTACAGAAACAAATTTATTTATTTATTTATTAAACTTGTTTGTCGCTCAGCTTAGGTTAGGTTAGGTTAGGTTTATTGGATTTATATGCCGCCCCTCTCCGCAAACTCGGGGCGGCTCACAACAATAATAAAAAACAGTACAGTACATAATACCAAATCCAATGCCCACCCATCCAGTTCCAATTGAAATTAATAATCTCATAAAAAACAGTATATATAAAAAAACAGGCACACAGTCAATCAATCAACAAAACAACATGGGCAAGGGGGAGGTGTTTTAGTTCCCCCATGCCTGACGGCAAAGGTGGGTCTTAAGGAGTTTACGAAAGGCAGGGAGGGTGGGGGCGATCCTAATCTCAGGGGGGAGCTGGTTCCAGAGGGTCGGGGCCCCCACAGAGAAGGCTCTTCCCCTGGGTCCCGCCAGACGACATTGTTTAGTCGACGGGACCCGGAGAAGGCCAACTCTGTGGGACCTAACCGGTCGCTGGGATTCGTGCGGCAGGAGGCGGTCCCGAAGATATTCTGGTCCGGTGCCATGAAGGGCTTTATAGGTCATAACCAACACTTTGAATTGTGACCGGAAACTGATCAGCAGCCAATGCAGACTGCGGAGTGTTGGAGTGATATGGGCATACTTGGAGAAGCCCATAATTGCTCTCGCAGCTGCATTCTGCACGATCTGAAGTTTCCGAACACTTTTCAAAGGTAGCCCCATGTAGAGAGCGTTACAGTAGTCGAGCCTCGAGGTGATGAGGGCATGAGTGACTGTGAGCAATGACTCCCGGTCCAAATAGGGCCGCAACTGGCGCACCAGGCGAACCTGGGCAAACGCCCCCCTCGCCACAGCTGAAAGGTGTTTTTCTAATGTGAGCTGTGGATCGAGGAGGACGCCCAAGTTGCGGACCCTCTCTGAGGGGGTCAATAATTCCCCCCCCCCAGGGTAATGGACGGACAGATAGAATTGTCCTTGGGAGGCAAAACCCACAGCCACTCCGTCTTGTCTGGGTTGAGTTTGAGTTTGTTGACACCCATCCAGGCCCCAACAGCCTCCAGGCACCGGCACATCACTTCCACTGCTTCGTTGATTGGACATGGGGTGGAGATGTACAACTGGGTATCATCGGCATATTGATGATACCTCACCCCATGTCCTTGGATGATCTCACCCAGCGGTTTCATGTAGATATTAAATAGCAGGGGGGAGAGGACCGACCCCTGAGGCACCCCACAAGGGAGAAACCTCGGGGTCGACCTCTGACCCCCCACTAACACCGACTGCGACCGACCGGAGAGGTAGGAGGAGAACCACTGAAGAACAGTGCCTCCCACTCCCAACCCCTCCAGCCGGCGCAGAAGGATACCATGGTCGATGGTATCGAAAGCCGCTGAGAGGTCAAGGAGCACCAGGACAGAGGACAAGCCCCTGTCCCGGGCCCGTCAGAGATCATCCATCAACGCGACCAAAGCAGTTTCCGTGCTGTAGCCGGGCCTGAATCCAGACTGCTGAGCTTGCCACAAGGCAACTCTGAAACAAATGTATTGGCAGAAAAATTTGGAGTTTATTTATTTGCAGATGAGTTTGAGCCACAATTATTCAAAATAATTACATGGAATTCTAATAAACAAATTGACCCAACATCTTAATTATATATATTTGGAAGGGACCTTGGAGGTCTCCCAGTCCAACCTCCTACTTAGGCAGGAAACCATACACCACTTGAGACAAATGGCTATCCAATCCCTTCTTAAAAACTTCCACGGTTGGAGCATTTACAATTTCTGGAGGCAAGTTGTTCCACTGATTAAGCGTTCTAACTGCCAGGAAGTTCTAAGGTGCTTCTCTCCTTGTTTAGTTTCCACCCATTGCTTCTTATCCTACCCTCAAGTGGTTTGGAGAACTCCCTCTTCTTTGTGACAACTCCTGAGATATTGGAAAACTGCTATCATGTCTCCCTTTCTTTTCATACGCTAGATATAGCCAGTTCCTGCAACTGCTCTTCATATGTTTTAGCCTTCCAGTCCCCTAGTCCTCTTGGTTGCTCTTCTCTGCACTCTTTCTAGAGTCTATTTTTTACATCATGGTGACCAAAACTGAATGCAGTATTTCAGGTGTGGCCTTACCAAGGCATTATAGAGTGGTATTATCACTTCATGTGATTTTGATTCTATCTTCCGTAAACTCCTTAAAACCCACCTTTGCCGTCAGGCATGGGGGAACTGAAACATCTTCCCCTGGGCATGTTTAATTTATATATGGTATGCTTGTGTGTATGTCTGTTAGTATATGGGGTCTTTTTAAATCTTTAATATTTTAAATTGTTAGATTATTTATGATTTGTTTCTACGTGTTGTGAGCCGCCCCGAGTCTTCGGAGAGGGGCGGCATACAAATCTAAGTAATAAATAAATAAATAAATAAATAAATAAATAAATAAATAAATAAATAAATAAATAAATAAATAAATAAAATCCCTCTTGTCTGTTTATACAGCCTAGAACTGTGTTCAGTCTTGCATTCAGTCTTGGGAAGTATTTTCAGAAATGCAGAGTGAAATAAAACAAGGTGGTACACGGACCCCTCGCAGATGTTTCCTACTCACTGAAATCATTCAGAAGCTTTATTTTGTTTGTTTGTTTATAGCCTCGTTCCTGGCAGGACTCTTTCATCTAAAATAGCTGATTATTTTTCAGACGCGCTGAATGTTCTGTGTAAACAAATGCATGAATGGGAACAGTTTTAAGTAGACTGTCTTAAAAAGTTCACACACAGACCAGTTTGGGAGTGACTCGCCAAAAAAGAAAATGTAAATTCAAGTCTTTAACTAAATTATGGACTATATTTGAAAGAGGCCAAGAAAAAGGAAAATGGCTATCATTGGTGTACTCCTTCAGGAGTGCTAATGATTCTGAAATTTCAGGGGATTGAAAATTGTAGGTGACTGGTTGCAAAAATTTGATCAATTCAAATTTTTGAACTCCTTTACCTGTTGGCATAATAAGCCTTATGCAATTTCAAACAGCACAATAAGCAAAAACATTTTTTTTTTAAATACCCTAAGTTGAAATGAAGAGAAAGACTAAGGGTGACATGATAGCAGTCTTTCAATATTGGAGGGGCTGTCATAAAGAAAAGGGGATCAACTATTAGCAATAGCTTTTAGACTTATATACCGCTTCACAGTGCTTTACAGCCCCCACTAAGCGGTTTACAGAGAGTCAGCCTATTGCCCCCAACAATCTCCTCATTTTACCGACCTTGGAAGGATGGAAGCAGTGATGGACTCCTACAGGCACGGTCAGGCATACAGTACCAGTAGCAAAATTTTGAGTTTTTCTTTCTTTTTTTCCCCTTCTGGGCTCTGGGTATGTTTTTCCTCTTGCAGTAAATGAATTTGATTGTGTATAATTTTAGAAGAGCTGTGTGTGTGTGTGTTTACAGGTCCACCTGGTGCACCAGTTGCGGCCCTATTTGGAGAGGGAGTCCCTGCTCACAGTCACTCATGCCTCATCACCTCGAGGTTCGACTACTGCAACGCTCTCTACATGGGGCTACCTTTGAAGAGTGTTTGGAAACTTCAGATTGTGCAAAATGCAGCCGCAAGAGCTATCGTGGGGTTACCTAGATTCACCCATGTCTCTCCAACACTCCATGGCCTGCACTGGCTGCCGATTAGTTTCTGGTCGCAATTCAAAGTGTTGATAATGACCTGTTGACAATGTTGATAAAGAATAAAGCCGTACATGGCATCAGACCAGAATACCACCGGAACTGCCTTCTGCTGCACAAATCCCAGCGGCCAATAAGGTCCCACAGAGATGGCCTTCTTTGGGTCCCGTCGACTAAACAATGTTGTCTGGTGGGCCCCAGGGGAAGAGCCTTCTCTGTGGCAGCCCCGGCCCTCTGGAATCCACTCCCCACAGAGATCAGAACTGCCCCCACCCTTGTCTTTTGTAAATTGCTTAAGACCCACCTGTTTTGCCAGGCATGGGGGAACTGAGATACCTCCCCCAGGCTTATATAGTTTATGTATGGTATGCTTGTGTTGTATGGTTTTAATGATGGGTTTTTTAGATGTTTTTAAAATACAGTAGTACCTCGTGATACGAACCCCTCATCATACAAACTTTTCAAGATACAGACCCAGGGTTCAGAATTTTTTTGCCTCTTTTTACGAACTTTTTTCGCCTTATGAACCTGTGGCCGCCGCTGGGATGCACCACCTCCTTCCTGGCTAGCCAAAACGTGGACTCCAGGAAGGATGTCTTCGTGATATCAAAGCTCCGCCCCTGGAATTCCCTATTGGGATTCCCCACCTCTGTTTGAGCCTCCCAACTAACCGACAGCTCCATGGCTCTTCTGCAAAGGTGACAGCCGGGCAGCGGCGCTTCTTAGTGTTCTCCTGAACCCAAATGCCGAACCCAAACTTTTGCTGAACTTCCGGGTTTGGCGTTCGGGAGAACGCTGAGAAGCCCTCAGCTGTTTTGGAAGGTGACAGCCGGGTGGCGGCGCTTCTCGGCGTTCTCCCGAACCTGAACCCAATCCCGAACTTTTGCAGAACTTTTCAGGTTCAGGTTCAGGAATCATTGTTTTGTCTTACGAACTTTTCACCTTACGAACCTCCTCTCAGAACCAATTAAATTCGTAAGACAAGGTATCACTGTATTAGATTTGTTACATTGTTATATTGTTACTATTGCTGTTGTGAGCTGCCCCAAGTCTGTGGAGAGGGGCGCCATACAAATCTAATAAATTATTATTATTATTATTATTATTATTATTATTATTATTAATAATAATAATAATAATAATATAGTAGATAATCAAGGGTGGGCTGCTGCCCAGATTGGGTGGGTGGGTAACGCAGTGGGGTAGCAAAAATGGAGTTCCACCCCAGAGCACCCAATGCATAAGCCATTCCCACAGTGTGGTAGTAAAAATTTGGTAGCCCATCACTGGATGGAAAGCTGAGTCAACGTTGACCCCACTGAGATTCGAGCATGGGGGGGCAGCATGGGGGGATTGTGCATGCATACATGGGGAGGAGGGCATTGTGTTATGGGTGTGGGCATGCTGTCGCACACTCATGCACCCTTTTGGCACCCAAGCAAGAAACATTCACCATCACTGACCTAGAACTTATGAGAAATTTCCTGACAGTGAGAACAATTGATTAGTAGAACAGCTTGCAACTCCAGAAGTTGTGGGTGCTCCATTGCTGGATGCCTTTAAGAACAGACTGGACAGACCCCCATTTGTCCAGAATGTGTAGGGTCTCCTACTTGAGCAGGTGGCTGGACCTAGAGCCCTCCAAGGTTTCTTCCCACTCTGTTCTTTTGTCATTCTAAATGACCATGTGCTGGAAATCTAAAGGAACATCACTAGAAACTAGTTAATGGCATTGTGGAGAGGTCAGGGCAATACAGTGGTACCTATACTTAAGAACTTAATTCGTTCCGTGACCAGGTTCTTAAGTAGAAACCTTCTTAAGTAGAAGCAATTTTCCCCATAGGAATCAATGTAAAAGCAAATAATGTGTGCAACCCCATTGGGAAAGAAATAAAAGCTCAGAATTTGCGTTGGAAGAGGAGGAGGAAAAAAGGAGGAGGACAGTCGCTGCCCAGAGCAAAGGGGGTGTTTCTTTTCTCTGGGCACTGGCAGATGTTTATTCCCTTTCCAAGAGCCCGGAGAAAGGAAAATGTTTCGTTCACTCTGGACTTCCAAAGGCTCCTTAAGTGCCACCGAAAGGCTTCTCTGGCAGCCCTGAAAAGCCTGAGATGGCCAGGATTAAAGGGGAAATGGCAAGAAACTGGCCGGGCCTTTGTGCCGCTCTCAAATTTCATGGGAAATTGGTGACCCCTCGCATCCTGGACACAAACTGTTTCAACTCCTACCCTCAAAACATCGCTACAGAGCACTGCACACCAAGACAACTAGACACAAGAACAGTTTTTTTCCTGAACACCATCACTCTGCTAAACAAATAATCCCCTTAACACTGTCAGACTTTTTTCTAAATCTGCACTTCTATTTCTACTAGTTTTTCTCATCCTTCCTATCATCCTTTCCCTCGCACTTAGGACTGTAGGACTGTAACTTTTGCTTGTATCCTAAGATTTATATTAATATTGATTGTTTGATTGTTTTGTTTGATTGTTTCCTGATTGCTTATTTGTATCCCATCACAGTCATTAAGTGTTGTATCTCATGATTCTTGACAAATGTATCTTTTCTTTTATGTACACTGAGAGCATATGCACCAAAGATAAATTCCTTGTGTGTCCAATCACACTTGGCCAATAAAGAATTCAATTCTATTCTAGCCTGTTCTGTTCTGTTCTAGTCAAGTCGAGTCTAATCAGAGTATTATCAGGTCTGGAGTAGAGGGTATACCTGGTTGGAAAATAGAAAGATGATTATGAAATAAGAATTAGATAATAATATATGAATACCTCTGTGTATGTGTGTAAGAAGTAGGCTTTGGGCGAAGGCTGAAAGGAAGCACCACTGGGGGTAAAGAACTGGACTGCCTTGTTCCAGGGCCTGGGACTGGCTGACCATCTCAGACACTGAGCCCTCAAGCGCCGGTACCTGGCCTTGCACTCCCACAGGCCTTCCCTCTGCTTGGAAAGACTATGCTCCTAGTCCTCAGTGGGGTGTTTCTGTTGAGCCTCCTTCTCGGTCAGATCCAATTTGAACTGAACCAGCTGTTTTGCCAACTTGTGGTGACTGCTTAGCTCCAACAACTGTTTCCTGTTGGGGCTTTAAGGAGCCCGGGCATGTAAGTGAGGAGTGGCTGGCGAAGTGCCTTTTGATGTGAATGACATTGAATTGACTACGCCCACCCAGTCACATAACCACCTAGCCACGCCCACTCAGTCGGTCATTAGGCAGATTATATTAGTGATCCACTATTAGGATTTAAAATTATGAATTTAGTGGTCCCCTGAGGTCCAAAAGGTTGGTGACTCCTGCTCTATAAGACCTGTCTAGTCTTCTTTTTTAAAAAAATCTTTATTAATTATTTACATTAATAAAAGTAAAAGAAACAACCCGACATTTACAGAAGAAAAAAGAAATTACATAAGATCACATAATTACATACATACATACACTCAAGACAAAATAAAGCATTATGCTTTATATGTGAGTTGTTTTTGGTATCAGAACTTAGTAGTTGCACCTGCTAAATTGCAGGATAATTGGTTTTTGCAGCTTATTCATTTATAACAATTTTTCCCCCTTATTTATTGATGCACATAAATCTTGTTAATTTATTAATATCCATTTCTATGTGATTACTTTCATTTCCTCTATATTTTTCCATGGTATGATGGTGCCTTGAAACAACAATATTTACTTTTAACAAGTTTGATTTTTCTCTCCTAGTTTTTTGTATAAATTGCATTATTATTATTATTAGTTATTTTTATTTTATTTTGTTATTTATTTATTTTTAATTTTTTTATAATCCAGACATACCACCTGTCCCACGTATTGTGAAATTCCTTGATATCTTTATCCTGTAGTTCATATGTGAGCTTTGTCATTTCTACTACCTCATATATCTTTGTTATTAAATTAAGCAGTGTCGGAACGGTCTCCTGTTTCCAAGTTTGAGCGTATATAATTCTTGCTGCAGTCGTTATATGTAAAATCAAATGTCTGTAATTTTTTGTAATTTTATGCCTAATTATTCCAAGAAGGAAGAGTTCCGGTTTTACTGGTATCTTTTCCCCTGTAATTTCTTCCATCATATCTTTAATTTTCTTCCAGAATTTCATGACTAATGGACACGTCCACCACATGTGATAATATGTACCTATTTTCACTTTGCATTTCCAGCACTTCAGGTAGGGTCTAGGGTACATCTTAGCTAAGCGCGCAAGTGGCAAGTGCCACCTATATATTTTATATATATCTTCTCTATAAGGAACTGATAACATTATTTTATAATTAGATGTCCATAGTTTCTCCCACTCCTGCAGGTTTATAGTATAACCAAAGTTTTGGCCCCATGCTTTCATGGGGCCCTTTACCTCTTCCTATGCTAGTTCTTGGTGTAATAAGTACTGTACTTATATATCTTGGAAATCAACTTTTCATCTGGTCGAAATAGAATTTTATCTAATATACCTATTTTTTGAAATCCCAATCTATTTCTATCCTCATTGTATTTCGACTTAATCTAGTAGTATTGAATCCAGTATACATCAGTCCTTTTTTGTTGCAGGTCTTGTTTAGAGATTAAAAGATTGTTTACATCTAATATTTGATCATGTTATTGTTTTATCTATATTAATTATATTAGGGTATATAATAGCTTCATTTGGTGACATCCATCTTGGAATTTGTAAATAATGGGATTTTCGCACTGTTAGCCAGGATTCTATTAAACTTTTCCTTATGAGATGTTGTTTAAAATAGATATAGGATTTATTTTTATTCCCAAATAGGAAAGAGTGCCATCCGAATTCAAGGTTGAAGCCCTCTATTGCTAGTATTCTCTTCCCCCTGATAGTTATCAATCTTTTACCCAACATATTGAGGCTATATAATACAATTTCCAGTCTGGGACTCCCATCCTCCCTCTAATCTTATGATCTTGTAAATTTTTATATTTGATTCTCGCTTTTTTCTTACTCCATATAAATTGATGTGTTATTTTTTTAAGTTTGTCAAAGAAATTTTTGGGTAGCCTTATAGGGACCATTTGAAAAAGAAAAATGACTTTGGGTAATATGTTCTTCTTTATTACTGCAATCTTGCCTAAAAGGGATAGTTGGAGATTTGACCATTTGTCCAAATTTGTTTTAGTTGTTTGTAGGTGATTCTCATAGTTATCCTTAAATACTGCACTACATTTGGCAGAGAGTGTTATTCCTAAATATTTCACCTTTTTTACAATATTAATGCCCAATTTATCCTCTAATTCTAAATTCTGTTTAAAAGTCATATTCTTAGTTATTATCTTGGTTTTATTTTTATTTATTTTTAATCCAGCAACAGTTCCAAAATCTTCAATCTCTTTTAATAGAGATTTGCCGGATACTAATAGATTCTCCAAAATAAAAACCATGTCATTGGCGTAAGCTTGAAGTTTAAATTCTTCTTTTTTTGCTCTTAGGCCTTTTATATTTAGATTATTTCTTATATTAATTAATAGTGTTTCTAGAGCTGTAATAAAAATTAAGAGTGCTAAGGGGCACCCTTGTCTTACACCTTTCTTTATTTCTATTTCCTCCCTCAATTCTCTATTAACTATCACCCTGGCTTTTTGATGGCTGTATATTGCACTAACTAAACCTGTTAATTTATCACCAAAGTTGATTTTTGTAAATTGTAAAATAAGATATTTCCAAATTACTTTATCAAAGGCTTTCTCCTCATCTACTTGTTTTTCCACGTGTAAGTCGTAATATTCAATTGTATGTAGTATGGTTCTAGTGTTATTTCTAATCTGTCTATGAGGTAGAAAACCAATTTGGTCTATATGAATAATTTGATTTAATACCGGTTTTAATCTTTCTGCTATGATTGCAGCTAGAATTTTATAATCCGTATTCAGGAGAGTGATTGGTCTGTAGCTTTGGATTAGGTATTTATCTACTTCATTTTTACGTATTAGACTTATATAAGCGTGCTTCCAGGATTCTGGCAACTTTCTTCCCTTCACAATATCATTAAATAAGTCTAAAATATCTTGTAAGGCCTTATATAATTCAAATGGAATTCCGTCTGGCCCCGGAGATTTATTGTTTTTCTGTCTACCCATGGTTGATCTTAATTCTGTTGTTGTAATATTTGCATTTAGTCTTTCCCTATCTTCTTCAGAGATTGTTGGTAGATTAATTTGTTCTAAATAGTCGATAATTTCCCCTTCCTCTACCTCTTCCTTGATTATACAAACTAGAATAAAATTGCTCCACTATTGCTTTTTTTAATATTTCGTTTGTTTGTCTTTCTCCTGTAGGGTCAACCAATGCTTCAATATATCTTTCTGATTTTTGGTTTGCCAATTTCCAAGCTAGCCACCTTCCAGGCTTATTAGCACATTCAAAAGTTTTTTGTTTTTGGGCCTTTAATTTTTGAGCCAATTCCTCTTGGTTTTGAAGAGTAACTTTGTGTTTCATCAAATTTAATTCTTCCAATATTGTTTTATCCGATGGATTTTTATGTAATTCTTCTTCCAAAAGAGTTACTTTTTGATTTAGGGCTTGTATCTTACTCCGCTTTTTTATTACTTGCTGCTAAGTAGGATATTGATAGGCCTCTAATATAAGCCTTAGTGGTGTCCCATAGGTTAGCTTTGGTTGTTTCTTCATTATCATTTATTTTAAGAAAATATTCTAATTCTTTCTCCATCATTGATATATATTTCTTTTCTTTAATTATAGATTGATTTAATGTCCATCTTTTTTTGGTATGGTTCTCTTGCTCCCTCCATTAAATCCAAACGGGGTTATGGTCTGCCCATTTATTGGGCAGTATCTCAGATTCTATTAGATTTTTTGTAAATTCTTGGTTGGCCCAGGCCATATCTATCCTGGACCATGACTTATGTGGGTATGAGAAAAAAAGTATAATATCTATTATCAGGATAGAAGTATCTCCAAGTATCTTTCAGGTAAAGTTCTTCTACCATTTGATTAAAGGCAGGGGGCAAGGTTTTTTTTAATTATTGCTTTTATAGTCTTTTTTCTTATCTACTATTGAGTTATAATCTCCAACAATCACTACTTTTGCTGGCTCCATCTCTAATAAAATTTTGTGTATCTTTGCATAGAATTTGCTTTGGTTTGTATTAGGAGCATATATTGAAATTATTACTGTAGGGGTAGTTCCTTTATTTATTTGTACAATCAGAATCCTTCCTTCCTCATCTGAATATAATAATTTAGGTTTCAACCATGTTTTGACATAAATTGCAATCCCACGTTTTTTAACTGGGGCCAAGGCTACAAAAAGCTTCTCTAGCTATGGACATTCTAAAATTTGGTATTGATCCTTTTTAATATGTACCTCTTGGAGACAGGTGATATCTGGATTATGTTTCACTAATTTGTACCATATTTTATTTCTTTTTTTTTGGCGCATTTATACCATTGATATTTATAGAGAGTAATCCTATTTCGTCATGTAAGATTGTGTTTTTAACTCCGTTCCCTCGTTCCTGTCTGGGATCTTGTAATTACACCTCCTCTGTCATTGTCATTCCATTTGTATCTAATCTCAGGCTCTTGCAGGTTCTCTTCTGAGGTCAATTCTTCCCTGCTCTCCCCTTCTTTTTGCTTTGTCTCTTTTAGCTCCTGTGTCTCTATCAATTTAATATGCTGGTCATAAAACTTTTGGGCCTCCTCTACTGAATTTATTCTATATTTTTGCCCCAAGAGGGTAAGTAGGAGGCCTTCTGGAACCAACCATCTAAATGGAACTCTATGCCGATGTAACTTTGAGGTGAGAAATTGATAAAGTCTTCTTTTCTCCCTGACCCGTCTAGGGATTTGTTTTAAAATAATGACCTCCTTTTCCTTGTATTTTCCCTTACCAGATGATATACCTCATCCCTTGCTTTTTTCCCCCGAAACCTAACATGCACCTCCCGTGGTAATTTGTTTCTGCGGGCATAACTAGTGTAAACACGATTTATTTCATCAATTTCTTTCAGAGCTCTATTGGGCGTTGACCCTGTGATGCCCCCTATTATCTCTGCCATTGTTTCTGCAATATTTTCTTCTTTGTTCTCCTGTATATTTTGGAACCTCAAGAAAAAAAGAAGCTTTCTCAAGTTCCACATTGAGTAAGGCCTCTTCCATACTTTTAATAACTGACATTGTATTGGTTTCCATTTCTTGTTTTTTTATTTCCAGTTTTTCACTCTTCTGTTCTATCTCCTGTATTTTTTGTACGTTTTTAGAAAGCGTATCTTGGATGGACTCAATTTTTTCGTCCATGCTACCTACTCTATCCTCTACTCTTTGTATATCTCTTTGGATCTCACCCCTCACATTTTCCATATTTTCTGTCAGCTTTTCATAGTTCCAATCAATTGATTCTTGCATCTTTAACATCAACTCTTGTAATGATACCAAAGTTATAGTTGATGCTTGAGGGGCCATAATTGTCACACTTTCTGTTCCTCTAATATTTCGTGGGGTTGATGGTTGGGGTGTTGTTATTGGCTTATTACCACTTTTAGATTGGGATGTGATCGCTACAGGTCTCAACATCTTAATTAGTCCCAAAGTCACCAAATATACAATTTAATATACTATAGCTCGCAAGTTGATTGTTTTACCAGTTAATAGAATAATAATTAGTTTTAATTAATAGATTAATATTAATTAATTAATTAGGATTTTATTTATTTATTTATTAGATTTGTATGCCACCCCTCTCCGAAGACTCAGGGCAGCTTACAACAGCAATAAAAACAATATAACAGTAGAACAAATCTAATATTAAAAACATATAAAACCCTATCATTACTTAAAAACCAAACAGCAACATTCATACCAAACATAAAACAAAGTATAAAAAATAGTCTGGGGGAAAAGTGTCTCAACTCCCCCATGCCTGGCGGTATGAGTGAGTCTTAAGTAGTTTACGAAAGACAAGAAGGGTAGGGGCAGTTTTAATCTCCGGGGGGAGTTGGTTCCAGAGGGCTGGGGCTGCCACAGAGAAGGCTCTTCCCCTGGGGCCTGCCAAACGACATTGTTTAGTCGACGGGACCCGGAGAAGGCCAACTCTGTGGGACATTATCGGTTGCTGGGATTTGTGCGGTAGCAGGCGGTTCCGGAGGTTGAGATTGGTTGAAATCCCAATCAAAGTGATATATATTATTGTCAATCTAACAATTGCGCACTAGCAATAATCAATAATAATAAAAATATTAATCAATCAATAAAATTCATCAATAATATTATAATACTAACAATTCAGTTACATGATTTTGAGGAGAGGTTAACAATAGAGATCAAATTAAAAGGTCAATAACAGTTATTGTAAATTCATTTATAATTCATCACTTAATATAAAGAGTGTTAGTTGGTTGAACAACTGATAGTTAAATAATTAAGTTGATAGTTAAATAGTCTAGCAATATAAACTTCCCTAATATATTTTAAGTCACTTGAACATCTAAATATCTAAATGTTATATATCTCAATTAAGTGTGTCTTAAATATTATTTAAATTCTAAATCATAAGCAATAATGAACAATAAACACTAAACAATAATTATAATATATGTTACTTATAGATATAAGATATAGAGTTATAATATATTGTAATATGGAACTATATGGAACTATATATTGTGATATATTGTGATATGAAACTATATTATTACTAAATCAGCAAAAACAAAAACAAAACAAATCAAAAAAATACAATGGGTACTATTTCGGAATAAGGAGGAAAAAAGAAGAAAAAATAAAGGAAGTTTATAGGTAGATATATAAGTATTTCAAATAATCAAATATCAGATGTCAGTGGATGACTTTTATATAACTTTTATACCTCCAAGGATTTTCTACGATCTTCTGTCTTCTATATAAATCTGATGTTAAATGTCCAAATATCCAAGATACCCAAATATCCAAATGTTCTGTCACCAGAGTTCAGTGTCTAAATTGACTTTATTTATGAAGTAAATTGATTATAAAGTCAAGAATCCCAGGTTTTATCTAGAAGTTCTCACAGTGTTTCTGACGATCTTGTAAAAATTCCGAAGTTCTGAATCAATTAAATCCTAGTTATTAGGCGTGCTGATTTAGCAGTATCCCAGCACAGGCTTCCGATTTGCAAACTTACCTCTAGGCCGCTCCGTTCTTCTCTTTTTTTTCCTTAAACCACCTCCGCAAACCACCATACACATTCAAAAGTCCACCTTACCCTTGCTGCACAATCTATTTTCGATGTTGTTAATCCAAATCCAAATCCAATCCGATAGGAGGAAAGGGTCTATGATCTATTTCCTATCACTGAGCTCCGATCCCAAGCTCTCATATCGCCAATGCAATCAGCAATCAGGCAATGGCCGCTGTGAAAAATCTTCTAAAATTTTCAAATAGATTGTCACTGATTTTCCCTGTCTATCGCAACAATGGCTCTTCTTCCAAAACCCTCTGCTGTTGTCAAAACAAAGTCCACTTTCCCACTAGACCATGATCTCTGTAACTGCTGCCTCAAATCAAACTTATTTTTTAGCTGCTCTTCTTGCTTCCCCTTTAAGTGTTGGGCAGTGGCACAGGCCGATCTCTTCGGCTCTGGCCCTGGGGGGTATTCCCGCTCCCCGGGGGGTTGCTTTACCACCATGGGTACACAGGAATTTCCCCTTCAAGCTGCAAATCCCTCCAGGTTGTAATTGCCTCTACGGCGACCAAAGAAAACCGAAAACTGAGAACAACCCCAAGAGCTCCTCGGAGACCGCTCCGCTGCATCATGATGTCAAACAGGACTAAGACCTGTCTAGTCTTATGAGTCAATGTTCTTGTAAATTTTCAAATTACTTGACCTGAGGAGGAAAGGTAAGTGCTTGTAACAAGATAAAATCAGATCACTTTACATAACTGTTATTGGGAAGTCCAGACTGGTTGCATGCAACTTTTTCTAAGCCATCAACAACTTCTTGGTTAGGACTTTTTCAAGCAGTGTGAGGAAGAGAGGAACTGTGAGGAAGAGAGGAACATTACATATTAACACAAAACTGAATGATCCATTGAGACAAAAACACAGGAAGGATCTAGTCATTTGCATGTTCCAAGGGACTGCTCCAATTTAAGAATGTACGAAAAATGCACATATTAAGTAAAAGTGTGCGCAAGAATGCATACGTGAATGGTGGGGAGGAACACAATGCTAGAATAGGGTGATAACATTTTAGCAAAATGCTTGCTCAAAATGCGTTAGAAAGGTTCTGTTTTGAATAGTGGTATAGAGAAATAGAGACATGAGAGAGAGAGAGAGAGAAAGAGAGAGAAACACAGAGCGAAAAACAGTGAGAAAGAGAGAGAAAAAAGACAGAAAGGAAGAGAGGAGAGGGAAAAGAGAAATAGAAAAGGAAGAGAAATAAGAAAGAGAAAAAGAGAGAAGGAGAGAAGAGAAAAAGAGAGAGAAAATAAAGAGAGAGAAAGAAAGAAAGAAAGAAAGAAAGAAAGAAAGAAAGAAAGAAAGAAAGAGAAAGAGAGATAATAGATGTAGGTATTTGTGTTGGTGTCTGTGTACATGTACTGTTGGGGGGAAACAATTCAGAATGATGGTGAAATGAGAGGAAAAGAATAAGATGTAAGAAAGAGAATGCCAAATTGAGCAAAACTAAAATGAGTAAATTTGTTCACTGGCCAATCTCGATGTTACTGCATTGCTTTGTTCACTGATAAATGTCTGACAAATCCATTTCTCTCTCTTTTTTTCTTTTGTTGTTGTTTTCAAGACTTGGGAAGGGGCTTGGTTAGCAGTAGGAGAAGACGATTAGCTCAGAAAAAAGGCAAGCCCTTTTTATGGACTCATATATGAGATCCTCCTGCAATTAAAACCCCCTTTAAGCCACTGTCTCCATGTCGTTTCAGCCAAGCAAACAATTGCACTTCAGCCTAGCAGGTAAAATAATGACTTCTTCCTCTGTCAGCTGCAATCTTAAAAATTCCCACACTTGTGCGCCGTTCCCATTTTCTCGTTTCCCTTTGAATTTCAGCTGCATTTGGTTTTCAATGTGGATGCTTGGCTGGTGCCGCCTTTGTGTGGAAAACCCCCACACTGAGTCCTGTGGCTTTGGTGGCAAAGACTCTTTCACTCTGCCAGTTCAACATAAACAGTCAATATTCATAGCCTCAAAGGAGGCCTCCTTCGTATTGCTGACCAATTAAATACCAGCTGAGTCAGACAAACAATGGAGGAAGGAAAGAAAGAGAGAGAGAGAGAGAAAGAAAGAAAGAAAGAAAGAAAGAAAGAAAGAAAGAAAGAAAGAAAGAAAGAAAGAAAGATGTAACACACTGCTGTTTGGGGTGGAGTCTTTTTCAGCAACCAAGAAACATTTTAATGGAGAAAAAATTAATTCAAAATGATATTGCCACATTCCTCCAAGAGGAAAATATTTATTTATTTATTTATTTATTTATTTATTTACTTACTTACTTACTTACTTACTTACTTACTTACTTACTTACTTACTTACTTACTTACTTACTTACTTATTTATTGCACCATTGCTTTTATTTATTGGTTTGGGATAAAAACATGGTTGATGTGTTGAAAAGAGTGAGTTTCTTTTGCAGAGATTTGTTCTAAACTTGGACTGGAAGTTTTCACTGTTCTTTTAGTTTTTTTAAAAAAGGCAGAAGAACCAATCAGGCATTCCTTTGTGATTCAAGAATGGAATTAGTTAACCTTCTGACATCTTTCTTTCCCAGGTATTCCAGGCTGCTGTGAAATGGCTTAGAATTCAAACATCATTTTATGCTTTAACCAATGTAATCAGCTTTGTAATTTCTCTTTTTCATATGTCTTAAATATTGATTCCTTCCTTCCTCCTCCTCTTCCCCCTCCTCCCCCCCCAAAAAGGGAGGGGAGCACTTTCCTAGAATTTTCCTAGAACTTGCATTATTTTCATGTGCAATGCTAAATCCTTGTTCATTCAATCTGAGATCTGGTTTTCAAATTCCGAATGGAGACATTGTATTATATAACTTTGTTTATCATCTTCAATATAATTGAGGGTGAACAGATGAAATAAGCCGAATTCCCTCCTCCCTTTCGCCTTCCTCGTTATTTTTGGGTTGAACGCCACTATCAGATGTGATTTGCCATCCAAGAGGTCGTCTTAAATCTGCATATATATATTTTTTTAAAAAGTTATTCTACAATTCTCTCTTGGGGATTTGGGTCCGTGTTGTGGTTGTTTTTTAAAATCACATTCCTCTTTGTGTGATTTCCCAGACTGATGATTTTCTTTGCCGTGAATGATGCTTCTGTCCAACAGTTTTATTTATTTTTTTCAGATGTCCTCCGTCCGCTTTCACGACTGGAGGCATACTTTTCTTAGCTATAATGGCAGCTCCATAGTCCACCTTTGCTTGAACCCCCCAACCTGCCTATTAAGAGTAGAAACCTACAACCAAGTTTCTTCCTCTATAGACATGTGTGTGATCCTTCCCCACCCCCTGTGCTTTCAACTCCACCCCAACCTTTGTTCCAAGCCATGCAACCATAAGCTTTTCAGTGTGTTCTGTATTTAAGTCCAGCCAGGTTGATACCATTATTTTCACACTCTTGTAAGGCTCTCTGGGTGTTTGCCCAGATTCACAGAGGATATCTTGTGGGCTCTTTGTAGGGTAACCTTTCAAAACAAGGACCACCTGCAAATTTAGCCGAGGGCGGGCAGCGTTTGGCTGGGCTACTCCATAGGCTTCAAAACACAAATTAGCACCACTTGGGTGCCTTCGTCTCTTTTGCTAGCATCATCTTCTCTCTCTCTCTCTCTCTCTCTCTCTCCCTCTCTCTATCTTATGCTCTTCTTTGGCGGCAAAATTCTGATGCAAAGTCAGAGCAAATGCTCAATAGAACAAATTTTTAAAAGGAGGAGAAAAAGAAAGGATAAGAAAAGAACAAAAGATAGTGTTTTGTCCAGATTAAACATAACCATTTTCCATTTGTCGGACTAACTTCTCTGCCTCTCTTCACCCCAATCGTGCTCTGTAGTTACCCCCCTATAAACTAAATCTCAGCCCTGAATTGCAAGTATAATTTTGCAATGTATAGAGTGGAACAGGATAGGACTTTCTATGAAATGGGCTGCTAGCTATCAGTTGCAGCTGGGAAACCAATACCATTTTCAATTGCTCTTAGATTTTGAGATAAACACTCTGAAATAGTTTTCTTTACAAGATACAAAGAGAAGATGTCCAGAAAAGTTTGTTATTGCAAACTTTATTATAGCCTGCTCGTGTCTCAATTCTCAATCCCTCAAAATTTTCTCTCACTTTGCAATTGTTGCTTCTTCCACTTCTTACTTGCTTAACATTAAAAAAAAAACCATTGAGTAGTATTTGAATTTATCACTTTTATTAATTAATCACTTTTATTCATGGCAAGTGGGATTGCATAAAGATATTGCTGTTGAGCATCTTGCTATGATTTCACAGATCCAAGTAATCCAGAAAGCTTATTTTTCAATTCCCCCAAAGTTTCACCAATTAAGTTGCTGAATTTTGAAAGCATGGTGGCTAGCCATTGTACGAATATTTCTCTGCATTTTAGGATGATAACTTGTCCCATTTTGTTTGAAAATCAGTTTTTGTTCAGGAGAATTTATTTTTTGAAATTTCATTCAAAAGAGAACGATTTTTGGTCACATTTCATGCCTGGTAGGTGTTATGCAGGGCCCTTGGCAATTAGCCCCCAGTGAGTTTGGAATGAATGTCACACACACACACACACACAGTCCCAAAGAAATTAAAGCAAGTTTTATCATGCAATCTTGAAAACACAAACTCGGAGAGGAGTTAAATTGCTCTCACCAGAAACAGTCCTTGAATGCAGCACCATGCCAAAACAAAAGAGCAGATAAGACAGCTGTAAATCTCCACAGCCACCCATGCCAAAAGATCCTCAAGAGTCCTTTAACTATGAAGTGTCCAAAGTTCAGTAGAAGTCCTTGAATAATACGAGCTGTTGCAATGTTCTTTCAGGAGTCTTTTTCTCAAATGGATAAATGCCCACAGCCCACGCTTCCCAACGCCCATAATTTATCACCAAACACATTAACATATTTACCCCTTGAACAGGTGTGTTCACTTATCTTCTGAAATGTCTGTGCAACTGCTCCCTTCTTGCCATAAGCCTGTGCACACAGGCATCCACAAGTGGGTCCCCCTCTGATTTTGATGACTCACTAATTGGAGCACTGACTGGTGGGCTAGCTGCACCCATCTCCCCGACTGATTCCTCTCCCCCTCTGTCTGTCCCTAGCTGTGAGTCAACTTCACTGTCTGATTCTGCTGGCAATAAAACAGGTCTCTGATAACCCGAGGATTCCCCTAGGGGGAATCCCCTAGGTCCTCAGCAGTCAGGTTTCAGGTCCGGCTACAGCACGGAAACTGCTTTGGTCGCGCTGATGGATGATCTCTGGCGGGCCTGGGACAGGGATTTATCCTCTGTCCTGGTGCTTCTTGACCTCTCAGCGGCTTTCGATACCATCGACCATGGTATCCTTCTGCGCCGGCTGGAGGGGTTGGGAGTGGGAGGCACTGTCCTTCAGTGGTTCTCTTCCTACCTCTCTGGTCGGTCGCAGTCGGTGTTAGTGGGGGGTCAGAGGTCGACCTCTAGGTTACTCCCTTGTGGGGTGCCTCAGGGGTCGGTCCTCTCCCCCCTACTATTCAATATCTACATGAAACTGCTGGGTGAGATCATCCAAGGGCATGGGGTGAGGTATCATCAGTATGCAGATGATACCCAGCTTTACATCTCCACCCCTTGTCCAGTCGGCGAAGCAGTGGAAGTGATGTGCCGGTGCCTGGAGGCTGTTGGGGTCTGGATGGGTGTCAACAGACTCAAGCTCAACCCGGATAAGACAGAGTGGCTGTGGGTTTTGCCTCCCAAGGACAATTCCATCTGTCCGTCCATCACCCTGGGGGGGGAGTCACTAACCCCCTCAGACAGGGTTCGCAACTTGGGCGTCCTCCTCGATCCACAGCTCACATTAGAGAAACATCTTTCAGCTGTGGCGAGGGGGGCGTTTGCCCAGGTTCGCCTGGTGCACCAGTTGCGGCCCTATTTGGACCGGGAGTCACTGCTCACAGTCACTCATGCCCTCATCACCTCGAGGCTCGACTACTGTAATGCTCTCTACATGGGGCTACCTTTGAAAAGTGTTCGGAAACTTCAGATCGTGCAGAATGCAGCTGCGAGAGCTATCATGGGCGTTCCTAAATTCGCCCATGTCACACCAACACTCCGCAGTCTGCACTGGTTGCCGATCAGTTTCCGGTCACAATTCAAAGTGTTGGTTATGACCTATAAAGCCCTTCATGGCACTGGACCAGAATATCTCCGGGACCGCCTTCTGCCGCACGAATCCCAGCGACCAGTTAGGTCCCACAGAATTGGACTTCTCCGGGTCCCGTCAACTAAACAATGTCGGTTGGCGGGGCCTAGGGGAAGAGCCTTCTCTGTGGTGGCCCCGACCCTTTGGAACCAACTCCCCCCAGATATCAGAGTTGCCCCCACCCTCCTAGCCTTTCGTAAGCTCCTTAAAACCCACCTCTGTTGTCAGGCATGGGGGAATTGACATGTTCCTTCTCCCTAGGCTTATAAAATTTATGTATGGTACGCTAGTGTGTATGATTGGTTTTAACTTGTGGGGTTTTTAAAATTAATTTAAATATTGGATTTGTTGTACATTGTGTTGCTGTTGCTGTGAGCCGCCCCGAGTCTGCGGAGAGGGGCGGCATACAAATCTGATTAAACTTAAACTTAAACTTAAATCAACATCCAAATTCCTTGCTGCAGGAGCTGGCCCAGAGCCAACCACAACAGTAGGTGGTGTTCATATTTAACAGATTAACAGAGTTGTAAGGGCTCTTGTAGGTCATCTAGTCCACTCCACTACCCAAACAGGAGACCCTATACCATTTCTGACAAATGGCAGTCCAGTCTCTTTTTGAAAGCCTCCAGTGATGAAGTTCCAACAACTTCCAAAGGCTACTTCTGTTCTATTGGTTGACTGGAAATTCCCCCCCCCCTTATTTCTAGGTTGAATCTTTCCTTGGTCAGTTTCCATCCATTATTCCTTGTCTGGCCTTGGAAAATAGCTTAACCCTCCCCCCCCCCGTGGCAGCCACTCAAGTATTGGAAGACTGCTGTCATGTCTTCCCCTTCTTTTAGTGAGAAATTGTGAAAGCCCTGGTTTTCATTTCACAACCTTTTTCTCTATAGCAACATATCAGCCATCCTGGATATTTATTTTATTTTATTATTTATTTTATTTTATTTTATTTTATTTTATTTTATTTTATTTTATTATTTTATTTTATTTTATTTTATTTTATTTTATTTTATTTTATTTTATTTTATTTTATTTTATTTTATTTTATTTTATTTTATTTTATTTTATTTTATTTTATTTTATTTTATTTTATTTTATTTTATTTTATTTTATTTTATTTTATTTTATTTTATTTTATTTTATTTTATTTTATTTTATTTTATTTTATTTTATTTTATTTTATTTTATTTTATTTTATTTTATTTTATTTTATTTTATTTTATTTTATTTTATTTTATTTTATTTATTTATTTATTTTTATTTTTTTATTTTTTAAAAATTTTTAAATTTAATTTTATGTTTTGTTTTGTTTTGTTTTGTTTTTTTATTTTTTTATTTTATTTTTTTTATTTTTTTAAAAATTTTTTATTTTTTTTATTTTTTATTTTTTTTATTATTTTTTTACTATTTTTTTTACTATTTTATTTTATTATATTATTTTATTTTATTATTTTATTTTATTTTACTATTTTATTTTATTTTATTGTCAAACAATTATAGGATACTAATTTGTACAAATAAAACATTAGATAAATAATGATAAAAAATAATGATAGAAGACAATAGAACAGTAGGACAGAGCCGGTGGCACGATGGTGCGCTTATGCCCGCCCCTTACAGACCTCTTAGAAAGGGCGAGAGGTCAATTGTAGATAGTCTAAGGTTACCATTCAACTACGTGATCAAGGTCTTTTTGAAGGGTAGCAGTGTTGGTGGTGGCATTAAATAGTTTAACATCATCAACAAAGAGAAAGCAATTCCTAGTGATGCGATCACAAGGATCATTTATGCATAGTATGAAAAGTGTTGGTCCTAAAACACTGCCTTGAGGGACACCACTGTTGACAAGAGCAGGAAGAGAAGTGTTATTTATCCCCAAATCTTTATATGGCTTTTTTCAAGAGTGCTACAATTATTAAAGGAAAATAAATATGTTTTTAATAACTATCTGATTATTTTGATACTTAGGAATAGAAATAGAACGTTCATGGACATGATCTAAGCTGAGAGATGAAATCAGAATTAATCTTTAATCATATATTATTATTATCAT
This sequence comes from Erythrolamprus reginae, assembly GCF_031021105.1. Classification (NCBI taxonomy): domain Eukaryota; kingdom Metazoa; phylum Chordata; class Lepidosauria; order Squamata; family Dipsadidae; genus Erythrolamprus; species Erythrolamprus reginae. Next base: position 26,659,400 of record NC_091959.1, on the reverse strand, counting down.
TATCATTATTATTATTATCATCATCATCATCATCATCATCATCATCATCATTATTATTATTATTATTATTATTATTATTATTATTATTATTATTATCTGTTTTAGTCATATGAAACTCAGTCAACTGAACATTTTAAATGTGTCAGAAATACCACTGACTGGTACTAATGGTTGATATGAGTTGCGCAATCATTAGCACCAGTCATTGGTATCTATGATATTTTTCCAAATGTTCAGTTGACTGAGTTTCATGTTCAATGAACAAAAATACCACTGATTGGTGCTAATGGTTGATATGGGTTTCTGCCAGGATCTTAGGTATCAATCGAGTATCTTCTTAAAAATATATGATGTTCCAAATTATATTTCATTATTGTGACTGGCTATATATTTCAAGAAAATATTGGACAACCATTTGTCCAGGGTAGTATACAGTCTCCTATCTTGGCCAGGGAGTTAAACTAGAAGACCATCAAAGTCCTTTCCAATTGTGTTACTCTATATTCCTCAATTCTGTTTAGGACAAGGATGATGAGGATCTTGGTAGCTGACTCAACTGAAAGTGACTTTTCCCAGCAAGAATATAACACATTCCTCTTTAACAGGAGTTATTGAGATGGAAGAATCCATGTCACAAGAATTTCAGCAACAGAATAATTTCCAATTTAGAAACATCGATTCCCCCATAGGGCAGATATTATTTCAGATTCTTTCTAATGGTTTTCTTGTGCATGAGCCAGGAGGCAATGCTTTCAGAGATCACAGAGAAGCTCATAGGTTACTGTTAACAAAGCCCTCTCCTGAATCCTTAATAGAAACATAGAAACATAGAAACATAGAAGTCTGACGGCAGAAAAAGACCCCATGGTCCATCTAGTCTGCCCTTATACTATTTTCTGTATTTTATCTTAGGATGGATATATGTTTATCCCAGGCATGTTTAAATTCAGTTACTGTGGATTTATCTACCACGTCTGCTGGAAGTTTGTTCCAAGGATCTACTACTCTTTCAGTAAAATAATATTTTCTCATGTTGCTTTTGATCTTTCCCCCAACTAACCTCAGATTGTGTCCCCTTGTTCTTGTGTTCACTTTCCTATTAAAAACACTTCCCTCCTGGACCTTATTTAACCCTTTAATATATTTAAATGGTCTGTAAACCAACCATCACAGCAAGCTCAGGAATATTCTCCATTCTGAAATCAGCTTAGTTTTTTGAGAGGTGCTTAGGCAGTGTGCTCCAAAATTTAGAAAGTGGAACCAAGAAAAAAGTAAAGTTAATTTAACTTCTTCTCATTGCTCATTGCTCCAGAGATTGCGGGTTGCGAGTCTCTCTTGATGAAGTTGGACTTAGGGGTTCAGGTGGGCTTGTTTCTCACATACCTGCCTCCCAGCTGCGTGTCAAAAGCCCTGCCTGTGCTGCTCGAGGAGGTAGCCGGGTTGGTGGTGGAGTTTCCCGGACTTATTGTCTTGGGGGACTTCAAACTGCCGTCACTCAGCGAAGCCTCTGGACTGGCACAGGAGTTCATGGCCACCATGACAGCCATGGACCTGACTTAAGTAATACAGGGTCCGACTCACGAGGGAGCACACGCACCCGACATGGTATTCCTCTCCGAGCAATTGAGTAATGGTCTGAGACTAAGGGGCTTAGAAGCATTGCCTTTGTCATGGTCAGACCATTTTCTACTACGGCTTGACTTCCTGGCTCCAATCCTTCCCCGCAGGGAGGCAGAACCAATTAAGATGTTCCGCCCCAGACGCCTGATGGACCCAGAGGACTTTCAGACGGCGCTTGGGGTTATTCCAGATGCACTCGTCCACAGTTCGGCGGAGTCTCTTGCGGAGGCCTGGAACAAGGCTGCAGCAGAGGCTCTTGACCGGATTGGGCCTTTGCGACCTCTCCGTGGCGCCAGACCCCGTAGAGCTCCATGGTTCAATGAGGAGCTCCGGGAGTTGAAATGCCAGAAGAGACGTCTAGAGAAGCGATGGAGGAAGAGTAGGTCTGAATCTGATCGAACACTTGTAAGAGCTTTTATTAAGACTTAAAAAGTGGCGCTCAAGGCGGCAAGATGCGCGTATCATGCCGCTTTGATTGCATCAGCGGAATCCCGCCCAGCTGCTCTGTTTAGGGTGACCCGCTCCCTTCTTAATCAGGGGGGAGTTGGGGAGCCCTTACAGAGCAGTGCCGAGGATTTTAACACGTTTTTCGCTGATAAAATCACTCAGATCTGGGCTGACCTCGACTCCAATTGGAAAACAGAGTCGACTGACAACGAGTCAGTCTAGGTGACTGGAGCCCGTACTTGTCCATCTGTCTGGAAAGAGTTTGATCTGGTGACACCTGATGAAGTGGACAAGGCCATTGGAGCTGTGAGTTCCGCCACCTGTTTACTGGATCCGTGTCCCTCCTGACTGGTCTCGGCCAGCAGGGAGGTGACACGGAGCTGGGTCCAGGAGATTGTCAACGCTTCCTTGGGGAGGGGATTCTTTCCAACACCCTATAAAGAGACGCTCCTGTGCCCCCTCCTCAAGAAGCCTTCCCTGGACCCAGCCGTACTTAATAACTATCATCCAGTCTCCAACCTTCCCTTTATGGGGAAGGTGGTTGAGAAATTGGTGGCACTCCAGCTCCAACGGTCCTTGGAAGAAGCTGATTATCTAGGTCCCCAGCAGTAGGGTTTCAGGCCCGGTTACAGCACGGAAACTGCTTTGGTCGTGTTGATGGATGATCTCTGGCAGGCCCGGGACAGGGGTTTAACCTCTGTCCTGGTGCTTCTTGACCTCTCAGCGGCTTTCGATACTATCGACCATGGTATCCTTCTGCACCGGCTGGAGGGGTTGGGGGTAGGAGGCACTGTTCTCCAGTGGTTCTCCTCCTACCTCTCCGGTCGGTCGCAGTCGGTGTTAGTGGGGCGTGAGAGGTCGACCCCGAGGTCTCTCCCTTGTGGGGTGCCTCAGGGGTCGGTCCTCTCCCCCCTGCTATTTAATATCTACATGAAACCGCTGGGTGAGATCATTCAAGGGCATGGGGTGAGGTATCATCAGTACGCTGATGATACCCAGCTTTACATCTCCACCCCATGTCCAGTCAACGAAGCAGTGGAAGTGATGTGCTGGTGTCTGGAGGCTGTTGGGGCCTGGATGGGTGTCAACAGACTCAAACTCAACCTGGATAAGACGGAGTGGCTGTGGGTTTTGCCTCCCAAGGACAATCCCATCTGTCCGTCCATCACCCTGGGGGGGAATTATTGACCCCCTCAGAGAGGGTCCGCAACTTGGGCGTCCTCCTCGATCCACAGCTCACATTAGAGAACCATCTTTCAGCTGTGGCGAGGGGGGCGTTTGCCCAGGTTCGCCTGGTGCACCAGTTGCGGCCCTATCTGGACCGGGACTCACTGCTCACCATCACTCATGCCCTCATCACCTCGATGTTCGACTACTGTAATGCTCTCTACATGGGGCTACCTTTGAAAAGTGTTCAGAAACTTCAGGTCGTGCAGAATGCAGCTGTGAGAGCAGTCTGCATTGGTTGCTGATCAATTTCCGGTCACAATTCAAAGTGTTGGTTATGACCTTTAAAGCCCTTCATGGCACTGGACCAGAATATCTCCAAGATCGCCTTCTGCCGCACGAATCCCAGAGACCGATTAGGTCCCACAGAGTGGGCCTTCTCCGGGTCCCGTCAACTAAACAATGTCAGTTGGCGGGCCCCAGGGGATGAGCCTTCTCTGTGGCGGCCCCGACTCTCTGGAACCAAGTCCCCCCAGAGATTAGAACTGCCCCTACTCTCCTTGCCTTTCGTAAGCTCCTTAAAACCCACCTTTGTCTTCAGGCATGGGGGAACTGAGACATCTCCCCCGGGCATATACAATTTATGCATGGTATGTTTGTGTGTATGTTTGCTTAGTAAATGGGGTTTTTAAAATATTTTAAACTATAATTTAGATTTGTCATGAATTGTTGTATTCTGTTGTGAGCCGCCCCGAGTCTGCGGAGAGGGGCGGCATACAAATCTAAATAATTAAATAAATAAATAAATAAATAAATAAATAAATAAATAAATAAATAAATAAATAAAATGATTGAATCACATTTAATAGAATGACAGAGTTGGACAGGACTGGAGGTCTTTCCAGTCCAACCCTCTGCTCAAGTAGGAGATGCTACCCCATTTAGGACAAAGGCTGTCCAGTTTCTTCTTAAAAGGGAGCACCCACAACTTCCAGAAAGTTTGTTGTTCTCACTGTTGGGAATTTTTTCCTTAGTTCTAGGTTGCGTCTCTCTTTGATTAGTTTCCATTTATTTATCTTCAAGGCAATTGAATGCAATTCAGTTCAATGCAATTGAAATTAATTATAGTTAATGAGTTGACCTGGCATTCGTGTGTTTAATTATTTTCTCTTTCTGTCATATTATAAATATCGACATGACAACAGCTACTGGAGCTGCACTCAGCATTTTTCAGAAGTTTCATGGGGTCCTGAAGAGCACCAGCAGAGTTGAGTTCAACACCATGTACATTGAGAACATTCTTTCCATTGTCATGAAAAGATTTTTCCCCAGCCCTCATTTACTAGTTCTTTGATCACTTAAGGATATGTTTTTCCAATTAGGAGGCATATATGTATCCATTTTTGTAGAAGACTATGGGGACAGCCTTGAAGAATGAACACAAAGGCAGTTGTGTTATCACCAGCTGAGCCTTGAAAGAGAGGAGAAGGGTGAGAAAAATAATTCAAAATTGCTCTAGCTTGACTTAAAGACATTCAATGTCTTAAAGACATTCAAAATTCTATTACAATACCAGACAATACAATCTGTTTTCTAACTAGGCCTACCTTGACATGTTGTCCATTGTAATGATGATTTATGCCTGGGAATTTATTCATTTTTCAAGTTTATAAATGATTATTTATTATATCGTGGAGGAGACCTACGGATAAAGGGCTCTTGATTTAAGGCATGTGAAAACTTATATTCATGAAAAACCAAATGCACAAGTATAGAAAAGCTGGTATCTGGCTCAACAGTACCTATGAGATGGATCATGGAGTCCTAGTGGACAATTACTTAAATATGAGCCAGCAGTATGCCGCAGCTGTCAAAAAATCCTAGGCTGCATTAATAAAGAGATAGAATCAAGATTATGTGAAGTGTGAGGTCTTGGTAAGACCACACCTGGAATATTGCATCCAATTTTGGTAACCACAAAATTGAAACTTATCAAAAAAAGATGTTGAGATTCTGAAAAGAATGCAGAAAAGAGCAACAAAGTTCATTATGGTTAACACATATGATGAACCTCTGCAGGATTTGAGTATGGCTAGTCTAGAGAAAAGGCGGACTACGGGAGACATGATGGCAATGTTCCAATATCTCAGGGGTTGACACAAATAAGAGAGAGTCAACCTATTCTCCAAAGTACCAGAAGGCAGGAAAAGAAGCAGTCATTGGAAACTAATCAAGGAGAGAAGCGCCCTAGAACTAAAGAGAAATTTCAGTTAGAACAATTAATCAGTGGAACAACTTGCCTCCAGAAGGTGTAGGTGCTCCAACCCTGTAGGTTTTTAAGGAGAGATTAGACAAACATTTGTCCGAAATGGTATAGGGTTTCCTGCTTGAGCAGTGGGTTGGACTAGAAGACCTCCAAGGTTCCTTTTATTCAAATTTGGGACCCAATTACAGGTAGTAATGGAGTAGTAGTTGTTCTGTTATATATCCTTTGACTTTGTTTCTATCTATCTATCTATCTATCTATCTATCTATCTATCTATCTATCTATCTATCTATCTATCTTTCTATGCCGCCCAACTCCCTAGGGACTCAGGGCGGCTCACAACAAAAATGAACATGAATCAGTTTGATCGCAGAGTTGCAAATGCTTATTTCTGTCTTATAAAATAACACCTTACTGTTGAACAATGCTGTCCCCCCTGGTGTGTTACTACATCATCCATTTTTGCCCAGAACAGGACTTTTTTCTTCTTCTTTGTGATTATCCTGTTTCTAGACCGAACAGGGTTTGCCATTTATTCTCACGATAACATCACAGTCTGGATTATCTTTGCATTGACTTCATTTGCACATAGTTTCCGGTGGCATGAAGGAACTGAAGCTTATGATAAATTACCTGCACTTTATCGCTACCTTGTTAGGATTCTACTCTATACACACACACATATATATGCACACACACTCTTCTATTAAAAATCTTTCAGTAAAAAAAATATCTCCCACTGAAGTGGGGAAATTCTACATTGCTCCCCTACACTCCTGTAACATTCTCCTGTTGCAGTTCTTGACTTATTATTAATTAGGCAAAGTTGTGATAAATATGTCTGGATCACAACTTTGCAAAGCAGCATGGACACAGAATGTGGCATAGGTTGTGTTGGTCTCCTCCAAAAGATGATTTCAAAGGATGTGAGTTGCACACATTTGAGCATAGAGTCACATGTTTAGAAATATGTGTTGTAACTTAAATAGCAACGCATGCCATATTTGAATTTGAAATAGGAAAACTGGTTTAAATCCCCATTTAATGAAGATCACTTTCAAAGATTCAGATCTAGTTTCCCTCTCAACCCAAGCTAAACGAATTCACAGGGTTGTTATTGGGAGATATAATGATATAATGATATAAAGCTCCCACAACTTCAGAAGGCAACTTCTGTTCCATTGGTTAATTCTTCTCACTGTCAGGAAAGTTCCTCCTTATTTCTAGGTCAAATCTCTCCTTGATCAATTTCCATCCATTATTCCTTGACTGGCCTTCAGGAGCTTTGGAAAATAACTTGACCTCCACCTCTCTGTGGCAGCCCCTCAAATATTGGAAGACTACTCTCATGTCTTCCCATGGTCCTTTGTTTGTTTTATGTATGGTTTGTTGGGGTTGTATGATTGGTTTTAATTAAGGGTTTTAAAACTGTTTTTGCTTTTAACATTGGATTTGTATTTTATATTACTGTTGTTAGTCGCTCCGAGTCTTCGGAGAGGGGCTGCATACAAATCCAATAAATTATTATTATTATTATTATTATTATTATTATTATTATTATTATAATATAAGTCTTACTATTCAAAAAGTGAACTCACATGAGTAGCATGTGAAGGAAGCCTAAAAAGGCCGTTAACTTGGTTTAAACAAGGTTCCAATTAAATATCCAATATTAAAAATCAAATTGCCCCTCTGTGGGACATGGGCCCCACGTTGGAACCAGGGTTTTAGGGGGGGCGTTCAAAGCTTTCCTCCAGCTGTAGCGGATGCTCCTCCTATTCCAGCAGCAGGTTCGCCACACCGTTCATGGCTACCGCTGTGCCCGCCAAGAGCAACAAGAACCCACGCAGCCGCGCTGCCCCGCCTGGCTGCCTTCTCTTCTGGGTTCAGAGCAGCGTGCAACTGGGAAAATATTCCCCGTCTGGGGGAATCAACCAAGAGGGATCATGCATGTCTCCCAGGGTCACACATGCCCCCATGGCATCGCTCCGTGCACCCTCACTCCACTCTTTGAGAAGGACTTTTCTGAAGTCATACCCCTTGGTTCCTCATTGCAGAGTCTCCACATCTCTCTCTCTCTCTCTGTGCGTATGCATGCGCACGCAAGAGAAAGAGAATATGTATCATATTAATTTTTTTAGGGTTTTTTCAGGCAGGCACATTTTATTTCTTCTTCTGAACTTTCCCCCCCTGTAATAATATTGTACGGAGCAGCAGAACAGCTCTCCATTCTCCCTTTTGTCCCCCCTCCTGCCACAACCTTTTGCTTCGTTCTAAACCACCGTCATTTTGTTTGACATTGGAAATGTCTTGATTTAGTTGTCTTGCCTTTTGGGGGCTTGTCCTGCCTCCTGCAGTGGTAATAAGGATGGGGTTTCCTGCTGGGCACTGAAGAATACCATTTCACAGCCGCTACATCGCTGGCGGCTTTTATTTCTGGAGCCAAGAAAATGAATGGGTATTAGTGTCCAAACATTTCAACATGCTCCTGCAGCCATGCACAAAAGGGGCTGAATCACAGCAAATTTCCACTTATTTTCCAAGAGTCATTTACCTTGCGAGAAGCTTACTTGAACGTTATGATGATGGCAGAGCAGAGGGGAGAAAACGATCATTTCAGAATGCCGTGGTGTTTTTTTTTTTAAAGGTATTACTTCTTTCAAATAAAAGTAACCCTGGAGTTGCGACAGGAAAAGGGGCAACTTTTCATTCCTTTTTGATTCCTCCTTTGATTTCTTTTTTTCCCTCTTCCCTGAAACACAGAGGGCCGTGCATATTTCTGCACTGCTAAAGCTTTATTCGACTGCTCTGTGTGAAGGAGATTTGCAAAAGAGGCTTCAGGATGGAGGACAAAGGGGCCCGAATCCAACAAAGAAGAGTAATACCCACTAACAAGGACATGATGGAAAGCCGTTCCTCTTTCCTATGCCATTGCTGACCTGTAGGGGGCAGTGCGGTGCTTAGTTCTGGGGAGCCCTAGGGAGGTGTCCTCTTAGGAAATTCACTTCCTTTTTGTCACGAATCCTGAGTGTGCAAAACTATGTCATCTCCTGAATGAATCATCCTCTTACATCGTCAAATGCACGTTGGCAACCGTGAAAAGCCTCATGTTCTGGGCATCAGTCTGCCTTCCATTTTGAATGCAATAGAAAAAAAAGGTAATGCTACAGTGAGGTCTCCCATTACAGACCCCAGAAATGGAGGACGACTTAATTTTTAAAATCCCCCACCCCAGTCTCTGTGCACGGGTACGCATGGGAACTTCCTGTAGTTATCTTTGTTTGTTTACAGAAGAAAATAAATCCAGTCCAATCTGTTCTTTCCGTCCACTGGTCTAACTTCCTGCTTTGTCCTAGCACAGAATGACATGGATTCCCTACGTCTGTGATGATGAACATATGGCATGAATGCCACATGTAGCACGCAGACCACATCTGAGGGCACATGAGGTGTTGCCCTATGTCAGCTCTGACCTTCGGCCTTCTTTTGGGACATTTTTGCTCTCCTCAGTTTTCAGAAAAGCTGCCCGAAGCCTCGGGATGGCAAAAAACAGCCCAATGGCCCAACCAGAAGTTAGGTCCCATACCTCTCTTTGGCCCATTTGGCCATTTTTCACTCTTCCCAGGCTTCAGTGGGCTTTCTGCACCCTGGGGAGAGCGAAAAACAGTCCAACGGGTCCTGCCCAAAGTCTGGAGGCTTCAGTGAGACCTGTGCATAAGCCGCCCCAAGTCTTCGGAGAAGGGCAGCATACAAATATAAATAGATAGATAGATAGATAGATAGATAGATAGATAGATAGATAGATAGATAGACAGACAGACAGACAGACAGACAGACAGACAGACAGACAGACAGACAGACAAACAAACAAGTAAGTGCGGGGGGCATGGGGGTTGTGCGCATGTGTAGGGGAGGGCAATGCATTGTGGGTGTGTGCACACACATGCGTGCTATTGTGCATGTGCACATTCTTTTGGCACCCGAGCCAAAAAAAGTTTGCCATCACACTGCCCTACAGGTTAAGCATTGTTGTTCATCAAAATGACTGAGGGCTCACGCCGACTGCTTCAATTACTCCATCCAGACACCTCGTTTTGTTCATCCCCTTCTTCTTTTGCCCTCCATCATTCCCAGCATTAGGTTCTTCTCCAGTGAGTCCTACCTTCTCATTAGATGAACAAATCATTGGAGTTGCATCTTCAGGATCTGGAAAAAAAGAATCTCATCATTGGAATTCTCTCCAGATCTTCTATTCAGCCTAGGATGGGATCAGGCTGTGTGTAATGTAGTGGACAGTATATATACACTGTATATAATATACAGAGTCTACGGAGAGGGGTGGCATACAAATCTAATTAATAATAATAATAATAATAATAATAATAATAATAACAATCATACATACATACATACATACATACATACATACATACATACATACATACTGTGTAATGGCACGGATAGCAATTTGTAGGAGAAGAAGTAGCAAAACCTAGGGGCAGAGTTAAAAGAGGAATCAACCTAGAATCTCTTATATAGCCACAAGTGACCAACTTCCCTTGAATTCCATCAATCCTTCTCTAACATCAGCAGTAGATGTCTATTGTTGAGAGGATTCCTGTGCATCGGGATAATTAGCAATAAATCAGTTTAATTATATCTTCACTAGTGGATCTGACACAATTGAACCTAACCAGCCCTCCAACATTTATCACCAGTGAACCCAGCCTCCCTTATGGCAATGAAGGACGTAATCACTAAGAGTGTTTATTTTGCCATGATGTCATGCCCTCACATCAGCTTTCCTTCATGGCCGATATAAGAAGATTCCTTATCCAGAGAGACAATGACTCTGGAGATGAAGAAACAACAAAACATGCATTAGTGTTATGTTCATAACTGGTTGGGTTTGGCAATACCTAAACAAACTATCAATATATGTTTAAATGAATTATAACACTATAGCTTTAAGAGTTAGTGTTGCAATTAGCCATAAGATGGAGCCATAAGTGTCCATCTCTCTCTTTCTCTCTCTGTCTGTCTCTGTCTTTGACTCTGTCTCTGTCTGTCTCTGTCTCCCTCCCCATCCCTCTCACTCTGTCTCTCTCTCTCTCATTGCTCTCTGCTATTTCTGGTTTGTCCGTGTGACTATGTTGTACAACTGTGTGTTTAAATGATGGTTTAATGTATTTTGTAAATAAGGCTTAGTATTGTATACATATTGAGAGAGGCTCATAATATTTATATGTATTGAGAGGTATTGACTGATGTAATTGTGTATGACTAGGATTGTCTGTATTTGCCAAAGTAAATAATACTTATACCCTTAAAGTACTTGTATCTCTGGGCTATCAGATAGATATCTGCCACCTCCATGTTTCCTCTGTCCATTCTTGGTAACTCAAGGGTTACTCTGCAAACTTAACTCTTAACAATGTGTACTTCTCACAGGGGTGGGTTTCACCCGGTTCGGACTGGATCCCCTGAACTGGTAGCGACCTGCTGGTGATGTCACTGAACTGGATTGACCAGTGCTGGTCTATGGGCACTGACATCTCTTCTTCTCCTTCTTCTTTTTTTTTTTTTTGGTTTTTTAACTGTTTTGAAGGTTTTTCCTGTTCTGCTGCTTTTAAAAGGGCCCTCCCATCTGCCCCTGGGTTTATACTGACCTTAATTCCTTTGCCCAAAGCACAGCTGATCAGCTGTGTTTTGGGCTGATTCCAGCTACTGAGCATGTGCAGAAATCAAATTGCATGAGGGCACACCCGTGTGCATGTGAGCAGAACGAATGTTTGTGCGCACAATGTCACGATGCATACTAGCCTTATTTCACCATTATAGGATAAATACACAAGAGGGCTAGGACAATTTTATGCCTCCTTGCTGCTCCCAGATACGAACACTGCTATAACATACAGTATTGCTAGTAACATTTAAAATATCTCAGAAGATGAAAGCTGAGTCATAAATCAGTTTTAATGAGCACTGGCTTTATATTGTGATAGATCTGGATGGTGAAAGGTTTTTTTAATATCTGTTGCTTTTTTTTTTAGACATTTGTTTTAGGTTTTGGTTTTTATATTTTCTAGATTTTTGTGTAATTTTATTTTTGTATATTTTTAATACCCCACCCTCTTTATCCTGGTCTTTGACCATCATAAAGGTTGATTGATAGAGTAGCGATTTGTTCCATTCAACTGGCATGTCAACCCTGAAGCTGACCTGACTGAAGCAATTTTGAAACTTCAGTGTTTGTTCGGTTTAGATGTGTTAGTTGGGATCCTGACATGGTAATTCTAGGGAAAGTGATGGGAAAGAGGAGGAATATATTTTCGTAGCATCACTGAATCATAGAATTGCAGGGTTTTATTTATTTATTTAATCTGTATAATCTTTTGATCAGTACCTCTACGTCTCTCTTGAACTAACTGATGGCCCATCTAATCTGTTTTCGATATGCTGGTGTAATGTTAATTGAGGTTAACCAAGCTTTTCAAACGCAACAGTTTTCACCATCATGAAGCATTGTTCAACCTTCATGTCCTAAAGTCAAGGAGACAAGGTAACCATCTTCTGAATTTCTAAGGTCTCATGTTTAAAAGTAAAAAACGTCTGCTACCAAGATTCAAAAACTGCATTCTCTAACTAGTGGAAGTTAGTGTCCAAACATTTCAGCATGCTCCTGCAGCCATGCACACAAAGGTCTGAATCACAGGAAATTTCCACCTTCCCTTCCCTTCATTCTTGAGCTATCCCCTTCATTCTATTGAATGCTGCAGGCTCTTTAAAGTTTCCATCCACACAACATTTGGCATAACAAAAGTTATTCTATTAGTTTAGGTGACCATCTCAGCTGATCCAGGGGTGGGTTCTTCCTGATTTGGATCAGATTGCCCAAACCACTAGCGACGTGCTGGTGATATGACAATGTGGGCTTGGGTATTGTTGCAGTTTATGCAGTATTCATTGTATTCATTGTTTTCATTGACAGGTAGGACATTGTGGTAGATGATTTTATGAGCTACATTTAGATCAGATCGAAACTACTAACCACTAACTAACTCCCTGTAACTAGGTTCCTATAACTAAACCACATTTAGTTGCAAGAACCTAGTTACAGGGAGAAGTAATTATAATCAATATTATTGCAATCAAATCAATGATTTCAGGAACAGTGTTTCCTCCTATCTCGACCAGTCATCAACCCATCTCATCTTCTATGCTTCAAGAATGCAATATAAAAGTTAGGGTCCACCACCCATGATACATATCAAACATAAACCCAAGTTGGTCTGATCAATTTATCTTTCTCACTTTTTCACCTATGCTGTAAATAGCACAGCCAAATTCAATTTTTTAAAAGTTGGTGAGGTTCACAGTCCTATTTTTTTCCTAATTGTAGAGTTTTTTTTAGCATTTTGGGAAGTCCCAAGGAGGAGTGGGGGAGGGACAGTACCTTAAAGTTGAAAGACTCTCAACTTTTTCCAAATGTAGATGAGCCCAGATTAAGAAAGCAGTAATTAATTTTCTTTGACCTCAACTGAAATTCTTTTCTAAAGCTGTCATAAAGAGAAAGAGGCCAGAGAGAAGAAGTGAAACAGTGTAACAATGCAATTAAACCCTTGTAATGAGGTCAGCTATTGGACTGGTTACAACTGATATCATTACAGCAATGAAGAGACTTTACGAATGGCCTGATTCCTTACTCGTCCCCCATCCCACCTTAATTCATTCTCTCTCCCCACAGCCTCAAACTCTTTAACAGGCAGATGAATTCATTAAAAAAAAAGGTAGCAGCTTGACATGAAAGCAAGCAGGGTTGGTCCTCCTCTGGTTTGGTCATCTCCGAACATGAAAGAAGTCAAGATGAAAGCGAGTGAATGACATGACTCAACAGATGGGCTTGACCCAATGCACCACCTTAACCTTGGAAGGCAATATTGTCATTCTGATAGTGACGCTTCCCCAGAATCATCTGCTAGAGGAGGGGGTCACCAACCTTTCAGATCTCAGAGACGACTAAATTCATAATTTTAAATCCCACAGACCACTAATATGATTTTTTTTTGAAAAAAAAGATAAATAGTATTTAGTGCAATATAAAAAATGAAAATAATTTTTCTGTGGACCACCAAACTTTTCTCACAGACCACCAGTTGGTGGCCATCAAGTGAGGGTTCCTCGCCTCCGGTGCTACTGGTGTGCTCCTGGAGACTGGCATGGACATGCACGCATCCAGTGGGTGGGCACGCATGCATCGACATGAGATTTGGCTTCTGTGCATGCACTGGAAACAAAATCTCACACAAGGACGCTCACGTATGCAAAATTTCACCGATTTTCAGCCACTGAAAATTGGTGAAACCTCTCGCGTGCAAGCGTCCTCACATGAGATTTCACTTCTGGCGCATGCCAAATCTCCTTCTCTCTTGCATCCACAGCGGGGACATGGAGGAGCTCTAGTTTCCCTACCAGAACACCACCCAGCCCCCGTTCCCAGAGAAACCCATTACTGGTGACCCCTGTGCTAGAGGGTCCACAGGAGCAGACCAAGGACCAAAGTGGGCAGACATCCCACACTTTCTCTGACACCATGTTCTTTTTCACATGCTTTTCCTCGACCTCAAAACGTTTCTCTTTTGGATATCCTTTTTTCTACCTCGGTGGACATTTGCTCTCTTATTGTGGTGGAATCAGGGCTGGTATTCACGGGTCTTCGGAGAGGGGTGGCATACAAATCTAATAAATTATTAATTATTATTCCCTACCAGTTCATAAATGTGAGTTTGCATGCATAGCCTCAAAAATATCGATAAGTGGGATTTCGTTACATCCGGGTGAACTGAGTGGCATAACCGCCGTCAGCACTCCCTGTTTGCCCAAACCGGATAGAACCATCTGAATGCTACATCTGGGTGGAATGTAGTCTGGATTCCCAGGAGAGAGGAGCTGCATTCCAGAGGAGCGAGGGACAGAAAAGTTTAGATTCTTATGGAATGAAGAGAGGAATTGGACAATTTGGGATAAATATGTCTCTCTCTCTATTTATTTATTTTTTATTTATTTATTTATTTTTATTTTATTTTATTTATTTTAATTTATATAATTAACAATTCTGTTACATTATACATACAATTGAAATCAACAATCAGGACATTAAATATCTACTATTTATTTTATTTTATTTATTATTAGAGTTGAAAGGGACCTTGCAGGTCATCAAGTCCAACCCCCTGCTCAAGCAGGAAACCCTACACCACCCTAACCAGATTTACAATCTATCTAACTCTATGTACAATTATTGTTCCTATTTCTATTGTCTATCCATTCATACCAGTCATCCCATACTGCATGGTTTTCTGAATCATCTTTATCCTTTAATTTTAATGTGAGTTTATCCATCTCTGCACATTCAAATATTTTTAAATCACTAGACCTTCTGGTGGGCTGCTGTCTCTTTCCCAATATTGCACCAACACAATCCTTGCAACCGTTATGTATAGCATCAAGAACTTGGCTTTGCTTGGGTTTAAATTCCATTTGACATTTGATTATGCCTTGCAGCCAATCCTGTGTATTCTTCAAATACTTTTTTGCTTCAAGGCATAACCGCCATAAATGAAAGAAGCTACCTTGTCCCTGTTTGCATTTCCGGTATTTTGGGTACATCTTATCCAATCCAGTGGACATCAAATGCCAACAATACAATATTTTATATTGATTTTCCTTGTAGACCATGGATCTAGTAATTCTGTAGTTTTTGTTCCAATTTTTGCCCCAATCTTCCAGTTCTATATTGTGTCGGAAATTCTTGGCCCAGGCAATACGGGTTTTTTTAACCACCTCTTCTGCTTTGCCAAATTCTAGTCGATTGCTGTATATTTTAGATATTAATTTTCCTTCTGGACCTACCAAGCCAGAATATAGTCTGGATTCCCATGAGGGAGGAGCAGCATTCCAGAGGAGAAAGTGGCAACAAAGTTTAGATTCTTGTGTGGAAGGAAGAGAGCCAAGACAGCTCTTCTCTAAGAATTGGGGTTAGGGTTAAGCTGACAGGAGGAGAACCTGTGATCTAGAGGTTAAAGCTACTGCTTTACAGGCAGCTCCCCAGGTTCAAATCCTGATAAGTGTATGGCTAGCTGAGAGCAAAATAGCTTGAAGTAGATCTATACTAGTCTCCCTTCCTTTTCATTACCAGCAAAAATATGTTTTACATACACACACACGTTTAATAATGCAAGTTGTCTGCTTTAGTTTGGCAAGATTTCTGACCGTACGTGAGGAACAATAATGAAACTGCTTAGAAGAAGCTCAGCATGTCCTTCTTGGCTTTTTTGCAGCCTGACATTCATGCCCTTGTTCTTTCCCTCTGGTGCTGACTTTTTCTTGTTAAAACTCAAGTTGCAGAAGAAGCCAGAAGCAGGAGAAGAGCAGTGAGCTTCAAAATATCAGTCTATACATTTCATGGAATCAAAGCAATGAATTGAAAGGAGGCAGCCATACCAAGGCCCCTTATGTTGGGCTGCAGTAACCAGCCGCATGATGCAGAGGTGAATTCCTCCCAGTTCGAACTGGTTGGGCTGAACTGGTAGTAACTGCCTGGTGATGTCATGATGGTGTCATGGAACTGGGGAGCAAGAGGAAGGGGAGCAGAGATGCCAGCCAGGAGGTGCAGGCTGAGGCTTCCCTCCCTCTAAGCCTAAACAGGCTTCTTGCTTGGCCCAGCCTGCAGTCCGTAGCACCTGGCCATCTCAGGCACATGAGGCAGCAGGGCAGAGTTTGCTGGATGGGCGGCCGGCTATTCCTGCTGCTGCAAGGGGATGGCGGCAGTTCTTATTCCACCACTCCCAGTCATAGTGCTCCACTTCATAATGTCCAGGTGGAGCCAATAATCTCAGTTTGCTGCCTCATTTACTTTGCTAACAGCAGTTTTGGGGAATTTGAACCCAAAACCTTTGAGGTCTTAATAATAATAATAATAATAATAATAATAATAATAATAATAATAATGATGTCATGGCTTACAAGTGGAACACTCAAAAAGACAGGAAGACTAATACTGGTGGCACAAGAACAGGCCATTAGAACAAATGCTGTCAAAGCCAGAATTGAAAAAACAACAGACGATCCAAAGTGCAGACTCTGTAAAGAAACAGATGAAACAATCGATCACATACTCAGCTGCTGCAAAAAGATCACACAGACTGACTACAAGCATAGACATGATGCTGTGGCACAGATGATCCACTGGAGCATGTGCTAGAACTACCATTTACCAATGGCAAAGAACTGGTGGGATCATAAGCCTGAAAAAGTGGTCGAAAATGAGCAAGCAAAACTACTGTGGGACTTCCGACTTCAGACTGACCGAATTCTGAAGCATAACACACCAGACATTGTGATCGTGGAGAAAAAGAAAGTATGGATCATCGACATCGCAATCCCAGGAGACAGCAGGATTGAGGAGAAGCAGCTAGAGAAATTAGTGAAATATGAAGATCTAAAAATCGAGCTGCAACGACTCTGGCATAAGCCAGTGAAAGTGATCCCAGTGGTACTTGGCACGCTGGGTGCAGTACCAAAGGATCTCAGCGGACATTTGAAAACCATCGGAATTGACAAAATCTCCATCTGGCAATTGCAAAAGGCCGCTTTACTGGGATCGGCCAACATAATTCGCCGCTACATCACGCAGTCCTAGGTGCTTGGGAAGCGCCCGACTGGTGATGAAATACGAAATCCAGCATAGTGATCTCGTTTGCTGTGTTGTACTGACATAATAATAATAATAATAATAATAATAATAATAATAATAATAATAATAATAATAATAATAATTATTTATTAGATTTGTATGCTGCCCCTCTCCGAGGACTATGCATTATGGACAAATGCATTATGCATTATGGTACAAATTTAGCCCTTGTGCCTAATAGATGATATTTATCATGCTGTCCAGCTCTTGGTAACTTTATAGGCAAGTGCTCTCCATGCTAGTCTGCCAAGGATAGCTTATTTCAGTTGTGTAGCAGGTAATATAGCTGGGATTATATCTCTGCTACCAAAGAGGAGGAGTGGAGGAGGGAAAGGAAAGGAGTAGGAGGAGGGAAAGGGCAAGAAGAAGAAGGGGAAAGGAGAACTACATGATGGGAAGAGGAAGAATAGATGTGTGAATCCATAGTACTGGGCAAGGCAGACTTCTATGGTTAGCTGTCAACACTATATAAAAATGATCCCTGCATTAGAAGAAGTTACTGTCAGTGTTCCAAATAACATCTGAGAAATAAATCAGAGTCCAAACTTTGGCTTTCTTCTAAGTTACAATTTATTGTCAGAGTCATGTTGGTTATGAACTGTGGTCAAACCGATACTAACTGTTAGAGCATAATAATTGCACAGACGCTGTTCTAATCTGATTCATTTTATTAGGAATCGGGCGATAACAATAATAAAATAACTAGAACAAGTAGATACAAAGTATAGCAGGAATGCCGGCTCCCGGCTGTGCTGTCCTTTTTAAAACTTTCCCCGCTATAGGAGCGGCTTGACAGCCTCTTGAATTTTCCGGCTGCAGTTTAGCTAATCCATGGCCAGTATGCATATTAACTCATTTCCTTAACCTATTTACATATTCTATTTACATACACAACACTTACCTTTCATACAGTTCCCCACCCAGGTTAAAGTTCATCCCTCACCCCCACCTCCACAAGTTCATCCCGTGGGCAAGTCCGGTTGTCTGCCTGTCTGGACCTCCCCCCTACTTCTGCTGGTGCTGAACAAAGGATGACCTTGGATCTTCAAGAAAGGAATTTCTTGTGGCTAGTGTCTAACCCCCTCATGGCACTACTCTAATTGTGGCAGCCCAAAGTCTCTAACTCAAATGGTGGCTTCGGCCTGACAATTATTACATTTGAGTTAAGTGCCGAACAAGAAGGAGACGAGGAAGGAGGAGGAGGAGGAGGGGAGGGAGAAGGAGAGAGGGGGGGAAAGGGGAGGGGGAGAGGGAGGAGAGGAGCAGTGAAGAGCTCCACTTATCTTCTCTTACTGGCACAGGATCCCGAGCCCAGCGGGGGAGTGCACATGCGTGACATGTGTGCGTGTGCCCTCATGTGAGATTTCACTCCTGTGCATGTGCCCAAAGCAAATTCCCCATGAGGATGCTCTTGTGGATGAGCTTTTAGCAATTTTTGCATGTGGAGAAGCAAACACAAGGGCGAAAATGACCGAAATCTCGCCCGTGTGAGCATTCTCACGTGAGAGTTTGCATCGGGGGCATGTGGGAAGCAAAATCTAACATGGGGTGCACACACACACATGTCAGGCGAGCATACGGCCTTCGGAACCCGGTAAAAAGTCCGACCGGATTGCCCATCCCATTCGTACTGAGGAGGGGCGGAGGAGGAGCCTTTTTATATTTTTTGTTTATACTTATTATTGATTGGCAACCGTCCCCCACCCATCCGAGAACCAGTGACAAGACCGTCTCCAAAGCAAAACAAGCGTAAGCGTTCTGAGCTTGATTCCCATTAAACATCATAAGACCATTACAATTTGACATTTACCTGGCAGCCTGCAACCTAAAAGACCAGCGGAGTCTGACGAAAGATGCCTGCCTGCTTTTCCACTGGGGCTGCTTTCATTGGTTTGGGTCAGGTGCGGTGACAGGCAAGGGGAAGGAAGAAGCCTCACTTCGCTGCCCCTTGAACTACATTTGACCCCCCTCCTCCCCTCCCCCCACAGGCTTTTTAATGACTTCCTTCGCAAAACTGCAAGAAAGTGGCTCTGCCCTTTATGGAATTAGAACACCTTGCCATTCATGTCAAGAGTTTGATAAAGAAAAACTTTAATTAAAACATCCAGACTCCTATGGAACATAGAAGATAACTTTCCAGAAATCAAAAGTCAGAAGCACAGGGCTGGGGGTTTTTTCATCTAATTTTGTAAGAAGATAGACAGGGAAATGTTGTTTTCTATGAAGTTAACTTCCATCATCCCAGAGTCAAAAATAAATAAAACCACAATTCATTAAAAAAAACATTTTTTTTGCAGTAACCAATGCATATTTGTTTTTGTAATAAAACCTTCAGGAGTTAATTTGGTTCCTGTCACTTAATACAGAGATGCATTCCCAGAGGCAGGAGACCTGGCAAAATTGGTTGCATCCCCGAAATGTTCTAGATGAGGTTTATGGAGTGGAGGACTGGTGCCCAAAACATCACTAACAGGTTGCACCTGGTACAGGCCACACTATAGTGTGGTAACAGAAATGGAGATGCTCATGCATCTCCACATCTCCAACATGTGCACGGGTGCAACCACATGAGATTCGGGTTCTACGCTTGCACAAGAAGCAAAATGACATGTGAGGATACTCGTGCATGTGAGATTTTGCCTATTTTGAGTGGGGTTTTTTGCTCCTGTGCATGCACAGTAGCAAAGAAATCACTGAAAATCAGCAAAATCTATCGCGCATGAGCATTCTTTCATGAGATTTCACTTCCGGAGCAGGCACAGAAACTGAATTCCATGCTGGTGCACGTACACCTGCAGTAGTGCCAGAGCGCCAGTGATGAGGAGCCCTTGCCTGCCAAACATACTTGGACCATAAACTGCCCAGCCACATTTACCTCTACTTGATTGTTGCACCTTTCCAACTCAGCAGAAAGTTGTAAAGAAAGGATAGAAGGAGGCTGAGAACTCTTTCTGCCTTTCAGCAGAACTTTTCAAAAATATAGAGCCAGTGTTTGGTGCTTATTTTATTTATTTACTTATTCATTTATTTTGTCAGGCACTTATTAGATAACAGATATAAAACATAATTTTAAATACATGAAATGGATACAAATAAAAAGAAATGTTACAACATGCACGCTGGTAGGTGTAAAGGGCATGCTTATTGTTTCTACTTTGGTTTAAATCGTGATAATCCTGAAGTATTTTAGGATTAGAGCCAATTTGGTTTCTATCAACAGGGTAGAAACTGGGGGATTGGGAGTTCCAGTCCTGCCTTAGATATGCAACTGGCTAGATGAGCCGAGGTGGTGCAGTGGTTAGAGTGCAGTACTGCAGGCTACTTTAGCTGTAGTTCAGCAGTTCAAATCTCACCACCAGCTCAAGGTTAACTCAGCCTTCCATCCTTCCGACGTGGGTAAACTGAGGACCCAGATTATTGGGGGGCAACATGCTGACTCCGTAAACTGCTTAGAGAGGCTGTAAAAACACTATGAAGCAGTGGTGGGTTTCAAAAAAAAAATTGTTTACTACCAGTTCTGCGGATGTTCCTTGTTTAGTGAACATGGCATAGCTTGGTGGGCTTGGCAGAGGAAGGATACTATAAAATTTCCATTCCCTCCTGATCCGCTGGGACTTGAATGGCAGAGAAGAGATGGGTGTGGGGCCAGCCAGCAATGATACTACTCCAAACTACTTAAAATTTCTGCTATCAGTTCTCCAGACCTGGTCAGAACCTGCTGAAACCCACCTCTGCTATGAAGCAGTATATAATATTGTTACTGCTATTTTGGGCCAGTTCCTCTCTCTTCCTCTCTCCTTGAGAAAGAAGATGAGGGAAGCCCCTTCTGAATTTTCTTAAATATGTTCTGCCTTTCAAGAGTGGTGGTGGTGGTCTAGTAGTGACAATACTCACTTCCCACTTGAAAGATTGAGAGTTCAATCCTAGATAGCAGCAGACGTTTCTCTCGTCAGGTGCAAAGAAATAAAACAATCTGCTGTGAACTCTGGCTAGACATCAGGAAGGGCATCCAGCTAGCAAATGCTCAGCTCCATCCAATTGCCCCGACTCTTTCTTGAATTAGGAGACTCCTTTGGATTTCTAGGCCAATGTTCTCCATAGACTCAGGGCAGCTTGCAAAATAGGGATCAATACAAAAAGAAACATATAAGAAATACAACCCCCTTGAAAATGTCCAGACATACTTCACCAGAAGAGCCCTGCATTCCTCCTCCCGTAATGGAATACCATACGAAACTAGACTTACAATCCTGGGCCTAGAAAGCTTAGAACTAAGATGCCTTCAACATGATCTAAGTATTGCCCGCAATACTTCAACGTCCTGCCTGTCAATGACTACTTCAGCTTCAACCACAACAACACAAGAGCACATAACCGCTCCAAACTTTACTGTAAAAAATACGACTTTAGTAATAAAATTGTTGAAGTATGGCACTCATTACCGGACTCTGTCGTGTCATCCCCTAACCCCCAACATTTTACCCTTAGACTGTCCACGGTTGACCTCTACGGATTTCTAAGAGGTCAGTAAGGGGCGTGCATAAGTGCACTAGAGTGCCTTCCGACCCCTGTCCTATTGTCTCTCCTATATCCCATATATCTTCTCTTCTAACCCAATATCTTTCTTCTATTCTCTCATTGATTATTTTTATCCTATATTCTCTCTTCTATTCTTTCTCTAATTCTATTTCCTTGAAGATGTCCTCTATTACCTTCATTGTGTATTATTGTGAATTGGACAAAACAAACAAACAAACAAATAAATAAAAATAAAAACTAGTCTAAAATCTAATATAAAACCCCAATATATTTAAAACGATCATCCACATCCATTCAATTGCAACCCTACGCAGGGCCAGAGCAGAATGACAGTACTCAGCAGCCCAAGCCTGCCACCATTTCAAAATATTGTGAAAGGCCAGAAGGGTGTGGGGGGTATGAATCTCAGGGCGGGGGGCATGATTCTAAAAGGCAGGAGCTGCCACAGAGAAGGCTCTACCCCTAGGTCCTGCCAGATGGCATTGCTTAGCTGACTGGACTTGGAGAAGGACAACTCTATGGGACCTGACCAGTTGCTGGGAAAAAGACGGTCCCATAAGTGACCTGGCCCTTAGCCATGTGGGGCATTATAGGTCATGACCAACACTTTAAATTTTCTTGCCTTAGATGCTTTGGAAATTATTTTAATGTTTTCTTAGTGATGTTTCGGAGGTGACTTCGGTTTTTGTGTCCTATCTTTCTGTTAGATGATGCAGACTATCCCTAATTAATTGAAATGAATGGACAGTGTGTCTCTTTTCGATTCTGCCCTTTTCCAACCGACATTTGAAGCAAGGCTCAGTTGTTATTTGGGTAAAAGATTGCGGTAGGTTTTAGCAGAACAAGTTTTGATTGGAGTTGTTCCGTTTCCTCCAAACAACAAGCTGCTTCTCTTTTAACCTTTAAATCATTTATGGTGCCTTTTGTCTATATCCATTAAATGTTTATAATGAAATAAGATCACATCCACCACCTTCCTGGAATTTGCTAGGTTCAATAACTGTTCTTCTAGTTTTCCACATAGATTCCCAATAGACACTATCGAAGTCCCTCTAACGCTTCAGCTCCCATTGTTTGGTTTTTATAATAATGGGTTTTAACTGTTTTTAGTATTGGATTATTATTATATGCTGTTTTATTATTGCTGTTAGCCGCCCCGAGTCTCTGGAGAGGGGCGGCATAGAAATCCAATAAATAGATAGATAGATAGATAGATAGATAGATAGATAGATAGATAGATAGATAGATAAATAAATAAATAACATCCCTAAAAAGCAATCAGAATTATTCTCCTCTTTTTTTTGGCCCGAGGTTCTTTTTGCTGGCTGTGTTCCAGTGAGAACCATCTTTTCTCCACTTATAGGGATACCGATATGACATTCTGTACTTAAAAAAAGCACTCTTCTGTTCAAAGTTTTATCAATTAGCTTGGGACAATCATTCAGTTGGACAGCCCAACTGGATTTTAAAAACTCGATCATGTCAGAGTGGCAACTTTTTTTTTGTTTCCCTTTTAAACAGTGCTAAACTCAGAACCATTTCTGCTTCTGAAACAAAGACTTCTTGGAAAGAAATGCCAGTTTGATAATTGGTTATTGATCATGGTCAATGCAGAGATGGATGCCATAGGAAAAAACAGACGCCAGCCGGTCGCAAGACTGAGTTTTCTTTATCGCAATAATCTGCAGAAAAAAGGAATGTACAAGAAAGGTCACAGGCTTCAATTTGAGTGGAATGGAGTTTTCAGATTCTAAATTCCTGATTGTTACTATTGTTAACAAAATAAAAATGCTAACACAAACAATGGGGGTAAAGCTATTAAGCCACTCAGGAAATCCTGCACATTTGAGGGAAAACGATTCTTCCACTGTAATATGCAAAATTATTGGGGAAAAGAAAAACATTATTTTAGCCAAGATTTTACCTTTTTGTTGCACCATTAACCTCCCTGCCCTTCTAATGTCCATTAGTTGGGGAGGAAGCAAAATCCAAGTACATAAAAATCAGTAACAATAATACAGTTTAAAAGTATAATTGCCTTTTTTTCCATTGAAGGAGAAATTTGAGGGCAGCGTAAAAAATTGGATGGAAAACCCCCAATAATTAATTATAAACTGAATATGATTCAGCAGTATGATGTGACTTGAAAAATACACAATTGTAAGCTGAAGATTGACAAAAGTATCTTTCAACTCATAGGAACTTATAGAAGATATTTACTTAACAGAATAACAGAGTTTGAAGGTCTTTTAGTCCAACTTCCTGGTCAGACAGGAAACCCTATCTCATTTCAGACAAATGATTCTCCAGTCTCTTCTTAAAAACTCCAGTATTGAATCAACCACAACCTCAACCCCCTGATTAAAGCAGGAGACTCTATACGAACCTATGGCACAGGTGCCACAGGTAGCACACAGTGCCATATCTGCTGGCACAGGAGCTGTTGCTCTAGAGAAGCTCCAACATGCATGTGTGTGCTGGCCAGCTGATTTTTGGCTCACAGAGAAGCTCTGGGAGGGCGTTTTTACCTTCCAGAGAACCTCCAGAAGAATGGGGAGAGCGTTTTACCCTCCCCCGGCTCCAGGGAAGCCTTTGGAGTGCGTTTGTATGGGGTGAAATATGAGTCTATTAGGCCCACCTGAAGTTGGGAAACAGGCCGTTTCCATCCTCCAGAGGGCCTCCAGGGGGTGGGGGAAACTGTTTCTGCCCTCCCCAGGCACTGAATTATGGGTGTGGGCACTCACACATGCATAATAGCACATAGGCACGCTCTTTCGCCACCCGAGGAAAAAAAGGTTCACCATAACTGCTCAATACCATTCTGGACAAATGGATGTCCAGTCTCTTTTTGAGTCCCTCCAGTCATGGAGCACCCACAACTTCTGAAGGCAACCTGTTCCCATGGTTAACTGTTCTCACTGTCAGGAAATTTCTCCTTAGGTCAAGGTTGGATCCAGGGATGGGATTGAAAGGAACAATTTTCTGACAGTGAAAACAATCAACCGATGGATAAGAAGTTGCCTTTTTTAGGTTTTGGGAGCTTCATCACTGGAAGCTTTCAAGGAAAGACATTGAAACTCTGGAGAAGGTGCAGAAAAGAGCAACCAAAATGATTAGGGGACTTGAAACCAAGACTTACGAAGAGAGATTGCAGGAACTGGGCATGGATAGCCTAGAGAAAAGGAGGGCCAGAGGGGACATGATAGCTGTATATAGGTATATGAGGGGTTGCCACAGAGAAGAGGGGGCCACTCTATTCTCTAGAGCACCAGAGGGCCGGACGAGAAATAACGGCTGGAAGCTGACCAAGGAGAGATTCAACCTAGAAGTAAGGAAGAACTTCCCGACGGTCAGAGCGATCGGCCAGTGGAACAACCCGCCTGCGGAGGTTGTGAACTCCCCAACTCTGGACACTTTCAAGAGGAGATTGGATTGCCATTTGGCTGGGGTGCTTTAGGATTCCTGCTCAGGCAGGGGGTTGGACTTGATGACCTGCATGGTCCCTTTCAACTCTAACAATAAATAAATAAATAAATAAAACAAATAAAGACTGGACTGCCATCTGTCAGAAATGATGTCGGGTCTGCTGCTTGGGGGGAGGGGTTGGACTAGATGACCTCTTAGGTCTCTTCCAACTCTGTCAATCTTTTAATAGGTCTCACTCTGCAGAACATGCTGGACAACCTTCTGTTTTTTGTTGTTCAATTTTTCTCCCTGCACTGTGCATGAGGTTGGATCCCACAGTGTCCATGGTCCTTTGTGACTTATTTAGATTCAGATGAGAACATATTCCTGTGTTTCATTTCTTCCTTTCAATTTGATGCCTGAGAAGAGGCACGTCAATTGCAAGATGCAAAGAGAATTGCCTTGTTTGCCACTGTACAATTCTTTGTTCACCCCTTGGGTTCTTAGGTGGTGAAAGGGCTGGATTTGATCCCAAGGTCTTAAGATTGGCATCCGTGAATCTAGAGGTCTCAACAGTTGGTATGAACCATACACAGAGATTGCGATGAGCTTTGCTTTCACGGCACAACTCTATCTTGTTGTGGACATGGCAAGCATCACGAGCGTCACGTCTCTCTGCTGATCCTCTCTGTCTCCCAATTGTATCTCTCCTAATTTTGGCAGGAGGAAATGCTTCTCTTTCCCCACAGAGACCTACCCAAATCAAGTGGAATCTATGAGTTCTGGTGTTACCCCGTCCCTTCGCCCCCTCGTGTTACCCCCGTCCATATTTGCATGAGTCAGGAGGATGATCTGATTCCACCCAGCTGAGAAACCTCTCTCCCATTAAACAGTAAGGTAGAGACACTGAGCAAACAATGGAAAACTGTCAGGACTGACAGCAGGCCATGGATCTCTGAGCAGGAAGCTGACAGCCAAGGCCTCAGAGGGTAAACCCTTTTGCTGGAACTAATTAAACAGATGAAATTATTACACGGATATGCAGATGTTGTTTACATTTTACCATATGGTATTATTTCAGGTAATGACTCGCAGGCGGATCCCCTTCCTGTCATCAAGAAGGGAAAGGATGAAAAGGCAGCCTTACACACACACACAACCCTCGTTTCCTAGGCATGGAGATCTTATGGTGGCTTTGGAGGAAAGGCTGGAGAGTCCATGTTTAAATCCTAAGCAGAGGGGGAGTTGGTAGCCCCCAGGCTGCAGGAGCGTCCTGCATTTGGCTGCTTGGCCTCCACAAGCCGCCCCTTGGAATTCTGCTGCTGATCCAAATGTTAAGGGCAGGATTGCCAGCCATTTCTGATTGGCAGCGCACCTAGGAAATAAAATGCATGGGGCTGTCAGAGCAATGCACCTTGTGTAGAAGACAAGATGGGGGGGGAGCGGGAATAATTTGCCAATGGAGTCAATTACCAAAGAAATCAGTGCTTTCCAAGAAGGAAGAAAGGAAGGAAGGAAGGAAGGAAGGAAGGAAGGAAGGAAAAAGGGAGGGAAAATAATTAACAACCCAACAATCCCTTTTCTTCCAGATCACATCCAACTGTCCTGAATTAATATATTGTTTTGGTTAATAACTTCAAAACTAACTGGATGCTTCTGGAATGTCTACAATATGTCTACAATATTTTTGGAGTATAAGACACCCTGGACTATAAGATACACCTTAGTTTTGGAGGAGGAAAATAAGGTGGGTGGGAGAATCTGCCTACCAGATATTCATCTGGCTAGCATCCTTAGTTTATTCAGCTTCAGCACATTAGTTTATCCCCTGGGGGGATTTAAAAAAACCTTATTTGGCGAGAGTAACAAGCTGGGAACATCAATAGCACCTGTTTAGGGCTGGAAAGAAACATATTCGGAGCAAGTAGAGTAATGTAAAATGGCTGCAAAGACTTAGGACTGAAAAAAACATTATTCACAAAGAATAACAATGAAAGAGCCTCCTTGCCTTTCGTAAACTCCTTAAAACCCACCTCTGCCATCAGGCATGGGGGAACTGAGATAACTTCCCGAGGCATATATTGTTTATGTATGGTATGTTGTGTGCATGTTTTTAAAATTATGGGGTTTTAGTTTTAATTATTAGATTTGTATTGTACATTATTTTTCTATTACTGTTGTGAGCCGCCCCGAGTATACGGAGAGGGGCGGCATACAAATTTAATAAATAAAATAAATAAATAAATAAAATAAGGTAAGAGCTGGGAAGATTGATAGCATCTAATTAGGGCTGGAAAAAAAAGCTTTTAAAAATGCTACCTTCAGAATATAAGACGCACCCAAAAGTTTAGCCTCTTTTAGGGAGGAAAAAGGTGTGTCTTATACGCTGAAAAATACAGTATGTATAAGTATGTGTGTGTGTATGTATGTTCAGTTGCAAAAGGTCCCACATTATAGAACATGCTTCCATCAAAGGTATTCTCTACATTGAAAGACATGTAGACTGTTAGAATAATGAATCAATGGAATAGCTTGCTTTTCAGAAATTGTGGGTGCTCAAGGTTTTTAAGAAGAGATTGGTGGTCCATTTGCCTGGAAAGGTATGGTGAGGAGGGATCCAAGATTCCTTCCAACTTTGTTATTCTGATGTTCTGATGTTTTCTAAATAAGCCTCTGGCCTTATTGTATGATAGACAGATGATGCATTTATATAACAAACCAAGGTCAAATAGGGTTGGAGATTGGATACTGATTCAGCATTTGATGGGAATCCAGCCATGGTTGAAGCATAATATGTCCATCATATTAGGGGACCATTTGAGGGAAGTGGGGAAGATCACTTGTAATGTGAACAGAGTCATTGAGCTTTTTTCATACAGGTTTGAGGTTAAACATGTTGTGGGAATCTGGGGTTGTTGTCTATCTCTATGGTGCACTTGTAGTAACAAGCTAAGCCCCTGCTGAATGTGAATATCAACAGCCATGAAGCTAAACCAAACAATAAATAAATCACTGTGTACAAGCAATGAGCCACATGAAGATCTATCTTCTTCTGCCGGCCTCCCGGAAAGCCACGTCGGCATATGCTTCATAATTGAGACCTCGCCAAATTGGTACAGGTTGGTGAAAATTGACAGTCCTGTCCAAACACCCCAAGAGCTGCACATCTGACATTTCTGCCGAGAGCTTGACATGCTGTTCGTGCCAGTTAGCATTTTCAGCTTTGGGCTGACGTGAAATGTTGATAACAGGAGAACTCTCCTTTTCAATAAATTTCCATTCATCAAGTTGAAAAGGTTGTACTCTAGAATTAGAGAGGCATAGGATTATCACACACCCAGATGGGGAGGGAAAGTGGGAGAAAAAAAATCACTAATAGCAGGCATTTAAGGATGGTCAGCGAGTTAGACTTTGACACTGCACAATTACCACCAAGGCAATGATGCAAATATTAATGGGTGTTTGCTTGCTGAAAGAATGACGAGCAACATAATAGACCCACAGCAGCCTGGAGATGGCAATGAATCTCTCTTAGAGACCCACAACTGCAAGTGGGTCCTCTTTTGGGAGGGTGCTTTGATGCAACTAGGGTTGTTCTGATATTGGCCTTGAAAGTTCTCAAGATGTTTCCACAAGAAAGAAGCTTCTCTTTTCTTAACAGAAATTAGATAACTTGCCCACCTTGGCTTTAAGTAGAAAAATTCAAAACAAACAACGATATAACAGAGACTAATCATAATAATACCACTTGAACACTATCGACATTGATAAAATCGTAATCAGTCAATTGCAAAAGGCATCTCTATTTGCTGTGGCCAATAGAATGTGTTGTGGTTAGCTCTGGCCCAGCTCCTGCCCCAAGGACTGTGGATGTGGGGGAGACATCCACATGCTGCAGGCCTGTTTTGCTCCCAGTGGAATCTGCTGATGAAGGCTCCTCTGACCAAGAAGATATGAGTGACAGGGAGGAGGAGAGTGTGGCAGACAGCTCAGAAGGAGATCAATTATCTAGCTCCTCCTTGGATTCAGAACAAGAGTTAATGATACAGCCATGCATGCGGAGAGCGATGCATAGGCAACAACAACTGAGAGATTATTATAAAAGAAAATGAGGCCACCTGTGGTTGGGTGGGGCTGTGGTAATTAGTGAGGCTGCTATAAAGAGCAGCCTGTGGGTTTGTCCATTGTGGAGGATTATCTGATCGTTGTGTTTCGTGACTGCTTTACTGACTTTGACCTTTTGTGTGCTGATTTTTCCCCACTTTGAAACTAAACCAGAGCAAAGTGTGTTTCACTTTGTGAAAGAAGAAGGACTGTGAATTGCCTCACAGCTGCAAGCTAGGTATCACAGAACTGATAAAGGACTTGTACAAATTACCAGTTTGTTTGGAGATGAGTGTTCTTTGCTATACCAAAAGAGGGCTTAGGTTAAGTGAATTTTCATTATAAAGAACATTGTTTTGAATTTTCAAACGTGTGTGTCTGAAATTTGTACCTGTGAATTTTTGGGAGGAGTCTACCAGAGACTCCGACACAACAAGAATTGTTGATTCAAAAGGAGGGGCAGAACAAAATGTGGATGACAAAAATTAAATAATTAAATTGAATTGTTAAATGGTCCTGCAGTGAGTTGCCCCATGGCAAATTGGTCATGGCGAGTTGGCTGTGGCAAATTGGCTGCAACTTGGAAGAACTTACATCCTGCAATGATACTTTTAACACCATCAAAGAACAACATCTTCCTTTCCCAAGTCTCCGGGAAAGATGCAATGGATGGACAAAAATGCAAAATTTAATCTAAATATTTGGCTGACTGTGCAACCAGCCATAATTATAAAATACCAAGACTTATAGACCAAAGCTCAATATTTGTGGAAAAAGAAATCTGTTGTTATGCCAACTATGACTGGATCTCTTTGTCAGCCAGCAAAGCTGGTTAGGAACTCTGGGAATTGAAGTACACAAGTCTTAAATTTGCCATGTTTGGAAACCCCTGTCTTAGAGGACTTCCTTGATATTTGAAAATTTTGAATTTATCAGACCAGGATACCTTAATTTTATATAAAAAATGAAATTACATGGATCTTCAGATGCTGCTTTAATCATTTTCAGGTCCTTGGTTAGGAATTAAATTATAAAGTTTCTATTTAAGTTTGACCATGGATCTAATTTTTGGTGTTTTTTTCTAATGTGGAGACTATAGAAAGAGTACAGAAAAGAACAAGCAAATTTATTAGGGTTTGGAGGTTAAAGCATACAATGAATGATTGAGGAGACTACATATGTTTAGTCTAATGAAGAGGAGGACTTGGGTGACATAATAGCAGTTTCCAATATATGAGGGTCTGTCTTAGAGAAGAGGGACTCAATTTACTTTTCCAAAGCACCTGAAATTAGGACAAGAAATAATGGGTGGAAGATCATTAAAGAGAAATCCAACCTAGAACTAAGGAGAAATTTCCTGACAGTGATAACAATTACTCAGTGGAATGATTTGCCTCCAGAAATTATGGGTGCTCCATCAATGGACGGTTTCAACAAGAGATTAGATAACCATTTGCTGGAATTGTTATACAGTCTCCTTCTCAAGCGGGGCGGGTGGGAGGTTGGAATAGAAGACTTTCAATGTATCATTCTGTATTTATTTATTTCTCTTGTCCTCTTTATGAGCAAGGAAAATTTATTCCAAGTTCTCCTTCTTTTAAAAGGATTTTGAGAACCAGATGCTCTTTCCTCAGACAGAGGTAAATTGAGATACCAATGGAAGGAAACTTTTCTGGGTGGCCTTTTTAAAAACAAAGGCTCACATTATTCCAAGTTTCCTCTCCTGGGAAATTAGAGAAACAGGGTTTTCTTGGCTGTGCATGCCCTCCAGTTTCTGAATCGTTTCTTGAAGCTTCTCCAGAGGGTTTTGTGATGGGGCAGCAGAGAATTTGCCTTCTTCTTGTCAGGCATGAAGAATTAAGATCACACATTAAATTCCAGATAAGATTTATGGCCCAAGCCTATAAGCAAGTATCTAGTCAATTAATGTGAAATTGGTGCTAGATAAGAATCGAGAGATTCCAAGGAAGACCTGGACTACTTGACATCTGTGGACATGTAATGATTCTAGGCAGAGTCCTTGTTTGTTTACTTACTTACTTAGTTGTTTAGTAGTTTCATTATTTTGTTATTTTGTACAGCCTGCTACTCACTCATAAAGATTCTAGGTGGCTTACAAGCCATGAAATCACAGTACAGTATAGAACTTGTCCCCCAGACAAATTCTGTTTCTTCTTCTCCTACACACCTACATCCATTTACTTCTAAATTGTTTCAACCATTTTTCTCTGCAGTATTTTCTTTTCATTCATGTGTTATTTTCTTACTACCCCCCCCCCACACACACACACCTTCTTGCTTTGGAAAGCAAGCAAAGGAGAAGGGCAATGTAGCTACTTAATTAATTAGCAAGTTCTGTATTAGTGACACATGATACTTTAAAAGATATTGGGTTGCTTTGCCTGGATCACTTGGTTAATATATTCCCTTTTATTGAGAGGTACAGAATCTTGCATGGCATTCCAAAATGATGTACAGAAAGGATTTACAATTTCACAGCCAACGAAAATGCTTAAGATAGCCACTGGTGTGTATAAACTAGAATAAACTAGAGCAGTGCATCATTACCCTTATCCAAATTATATAAGAGGTATAGACCAGGTCTGAAAGTATGTCATCCTGTATATGGAAACCACTACAGTGAATTTTGCTTTGGAAAGCAAGGTGCTGTAGGATTTGTTGGATTTAATTTCCATCCATAGTGGCACAGTGGTTTAGAATGTACTCACTGTCTACTGCTTGGAGTTTGAACCTGATGACTCAAAGTTTGACTCATCCTTTCATCCTTCTGAGGTTGGTAAAATCAGGAGCCTATAGTTGTTGCTGTTGTTGTTTTGGGCTTTCACTTCCAGGTGTAAACTTAAAAGGTCACAAGCCAAGACAAATTTACAATTTCAAGTAGTTAAGCCAATTAGGTATTTACACCCGTGTTGATTTGTTTTTGAAACTAGGAAAAACATTGGTGTCAGGGATAGGAATGCCATTAACCAAGATACGGGAAAGGACAGGAAGGAAGCAATATATTTCTGGGTAAAACTGCTTTATTAATGCTCGTTCCCCTTCTTCTTGAGGCATCTATTTGATGGACACCAGGCCAAATTGCTAGTCAATTTCAAAGCATTTGGGAACCCCATGATCCCTGGGAATTTTTGAGTTGACATCTCTGCTGAAGTGCTGCATGCAAAGGTCATTGGGAGATCTGACTCCTAGGCTTAGTTTACTTGGCCTATGTCATGAGTCAAGACCAAAATAAATTAAAATCTAAAAGACATACTGTGAAAGCCTTCTTTGTTCTCTGGACGTAGTAATTGTAGCATTCCTATCTATCTATCTATCTATCTATCTATCTATCTATCTATCTTTCTCTCTCTCTTTCTTTCTTTCTTTCTCTCTCTCTCTCTCATATTTGTCAGCTCTTATAATATTTTATTCTTAATTTTTATAAATAGCACTATTACTAATGAGAATTAATCAAAATCCTTCCTTTCCTTTCGTTATCTTCTTTTCCTTTCCCTTCCCTTCCTTTCCTTTCCTTTCATTTTCTTGCCTTTGCTTGCCTTTCCTTCTCCTTCTCGGTCTCTGCCTCCTTCCCCAATATATTGTAATACTTTTCCAAGTCAAAAATCTGTTGATAGTTGAAGAGCTTTGTTGAAATGATAATAATGCTAGAAGCTGCTTATCATCTGCAAACATGACAGTGTTTGCAGTGAGTTGAAAAAATGGGACCCAAAATGGATAGTGACAGTCATCGAAGGAGCAAGCCTGAAATTGGATCCTAAGTTATAAAATACAGACTAACGCAATAGGCCCATCCACTTTTATGATATTAGTATTGTTCAAAAATATTGAAAAGAGTTTTTAAAAATGGAATTGCATTGTGAGCAGAAAAGTATATAGGTTTTTTTCCTTGATAGAGAACAGCAGGAGAAATTTATTTCTTGTTGGGTTTAGACATGTCATAGCAATATATTGCTCTGAGTGAAGGAATGGACATTTCAGAAAAATAAAATAGATTCCTTGTCCTATTGTGCAATTCTTCCCTGAGCTGGTTTGTGTTACAGCCCTTTATTTCTCTGCTAATTTAAGGCTGAGTGGAAAATAGGTTAACAGGGATTAGATTTCAACTTGACAAATATCAAGATAGGAGGAGATGCATTCAAAACATTTTTTAAGTTATCTGGAAGAAGCGTTATTATTTCACCTGCTTCTCCCCAAAGGTATCTCCTACATATACGGACAAATTAGTCACTTATGGTTTTTCAGAGATTTTCACTTTTCAGAATTGGCCAGATTCTGTTAATCTTAAATTGAAAATTATATATAGAGCTCAGCACATTTTTCTTTAAAAACCTTTTTTGGCATATGTTCATATGGCTTTTACAAGTATACTGTATTTTTGTGTATTAGTTTATGGATAGATATAATAATAATAATAATAATAATAATAATAATAATAACGATGACGACGACAACAACAATGACAACAATAATAAACAGCAACAACAATAACAACAACAGAAAACACTATAAAAACAACAGAAAGGCAGAATATAAGGAAAAACAGCTGGATGACAGATTAAATAGATGGAAAACCAAAGGTTTGCGTGGACAACACTTGAAAAACATTGAAAGAAAATATAATGACAACCTTACATGGGTATGGTTTAAGATGGGAACCATCAAGAAAGAAACGGAAGATTTAATACTCACTGCTCAAGAACTACACTAACACTACAAACTGATGCCATGACAGTGAAGGAACAAAAATCCACTGACAATCTAAATTGCCAACTTTGCAACGAGAAAGTGGAAACTGTTTCAAAATTAATATGTGAGTGCAGCAAAATCACGCAAACTGATTACAAAACTAAACATGATAGAGTTGCTAAATTAGTCCACTGGTCATTATGTAAAAAATATGACATACCTGTATCTGAAAAGTCATTGGAGCACGAAGTGGAAAAATTTACTGAAAATAATCTGGAGAAGATCTTGTAGGACTTTCAAATACAGACAGATAGTCATTTGGAACAAAACACGCCAGATATCACAGTTATGGAGGGCCGAAGAATACAGTACCAGGAGATGCCAGAGTCAAAGAAAAAGAACTGGAAAAAATTATGAAATATCACGACCTGGTCATTGAAACTACGTGGCTATGGATGAAACATGTAATAATTGCGTTCCCGACCATTGCGAACAGGCTAATTTGCGATTTTTGAACCCGGAAGTCAAAACACCATCTGCGCATGCGTGCCCTTTTTTTCTATGGGCACGCATGCGTAGATGGCGCTGGGCAGATCAGCTGCTGGGCGGCTTCCCTAGGTCTTCCCCCTCTTGGCGGGCATCAGCGAGGAGTTTCCCCACCGCCCACGCAAACTCCTCGCTGCTGCCGCTTCGCTCGGGCCGCTTCCCAGCTGAGTATTCAGCTGGGAAGCGGCCCGAGCGAACGGCTTGTCCGCAGCCTGCCTGCCCGCGCGCCCGCGGCTCGTGCGCCCTTCTCCCGCCCACGCCGTTCGCTCGGGCCGCTTCCCAGCTGAGTACTCAGCTGGGAAGCGGCCCGAGCGAACGGCTTGTCCGCAGCCTGCCCACGCCGTTCGCTCCCCCTCTTGCTGGCGGGAGGGCGAGAAGCCCTCCCCAGCACCCGCTCGCCCACCCTTCGCCGCTCGCCCGCCCTTCGCCCGGCCACCCGCCGTTCGCTCGCTGCTCACCCGGGTCCGGGGGGGTGCTGGCAAGCCGCCCATGCCGGCGGTGACGTTTTAAAACAGCCGTGCGGCTTTCCAATGAGTCCCGAAGACAAACGCGGAAGTTTGACGTTTGTCTTCGGGACTCATTGGAAAGCCGCGCGGCTGTTTTAAAACGTCGCCGCCGGCATGGGCGGCTTCCTAGCAGCCCCCCAAACCCGGGTTGGGGGTCCGGGGGGGGGTGCTGGCAAGCCGCCCATGCCGGCGGCGACGTTTTAAAACAGCCGCGCGGCTTTCCAATGAGTCCCGAAGACAAACGCGGAAGTTTGACTTTTGTTTTCGGGACTCATTAGAAAGCCGCGCGGCTGTTTTAAAACGTCGCCGCCGGCATGGGCGGCTTCCTAGCAGCCCCCCAAACCCAGGTTGGGGGTCCGGGGGGTGCTGGCAAGCCGCCCATGCCGGCGGCGACCTTTTAAAAAAGGAACCCCAATCTTCGGCTCCTCGCTAGCGCTGCGGGAGTAAAAACACCATCTGCGCATGCGCAGATGGTGTTTTTACTTCCGCAGCGCTACTTCGCGAAAACCCGATCATTGCTAGGGGTCCTGGAACGGAACCCTCGCAATGATCGGGGGATCACTGTACTTGGTTGATACCTAGGACACTGGCAGCAACCAGTATTAACCATTAGTATTAGTCAGTGGCATTTATGACATTTTTAAAATGTTTAGTTGACTGAGTTTCATGTTTAATGAATAAAAGAGAAAGCAACAACGAGGAGAAGAAGAGGAGGAAGAAGAAGAGGAAGGGAAGGGGAGGAGGAGGAGGAAGAGGAGGGGAAGGGGGGAGGAGGAGGAGGAGGAAGAGGAGGTCAGAGCATGGATTTTAAATAATATATTTTGGTTCAAAATAAGAAGTGATTTTAGGTATATTTGCATTTATATGTAAGTGAAATTGATTTATTCTTCTATTGCTATTGCAACAGTAATAGCAGAGAGGGTATCATAAATATGAGCTGCTTATAGATATTTATTTGACTAATACATTTGGGTTAAAAATGCTGCGATACTATTTGCATTTATATGTAAGGGAAATTGGTTTATTGAAAGTATCATTAATATGAGCTCCTTACAGGTATTTATTATGCAATTATTTATTGATGTTTATTGCTTATGAAATTTATATGCTGCAGAATGACTAGGACTTAAGAGTCCTTAAAATAACTTACAACAATAACTAAACACTAGCCGTAAAAATTAACCTTATTTATATCCCCAAATTCTTTAAGATATAATTTTTAGGCACTAAAAATTAATAAATTTTTAATGTATAAATATCAGGCATTGTAAAATGTGTGCAGGCACATTTGGCTTTGATTTAATTGAAGGTAGACAACCCCCAAATAACAGTATTTCATCAGAAAACATTTGTTAGACAATATTGTGATAAGCCGTCTGGGAAAGTCAAGGGAAATCATCAAAACCATTAAAAAGCAAAAGTTAAAATATTTTGGACATTTGATGTGATACCCAGAAAAATACAGCAT
This sequence comes from Erythrolamprus reginae, assembly GCF_031021105.1. Classification (NCBI taxonomy): domain Eukaryota; kingdom Metazoa; phylum Chordata; class Lepidosauria; order Squamata; family Dipsadidae; genus Erythrolamprus; species Erythrolamprus reginae. The sequence continues at coordinate 26,622,870 of NC_091959.1, read as the reverse complement.
TGTGCAATAGTGGAAATATTTCCATAAAGGCCATTGAAAATCACGCAAGATGTTTAGATCTTAAACTGTCAACCTTCTGGTTAACAAGCCCAGCATCTTAAACCACTTAACCACCATGCTCCCTTATAGTTACCGTGTTTCCTTAAAAATAGGACCCTGTCTTATTTTATTTTAATTTTTTTGAACCCTGAAGTAAGTACTTGGCCTTATTACCATGCACTCAAAAGCCCAATTGGGCTTATCATCAGGGGATGTCTTATTTTGGAGAAAATAGGGTATTATAGATTCCCTCTATATAGAAGGAATAAAGTAGAGCAGGGGTTGGACTACAAGACCTCAAAGATCCCTTCCAACTCTATTATTCTATATATGAAAGGTAATTTGGTGTAGCGGTTAAGAAGAAATTGTGATTCTGCCTTAAAATTCTGCATGAAGCCAATTGTTTGATTTTTGGTCAGTCACTCTGAGCAAGAAAGGAAGGATAAACCACTTCTGAAAATGTCCCAATGTAATGGCATGAATTTGCTCATGCAAGTGCCAGGAGTGACAAGTGACTTGAAAGTGCTTGCACATACACATAGGCAAAAACACCCAAACCCCTATTGTATACTGCATTTATAATGCATATGGATAAGGAGGAGTACCTTTTTCATTCAAAATACTTAAAGTATACAATATAAAAGAACCACGCCGAAATAAATTACATTCCCATGGGAAGATATAATAAGATAAGAAATGAGAACAGGAACCTAAAATTAGAATGCAGTACGTTATTTTCTCTGGGAGAAAAAGAAAGCCACCTTGCACCTAAGTAAGATGATTAAAGGCTGATGTATAATATTTGAAATCAATCGAGCCTGCGATAGACTGTTGCCTTTTTCAAAATTGTAAACTCTTCCTGGAACAGGTGATTGTGGAGGAAAGTGGGAAGGAATGAATGAAGACTGGAGTCATGAACCTGAATCAGGTCATGACCCTATTGCATGATCATTTCTTTTGATTTTTATTTTAACTTTCATCCTGGCCTGTTAAAGAGACCATTCCTTCCTGCATAGAGAAAGATTCCACAAAATGGACTATTCCCTTACCTTCTTTTGTCTCTGCCACAAGCAAAAGAGAGAACTCGGGAGTAGGACCAAATTTGAAGATTTCAGAACATCAATAGGTACAAAGTATGAGGATAAATATGTATGAGGATAAATATCCTCTTCTCTTCTCTTCTCCTCTCCTCTCCTCTCATCTTATCTTCATCTTATGTTAGTTTACTTAGTTTATTTATTCCCATCACAGACTCCAAACTGATATATCATGTAAATAAGCATACTTAAAATATGTTACAATAATAATAAAAGAATTGGTGAATAAAATGCAAAGATACCTACCTATTATAATGAATGTGAAATAACAATATTGGCATTTGACCTAAATCTTATAAGAATGTCACTCAGCAAAATTTAGTGA